>NC_134599.1:26730067-27039442 GCF_037038515.1 Microtus pennsylvanicus
CGAAGGTGAGAAGATGATTTATGCTTTAGAAATACTGCCCGTGAATACTTGCTTGTTTGTAATGAAACCTGCATGTCTTATTTATTCCATTCAAATAGCAGTGTGGGGCCAGTGCTAAAGAAATACTGATTATAGAAATACTTCGAGTTTTTATTAGAATTCAACACTTATGCCGGGCGGTGGTGGCGCACGCCTTTAATCCCAGCACTCGGGAGGCAGAGGCAGGCGGATCTCTGTGAGTTCGAGACCAGCCTGGTCTACAAGAGCTAGTTCCAGGATAGGCTCCAAAACCACAGAGAAACCCTGTCTCGAAAAACCAAAAAAAAAAAAAAAAAAAAAAAAAGAATTCAACACTTATTTCTTCAGTAACTAAATGTGCAAGAATTTTCACCATTTCATTACTCAAATAATTTCAAGTCTAAAGAATAACTTACAAAGGCTAGGCATGGTGGCGCACACCTTTAAACCCTGCCCTCAAGAGGCAGAGGCAGGTGGATCTCTTGAGTTCAAGGCCAGCCTGTCCTACGGAGCTACACAGGGAAACCTTGTCTGGAAAAAAACAAAAGAAAAGAGAGAGGAAGAAAGAAAGATGGGTTGGTTTTATCTTTGTGTGTTCAAAGTTTGTATGTGAGTGCTGTGACCGCAGCTCTCTGGCACAGCAAGTCCAGCCCAACCAGGGCTACATAATGAGACCCTGTCTCAACCACCTACTCCCAGCGAAAAAAAAAAAAGAAGAGGAGGAGGAGGAGCAAAAAAACTTGAAAATAATGATTTTTTTTCATGCTTTATTTTTTGGAGACTCATTCTTTGATAGATGCTTGCATTAAAATGTTATAACTAATTTCTGTTTAGGCACACTATTGTCCTAACTCATTAAAATCAAGTCTGTTGAAATCCACTCTCTTTTTTTTTATTGTGAAGAAGAAATTAGTTTAACCTTTGCCAAATATTTTTTTCTTTTTTATTTATTCTTCTCTCACATATTACATCCTGACCACAGTTTCACCTCCCTCCTCTCCCCCCAGTTCCTCCACACAACCTTCCTTCTCCCCCAGATCCATTCCTACTTCCTTTCCCTTCAGAACAGCCTTTCCAGATATCTTAACTGGGCTGTTTGTCTCCTGTCCTGTCCATTTTACCTTATTAACTTGTAATTAAGAACTTTGTATCTGAGAATGAGGATTTTTTTGTTATTTTAATCTCTTAAATTTTTATGTTGTGCCTCTGGGTGCTGTGCCCACATGTCTATCTATGTACCATAGATTTTCAGATAGAACATTCAGTGTTCATGGAAGCCGGAAGCAGGCCTCGGATCCCCTGGGCTTGGAGTAGACTGTTGTTAGCCACATGTGGATGCAGAAAATGGAATCTAGATCCTCTGGAAGAGCAGTCAGTGCTCTTAACCATCAAGCCAGCTCCCCAGTCCCCTGCCCCTTATTTTTTATTATTGTTTGAATCTTTCCCTCGTTTATTTTGTAGAATAAATAACAAACATGACTGTCCAAAAATACTGCATACAATTTTCTAAAATTCCTCTAAACTTGTATATATTTACCTTTTATTTCTTCTACATAAATTGCAGATAAAGAAGACCTATCTTCAAATTGCCCAGGACCAACCTCTGCAGATCATGACTGAGATTGTTCCCAATAAAGTAAAAACTATCTATGCCGGTGTGGAAAGAAGGACTTTATGTAATGCTTGATTCTTTCAGAAGTATGTTCTACTTGGGGTAAAATTGCTCACTGGCTTGGGGAAAAGTTACTGTTATTTCAGAATACAAGTATCATAGAGATGGACAATTATGATTTATGCTGGTATTGTGATGCTTGTGAGGCATCCCAACAGGTAACACGCTTAGTCACCTCTTTACTTGGGATCAGTTGAGAAATAAGCCATCATGGGAATCAGGAAATCAGTTGTCTGCCTTAGAGCTTGAGGGATACTGTAATGGTAGAATGCCTGCCGAGCCTGGGCACGGCCCTGAGCTCAGTCCCAGCACCGCAAGTCAGGCCTCTCAGCTGGAAGCCGAGGCACAAAACACTGCCACGTTCTCTCATCAGGCTCCTTCATAGTTTGTTTTTGTTTTTTTACATACTAGTCCTAGTTCCCCTTCCTTGCTCTCTTCCCGCTCCCCTTATCCCCCCCTCCCCACCACACCTCCCATCTGCTTCTCAGAGAGGGTAAGGCCTCCCCTGGAAAGTCAGCTAAGTCTGTCCCATCACCTCACTGAGGCAGGACCAAGGCCTAACCCCTCCCCCATGCCTAGGCTAAGCGAGGTAGAATCTCTCCATAGAGAATGGGCTCCACAAAGTTAGTTGATGCATTAGAGTTAGAACCACTGCCAGTGGCTCCACATACTGCCCAAGCCACACCATGGATATTTACATTCAGGGGTCTAGTTCGGTCCATGCAGGTCCCACAGTGGTCAGTCCAGAGTCAGTGAGCTCCCACCAGCTCCGATCAGCTGATTCTGTGGGTTTCCCATCCTGGTCCCTTTGTTCATATCGTTCTTCCCTCTCTTTGATTGTACTCTAGAAGCTCAGCCCAGTTGTTATTTGTGGATCTCTGCATCTGCTTCCATCCGTTTCTGGATTAGGATTCTGGCGTCCCTGGGGTTGTAGACTGTAGTCTGGTTACCCTTTGCTTCATGTTTGCTATCCACTTATGAGTGAGTTAATACTAGATTTGTCTTTCTGGATCTGGGTTACCTCACGCAGGATGGTTTTTTTGTTTGTTTGTTTCCGTTCTGATCATTTGTCTGCAAATTTCAAGATACCATTGTTTTTTACCACTGAATAGTACTCCATTGTGTAAATGTACCACATTTTCCTTATCCATTCTTCCCTCCTAGTTCTTATTTGGAGAAAACTGTAGAGTAAGGGCCTACCTTATGTTCTAGGAGCAGTGTCTTGAAGAAACAGTTTTATCCTGTTTGTTGGCTCTCGAGAGCAGGAGCACACCGCAGGCTGAGTCAGACATGCTCAGTTCTTGACCGCAGTAGCCCCTGGGAGATAAAACACTTCTCTGCAGAAAGGAGGGAACTGAGGGGTCAGAGGCTTCCGTGCTCCCGATCGTGTCTGGGGTCAGACATGAAAGTCATGGGGCTTTTTCCAAAGTCTATATTCCCAGGGCTCTCCTCTAGTGCGTTTATTTCGTCTGACCTAGGGCAATTCCTGAATATCTACTTTTCTTTTTAAATTGCAAGAGTATGCAACAGCCTGCCTTTATAATTGTCAAAAAGAATAAACAGCTCAGATGTCTATTGAACAAATACATAAAATGTTACACATTCATACAACAGGACCCTGTTTGGCTGCAGAAAGGGATGCCTTACTGAGGCATGCTACAATGTGGCTGAAACTTGGCCACAATACTATGTGAAAAATACCCCCTGTATGGTCTTCTTATTTATATGATTTATATGCATAGAATGGAAAAATCTATAGCCAGGAGGCAGATTGGTGTTTTTAAAGAGTTGGGTGAAGATAATGAAACTGTTAACGGATGTGGGTTTCCTTTGAGGTGACAAAAAAATGTTGAAAATTGAGTATAGTGTTGATGCAAGTCTAAATAAACATGATTTAGTTGTAGGTGTTGGAGAAATGAATTGTATACAATGTGAATTATAGCACACAACATTTTTTCTATGTTTATTAAGTTAGGTGATATGAGTGTGGATATGGGTGTGGGCATGTGTACCATGGGACGTGAGGAGGTCAAGGACTACTTGTGTAAGTCAGTTCTTTCCTACTGGGCAGGTGCTGGGGATCGAACTCAGGTCACCGGGTTTGGTGGCAGGTGTTTTTACCTGCTCAGTCATGTCATTGTCCCGAAAACTTGCTGTTTGTTTGAGGGTGATTTCAGGTACAAATAATTGGAAAGACTTTGAGGGCCAGAGCATGTTCTGTTCAGGTCTGTATAGCTGGGCTTTAATCCAGTAACCCAAGCATAGGATCCGTGACGGCAAGCCTCCAGGGTGCATAGTTGCTGAATCTCATGCTAAATATCTGGCCTCCCGTACTGCAATAAGTGTATATAGTGTAGATGACCAGGTCTGGGCTAACATGTTGCAGCTATAGGGAATTAAAATATACCACAACTAAATTAACATCATCAGGGCTCTAAGTATTCCAGAAGCATTTTGCTTGCCTCCCGGTACTACTACAGTTTCCAGTTAGAACTGAAGACAGTGCTAGTGTCTTCTAACATCCATCTAATTGTGGGGGCACCATGAGCCACTTCTGAGTGGAGGACATGCTATAGACATGACTAGTTCCTCCAGCAGATGCTGAGAGAAAAGAAAACCAGGGAGTATGCTATGGAGTCAGAGGACGTGTCAGCCAAGTAACCTTGGGTCCTGATTTTAAGCAACTGTACAGAGACAGTCTTGAGGTTGTACAATTGATCCAGACTAATTATGTGATAATTATGTTTCTTAGTTTGTCTGAGTAGCAGGGACATGTGTGGTTTTGTTAATATTACAAAGAACTTGTCTGTTACAAATCAACCTTTAAATAATAACAACTGGAACACTGTAATGCCTGAGTCACTGTAGAATTTTCCAGTCAAAGAAACAACGGAAGAGATAGGTGTAACAACAGACGTAAAATATTCTTTGCTAAAACTGCTTAATGTTACACACACTCTCCTAATTCTTGCCTATGAGTTTAAAAAATTTGAGAATTAATATTGAATGAAATATTTTCTGTTATAATAAAATGTAAACATGCCTAAGAGCCCCCTGCTTTGGTGAACACTCAAGTGGGGAATGGATGATGTAAGTCTGTCTAGTGAGTCTGCAGATGATGACGTGGAGAAGCTGGCATTCAGGTTTCTCATGTCACATGTAGATAGGTACACAGGTGTCCTTAACGGGCATGCAGCCTGTATGGTTGCATTAGACCATTCTCAGAAGTCCCCCACACTTAGCCACTTAAAAAGGACCTTACATTTCATTTCAAACTGGGTCCCTGTACTGGCTTTGTGGGAGCCTAGGCAGTTTGGATGCTCACCTTACTAGACCTGGATGGAGGTGGGTGGTCCTTGGACTTCCCACAGGTCAGGGAACCCTGATTGCTCTTTGGGCTGATGAAGGAGGGGGACTTGATCAGGGGAGGAGGAGGGAAATGGGAGGCAGTGGCAGGGAGGAGGCAGAAATCTTTAATAAATAAATTTAAATAAAAAAAAAAACAGCTCATGGAAAAAAAACTGGGTCCCACAAATTATGCAACTAGCCACACACACATATACATATATAGTGTATATTGTGTATGTATATGCTATGAATATATTTGGTATGATTTTATGTTAAGTTCTCATGTCTTTATGTATGTGTGTTTGTTATGTGGGTATATTTAGTAGAAATGGTATGTTTGGTCTGTGGTAAAAATTCTAGTAATGCAACTAGATAAAGATGTTTTTTTAAAAGCTGGACCTAGAATTAGCAGGTGAGGTTCTACTTTGCCCCACTATTGCTATAACTAGGAATATACTTTATTTCCTGGCTTTTGTAGACTGAAAAAATACATCTTCAGAAGTAAAAGATGCCAAGAGATAATATACTAGCAATATACTTTTTATTTCCTGGCTTTTGTAGACTGAAAAAAAAATACATCTTCAGAAGTAAATAAAAGATGCTAAGAGATAATAGACTTATTCCATAGTGTGAAAATACCAGTAATGGAAGGGAAATGCTACTCTCCCTGCCCACATTATTTAGTATTCCTCTTAAATGCAGCTTCGTTCACTAAAGCCAGATAATATTAGTTTGTTTTTAAAGAGATTTCATTCCACCTAGAAAAAATTGAAAAATATATCTGCCTATATTTGCCAAGGGTTAGCATCACAGGTCCTTTCTTTTTTTCCCCTTTCTCTGTAACTCCAGCTTCAGGGGGTCCAGTGCCTTCATTTGGCATTTACTGTTACTGTACTCACAAAGACATGGACAGACAGAAATAAACATTTATTAAAAAAATAGTTCCAGCCAAGAGGCAGAGGCAGGCAGATCTCTGTGAGTTCGAGGCCAGCCTCGTCTACAAAGTGAGTTCCAGGATAGCTAGGGCTACACAGAGAAATCCTGTCTCGAAAAAAAAAAAATAGTTCCTCCAGTTTCTCTCTCTCTCTCTCTCTCTCTCTCTCTCTCTCTCTCTCTCTCTCTCTCTCTCTCTCTCTCCTCTCTGTTTCTCTCTCTCTCCTCTCTCTCTCCTCTCTGTTTCTCTGTGTGTGTGTATGTGTGTGTGTTAAATTGTCTTTTCAGAGAAAACAAATTAAGAATAATCACATTCAGAATTTGCCAAATAATTTCCTCATGATTGTAACTGGGTTATGAATTTGGGACAAAACTAATTCTGATGTGACATTGGGGGCCGCACATCATGAGGTGATGATAGATTGGATCGCATTGTTGTGGTTATTGTGGTCTCCGCTGGAGAGGTGCGTGGCCACCTGTTTAAACTCCTGCCGACATTCTCTTCGCAGCCTTTCTCACTCTAGTTCAGCATCCAATGACAAACCTTGCCTTGCCGCACTCAGAGTCGGCAAACAAACCCCAGGCCACACACCTCATAGACCTCATAGAAGTGCTTCTCTTATTGCTGCCCATCGCTGGTAGCCCACATTTGGATCGCTGTCAGAACTGTAAAATGACGTGAGTTTTGTAATGGTGATGTGCTGCTTGGAAGTCTAGACAGACCCTCGAGGTCTCCAGGGATGCAGTCCACTTTATCTTCCAGCATTTCCTGCTGCTGCTGGGGCCAACGTCGTCCCTGCCCAGTGTTCCCTGTGTGCATTCTTTCCAGTTTTCTCTGCCCCCTCGCTCACCCGGCCCAGCTGTACTCTCTACTCTTCCAAATCTTTCACGTTCTTGGAAGTCTCTTCAGTGTAATTTCCAAGCCCTCTGTTCTATAGGAAATGATCTTGTCTGTCTAGTGAACAGCTTCCTGTTCCTAGCCCTGCCAACAGCACAGCCATCTTCCTTCAGGGCTTTGTTATATTAGATACAGAATGTGCTTAAGATAAAAAGACTAATTGAGAATCTTCTTTCTGACCGCATGATCCCCTCCCCTCCTCTAGCTAACCACTTGAAAATCTAGTGTGGCTTCCTCCTTTATCTGTCTTTTCCATCTCACCATATTTGTTGAGTGTCGAAAAAAATTTTAAAATAATTTTATGTGTTCTGGAATGTCATGTGAACGCTTTCTTCTGTACACATTTTCAAACTTGTTTACTTACACTTATGCTGTTAATATACTGTTACTACATTCAGCCTCACTTTATTCATTCTTCGATATGTAAACAAAATTTTAAATCCATTCTCTTTTCCAGTGTGTTATGGGTACTTCTTGTTGCCATGGCTTCAATAAGCACTATGTTAGCTACTTTTCGTGTCACTAAAAATTTAACAGTTGCAACTTGAAGCAGAGGAGATTTATTTTGACTCAACAATTCTTCATGGCAGAAAAGATTTGGCAGAAGCCTGAGTTCCTGGTGGTGGTGGTGGTGTGTGTGTGTGTGTGGGGGGGGGTGTTCAAGTCCCTGTTGGCTCATGGCCATCTCAGAATCCAAAATGCTTCCAGGCCTACCTCAGGAGTTCCCAGAGTCTTATTAGTCAACACCATTCAAAATTCCAAAGTGCTCCGAGAAGCAAAGGAGAAACTTTCAGCTCCGAGTCCCTATAAAACAATTACTACAGCATACAAACAAGCAAAGGAAAATCCCCATTCTAAAAAGTAAGTCTGGGAGAACAGCAAGGAAAGACTGGTCCAATGCAAAAGTAAATCAATGCAGGACCAACAAAGGCTGCATCTCAGTGTTTGGTATCTGGAATATACACAGTGACATCATCTGAGCTCCACTGGGCTGGCTCCCGTCAGTGACTGCTCCTTCAGCAGACATTCTATGTTCTTGTCATCTCCAGCGCCCCAGGGTCTGTCTTAAAACTTAGGTTTCACCTTCATAGCTTCAAAGCCTCTCAGAGCCTTTCTTCAAGGAATCTGACCACCGTGTTGCACACAACTCTCACAGGCTTCTTCTGGAACCATTGGACAAGCGTCTCTGACCCCAAGACCCTTGTGTTCTGCTCTCATGCAAAACCAGCATTGATGGTGCCAAGTCCTGCCGCCATCTTGAAATATAAACGAGCCATTCAGGCCGTGGCTGCAGCATTATCTGAGGCCCTGCACAACTAAAACAGAAAGACCACTCCTCTAGGTATCCCTGCTTGAACTTCTGACCACTGTAGGCCTTCCATGGGTGTAGTCTTGTTCCTATAATGCCAGCAGTGGCCAGCAGTGGCCAGTGCATGGCTCCTCTTCAACAACACTAATCTCTAATTATTGCCACTTTGCACCTACCATGACTTTGAAGTTCCTCGTTTTCCAAATCTTCATGCTCTTTCACATCTACTATTCCTCTTTCTTTCCTCCTTTACGCTATAACCCTGGCTAAAAGCAGGAAACAGCCTCCATGCCCTAGTCTGAATGTTTTGGAATTTCCTCCAGGTTCCAGTGAGTGTCTGTCTCTTTCACTTTATATTCCTCTCTCTGCTCAGCCGTAACACTTCTGTCTCCACCTCCCTAAAACTGGGATTAAAGGGGTGGGACCCCAAGTGCTGGGATTAAAGGGGTGCGCCATCACTGCCTGGCCTGTATGGCTGACTAGTGTGGCTGCTTTGCACTCTGATCTTCAGGCAAGCTTTATTTATTAAAGGACAAATAGGACTTCTTCAACCTGCAGCTCCAAACTTCTCCACATTCCTCCCACAACCCAGCTCTGAAAGCTTAAGGACCATGTGGCAGGTTTACTGCCACAAAACCCTCCTTCTGGTTCCATTTCATGGCTTTCTCGTCACAGCGACTACCTGAGAGAGGCAACGTAAGGACAAAGAGATTTATTTGGAATCCCAAAGTCAGAAGCTGCAGTTCACATGATGAGGCATGCGCAGCAGAGGGCATAGTTCATGTTGGCATGGGTGTCCGAGGAGGGTGGACGTGAGTATGATCGGAATGCAATACATGGATGGAATTGTCAAAGACTAACTTTAAAAACGTTCTTGAAATAAAAACTTTTGTGCGAGTTTTTCTTTCCTTTCAGTATCTACCAATGTTCCAGCTCAGACTAGGTAGCACAAGGAAGGCCATATGTCCAAAGTGGAACACTTTTTCAGAAGGCCCTAATGTGTGTGTCCTTTCTTTTTCTCTGAGTTGTTCTTCCATTCAGCCAAGATCCTCAGAATTTCAGATGTACTAGGTCGTTCCTTGGGTTCCTTCAAGAGCAATCTCCTTAGAAGCCTTTTCTGTAATTATAAATAAGAGTCAGTACTAAGAAAGAAAACAGTGGAGAAAATAAAACCAATGACTTTCAAATGCTTACTTCTTTGTTGTCAAATATATCATCGGGGAAGATGCCGTCTCTTAGCTTTTTGAAAAACTGAAATACAACAAATAGATGTATTTACTAAGAAAACAATTTATATGGGGAAAAAAAACTAAATACACTTATGACTGGAGATACATTAAATCTAGAATAGTTCTTAAATTTAGGACTCTTTAGTCAAGAAGCATGCAGAACTCCCCTTCCTGGACCTACCCCGATCTGATAACCATCCTTAAGATCCATGCTTTGAAGGGCTAAGTTCAGGAGGCCCATCACTTCCCTTCTGTTCTGGGATGCTAGGCCATGCATCTTTTCATCATCCCTCTTTTAGGGAAGATAAGGCTGTTTTGACTCCAAGCAAACCAGGAGTCTGCTGTCTCCAGTGCTGCCCCACTACCTACCCACCGACATAACAAGCCCAAAGGCTTTCCTCAGTGTAGCCCAACCTTCTCTCCAGCCCCACCAATCATTGGCTTCAGATAAAACCACCTTGCCTGCTATTCCCAACACACACTGCACATTCGTATCTCCATGCTGGGGTTACATGCTTTTTATTTCAACTATTAGAATGAACTAACCCAGGTTAATTGTCTTCTGACCTCCATTAGCATGCCATAGCATGTGGACATAGGCACACACACACGTGTGTGTGTGTGTGTACACATATGCCCTTAAATAAATAATCTGAAAAAAACCTTATCTTTCAGTACTCAAGTTACATGTTTCCTAAACCTAAATCCAGACTTCTGGAGAGGTCTTTTAGCTCCTTCTGCAGACTTTCTGTCTTCTAACACACTTAATCATTTTTGGCTGTTATCTTTCTTCTTAGAAAATTAATCCCTTGAGAAACTGATTTTTATATTCATGTAGCACTTAGAGCAGAACTGCCCTCTAATCAGTGAAATTTTGTTGGCACACACAAATACAAATCTTATGGGATATACACATATTTTATAGAAAGCCTTTTTTTATTTATAGCAAAATGGTTGTCCCCACTTGAAAGAAGAAGTTTATGCTTCACTTACAAGCAGAGTCATGAGGTCAAACACGCTCACCAAGTGGCAGGCGATAGTGTTAGTGCCTGAACGGTGACAACCAGTGCTTTAATCTGCTTAGTTCTCCCTTGGGATATTTACCTTTGATCTTTCCATAAAGGTGACGCATATGTGCAGAAGTTCCGCTAGAATAAGGCCTAAAGCAAAGATGTCCACTTCTTTTCCATATTCCTGTAAAGATAGCTGGAAGCCAAAATACATTTGTCTTTGTTACTCACCTAATATAAGTTTCTATGCCTTCTAATAAAAAAGCTATAAATTATATATTACATCAAAATGTCTGTTTATTCTGTATTTCATGGAGTTGACCACTAAATTAACCATCACGTAGAAACAGAAGGAACACAATAAAGGCTATATAAAACAAATCTATAGCCAATTTTATACCAAATGATAAAACTAGGAGCATTTCCACCAAAATTAAGAGTGAGACAATGGGATGTACTTTCACTTTCTCTACCCATATTCAATATAGTTCTTCAACTTTTAGCTAGACAAGAGAAAGATATAAAAGAATTCAAATAGAAAAAGAAGCCAAATCCCTACCATTAGACAACACAATCCTGTACACAAGAGATTCTAAAGATTCTATCAAAAACATAACTGAACACAAAGTCAACATTCAGAAATCAGTAGTTTTGGGGCTGGACAGATCACTCAGCTTTTCCAAGTACTCTCATTGTTAGCAAAGAACCTGAGTTCAATTCCCAACACCTATATGGTGATCTGTGACTCCAGTTGGAGGGGATCAGATACCTTCTCTGGCCTCTATCGATACAGGCCATGTACATGGTACACTTATACAAATATGAAGGAAAACTCATACACATGAAATAAATATTTTTTAAAAAAAATCAGTAGATTTTCTATGTTCTAATAATGAACCGCTAAGATAATTAATCTTACTGATGATAACTTCAAAATATTAGTTACTGGATGTAGTGGTGGACAACTTTGAGCCCAGCACTTGAAAAGCAAAGGCAGGAGGATCTCTAAGTTTGAGGTCAGCCTGCTCTACAGAGTGAGTTTCAGGATAACCAGGGCTACACAGAGAGACCTAGACCTCCTGTGCTGGTAAATCAGCAAAATTAACATGGAAGATTTGTAGACGTGATCTACAAATTCACAGTAATCCCCATTAAAATTCCAATATCATTCTTAACAGAAAGGAAAAAATATCTTGAAATTCACATAGAAGAATAAAAAATCCTAGACAGTCAAAAAAATCCCAAGCAAAAAGAACATCATTGGAGCTATCACTAAATCTGATTTTTAAGTTATACTACAGACACATAGTAACAAAAAACTTGGGGGGGGGATTACACAGAAGAAACATGTGGATTAATGAAGGAGAATAAATAAAAGACCCAAAATGAAACTCACATAGCTACCTTATTTTGACAAAGATGCCAAAAGCATACATTGTAGAGAAGAGCATCTTCAACAAGTGATGCTGGAAATTGCAGTCATTCCCATTCCCCATTCTCTCTCTCTCTCTCTCTCTCTCTCTCTCTCTCTCTCTCTCTCTCTCTCTCTCTCTCTCTCTCTCTCTGTCTCTGTCTCTGTCTCCCGCCCCCCCCCCCATGCATGTGTGTCTATGTACACAAAAATCAGTTCAGACTGGATTAAAGACCTAAAACTGTGATACTGTCAGAGATAATACAGAGAAACATTATAAGATATGCAAGCATAGACAAGGACTTTTTGGAAAGGGCTCTAACATGCCAGAAAATAATATCAAGATTTGACAAATGGAATTGCATGAAATTATTCTGAGTCAACACACAACAGAAATAACTGATTATCCATAGCTCTATTCACAATAGTCAAGTTATGGGATCGGCCTAAGTGGCCATCAGAAGATGTAAGGATAACGAAAACGTGATATGTGTGTGTGTCTCTGTGCGTGTGTGTCTGTGTGTGTGTAGTGGTAGGTATTTTGTGTTTTAACAAAGTTTGCCTGAAGATTGGAGTGCAAAGCTAAGCCACTAGAGGCCGGGGAGTAGAGCACATGCCTTTAATCCCAGGACCCCAGAGACAGAAGCAGAGGGATCTCTGTTGGTTCAAGACTACCCTGGGCTACACAAGATTGAATCTGTCTAAATGAGAAAAAGAGCTCACACAAAGGTGATTCCAGCTCTTGGGATCCCACACCTTTAATCCCAGTACTCAGGAGTGGTATGGCTGGACAGAGAGAGAAGAATATAAGGCCGGAGGAGACAGGAGCACAGTGCAGTCTGAGGTTTGGTGGAGACAGATGCAGTCTGAAGCAGTCTGAGAACAGGATCACCCCTTTGGTCTGGGCACTGGTAGAGGTAAAAGATCTCTCTAGTAGTTGGCACTTGGCTTCTCTGATCTTTCACCTTTCACCCCCTAATATCTGACTTAAATATATATATGTGTGTGTGTGTGTGTGTGTGTGTGTATTGTGGACAACTATCAGAGAAGATACCTGATACCCTTACACAGCCTCAGATTTCCATATGTTCATGCACAAACATCCACACACATGTACACACACCTACATGAATTTGCACATATACCACATGCACACACACACACACACAAGAAAATAAAGAAGTAAAATTTACACAGAAAGAAAATAAAAGGACTTTACCTGCTCTGGACTCATGTATAGAAGACTTCCTGTTTGCTTTGTTCGATTTCCATCATTTTCCATTTGGTCTGTTACGAGGCCAAAGTCTCCAATCTTTATGTGCTTTTCATCTACTAAAAATATATTACCTGGCTATAGAAAAGATTAATTAATATATGTGATTTGGACCAACTATCACCACAGGCCCCAACAACCTTTTATACTGATTTGTTGCCTTACACGGGCAGCCCAAACTAGGGAATTTAACACTTTGGGATTTTATAATGCCAACTGAAGAAGAAAAGACTTTGAAATGACAGTGAAGGTGTCTTGTTCACACCTGCCTCCAAATATCAAAACAGAACAAGTGAAAGATTCACTTTTCAGGGTCCCAGGAGAAGGATCCAAGGTAGGCATGGGTAAAAATATTTTCTTTCCTCCATAGTAATCTAGTGAGAGGCTCAAGGAATGGGAGTTTGAACTCCCCACCCCAGAAGAGGGCTGGACATACCCTGAGGGCATACTACTGGTGTAATTTAAGGTCTGATGGGAATTAAAACCCTTTCCAATTTTGAGAGTCGCTGAATGGCTCAGTTCTCAGCAATGCTGCAGGATGTCCCGTGCAGAATTTCTCCCCAAATTCTGACAAGAGTTTATAAGTATACCCGCTCCACCTTGTTAAGTGTATACCCCTCCACCTTGTTAAGTAGAAGCTGGGATTGATCACAAACACATTCTCTAGGCATTTCCTTTGGTTTTGATTTGGTTGCTGCTGTTGTTTGGGTTGGGGTGGGGGTTAATGTTTGGTTGTTATTTGATTTGGTTTATAGGGTCTCACATATCCCCTGTCAGCCTCAAACTCAGTACATAGCCAAGGATGGCCTTGAACTTTTGATCCTTCCACCTGCACCTTCAGATTAAGAAGATGAGCCACCATGCCTGGCTTACACATATGGCTAGGGATCAAATTCAGAGCTCCATAAATGCTAGGCAAGAATGCTAACAAATGAGCTGCATCTCTAGCCACTCTAAGATACAATACTAAACATTTAAAGTGTGTGTGTGTGTGTGTGTGTGTGTGTGTTTGGGTGTAAAGGATAATTTTGTATTGTCACCTTTCTATTTATTTATGTAGGTTCCAGAAGCTGAACTTAGATCACTAGTCTTGTACAATAAGCATCTTTACCCACTGAGCCATCTCACTGACCCAAACATGTATATATGTGCATTGCGTGTGCAAATGCACACATAACAAGTAAACAGTGGTCACATGTGTTACATAACTCTAGACAACACGGACTGAAAATAAGAGTATTGGTGGTGACAAAGTTAATATTTTTGCCATTTTTGCCAAACTAGACATTCAATACAATGTTAGGCTAAACACACACACCTACAAGAGGGCCTAGCAAAGAAATGAGGGATGAGCTGAGGAGCCCAGGAAAGCGCTTCTGAGAAGCCCTGTGCAGAAATTAGCAATGGAATTCAAGTTTAATCAGTGGATTATAACTTAAAGTCAGTAACGGAAGAAGGGCCATCCCTGGCAACCACCACAGTTAGGGGTCCGAGCAGCGGGCCAGCCCTGGCAACCACCACAGGTAGGGGTCCAAGCAGCGGGCCATCCCTGGCAACCACCACAGGTAGGGGTCCAAGCAGCGGGCCATCCCTGGTAACACCACAGTTAGATATCTGAGCAGAGGGCCATCCCTGGTAACACCACAGTTAGAGGTCCAAGCAGCGGACCATCCCTGGTAACATCACAGTTAGAGGTCCTAGCAGAGGGCCATCCCTGGTAACCACCACAGTTATTTTCAGTCTATGAAAGGGAGCTGCTACTGTTTACACTTAGGCAATGACCATCACACTAAATACAGCCTGGAGGGAACAGGACATCTGATAGGGTCATGTCACAGTGGGTTCCCGGGACCCGGAGATCTGCTGAGCAGTTGTATGGGATGGCATCTGGGGTAAGTTCCAGACCCTGTTTAAGTCCAGCAAGCTAGAGAAATGTTATTTTATCATGTCTGACTGCCAAACACAAATTGAAAACAGATAAAATACACTTTAAAGTCATTAAACTGTGTGTTTATCAACTAACAAAGCACATTTCCCTTACCTTAAGGTCTCTGTGAATCAAAGCTTTTGAATGTATATAATCCACCCCTGTCGTTATTTGTTCAAAAAATTCCAAAAGTAAATCTTTGTCTGTTTTCTTCTTCCCTTCATTTACCATCCAGTTCTCCAGAGTTCCTTTATCGCAGAACTCCATTTGAATGAAAAGGCACCGGGTCTTTGATCTGGACACAAAATTCACCGTATGTTAAAAGCAGCAATAGAGAAAAAAATTAAAAATTCTAATATCTTATGAAACCCAAACAAAACATGTCTCAGAATGAATATCTGAATATGATAAACGTTTAATAAAACAAACTACTTTATACAAATCATAATTTCTCAAGGTTTATCTATAAAGTATAAACCTATATATTCTTTAATGCTGAAGATAACTGATCACTTTTGACAACAGATATGAGCAGTCCTAATTGCAGAAATCCAGGTTTTCCATTATTATATAAAGCAATCTGGAAGCATTTTAAGTCATCTTCAGTTAATTGAACATCTGTTTTACAAAGGGCACAGAACGGGCACCTTAAAAATGAGAAAGTGAGTCAGGTACTATCCTTATCATCATGGGGACACAGTCCCAAACAAGAGGTTAAAAAAAATCCCAAGATGACAGACCATTGAGAAACTCCTAAAGATGGGCCAATGAATCAATTGCTGTAAAACAGAAGTCGGAGGACTGATTTTGTTTACCAGTTTGTATTTTCTTCTGAACTAAGTTAGCTTGATATCAAATTAATATTTGCTGAACACACACATGCTAGAAAATATGAAGACGTAGCCAATAATTCCCTCAAAGATAATGAAATCTTTTATCTCCTGTTGGTCAGTAATGCCCAGAATTCTCCATGGCACAAGGAAGAGATGGGACACTGGCAGGAGGTGGGGAATGATGAGGTCTCCATTGTCATGAGGAGTTCAGTGAGAAGGCTGTCCCCAAGAAATCTCAATTGATGGAGGAAAGTCATTGGTTAAATAAAAAGAAACTGCTTGGCCCTCATTGGTTAGAAGATAGGTGGGAGGAGTAAACAGAACAGAACGCTGGGAGGAAGAGGAAGTGAGCTCAGACTCCACAGCTCTCCTCTCAGGAGCAGACGCCTCAGAGGGACGCCTGGCTCCCAGCTCCCAGGCAGACGCAGCAATGAAGCTCCGACCCAGGATGGACATAGGCTAGAATCTTCCCGGTAAGCGCACCTAGGGGCACTACACAGATGATTAGAAGAGGCTAGCTAGAAATGGGCCAAGCAGTGATTAAATGACTACAGTTTGTGTGTTGTTATTTCGGGCATAAGCTAGCCAGGCAGCTGGGGTGCTGGGGACGCAGCCCAGCCGCCCATATTACTACACTCAATGACTTTCAAAGGCAAAAGCCAGTCTTTTTAGAATTCCCAGTCCTATAAAAGGGGCTGAAACAAAACAAAGAAAGCACTAGGGATGGCAGCGGGGCATTTCCTGCCATAGCTCACGGTGACTCTACCACAGTGCTACAGCTGCATTCCAGAGGTGCACTGCCAGGAGCCTCTGAGAAGAGAGACAGGCAAGTTTCGGCAGCGAAAGAGGAGACCTTTGGGTTCAGTGTTACACATTAAATCTGCCTTAACTCTGACAAACCGTATATGACCTGCACTGGTTCTATGGAGAACAGTGGGGTCATGAATGCTGGACACGGGATTTTAAATAACTAAGAAAATTTTAAAGTTTTTTTTTAAGATTTATTTTCAAATTACATGTCTGTGTCCCTGTGTGGGTATGTGTACATAAATGCAGGTGCCAACAGAAACCAGACGATGCCCTAGAACTGGAAGTACAGGTGGGCGTGAGCCACCTGACATAGTTGCTTCACCCTCTGCAAGAGTGACCACGAATCCATCTCCCCATAACATTAAAAATATTTATTAAACAACTTTGAGCTAAGCATACTGGAATGTGCCTATGCCTGGGATATCACATCAGTTGGGGGCTGAGGCAGGCAGACCTCCCTGAGGTTAGTCTGTGCCATGTAGTGAGTCTAAAACAAAGTATTTAAAGCAAGTTCAGAAGATAGAGAGGAACAGGGAGGGCAAGGTCATCCGTTGTCGCCTTGCCTGTAGAACAAAAGAACACAGTGTCTTTCAGGGGTTGCTCTGATTATTACATGTGAAGACCAATTAAATGTGACCATTAAATGTGATGGCCCTCACAAAATAATGACAAGGGCCTTCCATCCCATTGCAGCTGTGAGAATCTCTTCTTACCGACTAGAATCGCTATCCTCGCTCTGCTCGGGAACATAGTCCTCTCCCGGCCAACAAGTATGGTATTGAACAACGTTGACGTGATTGAGCCTTGCCAGCGCTGTTACTTCTCGCACAGTCTTCCTAGTTAAAAGCATCCAGAAAACAAATGTGTTATTTCCTATTATTGATAATTACAGAACTCCTCAGGTAATGGGACGCAACCTCTGTTCGATAGTCACAATGGTTCCCACACCAAGTTTTAGCAGGATAGCCAGAATCAAGAGGGAACAAAAGAGATTGAGGTCATAGAAGCACAGTCATTCTCATTCTCAACATAAAAGAAAGGACAGTGACTTAAATGACAGACATCTAAAATTTAAACATCATTTGTATCTTATCTTAAGTGTAACACAATTTTCAGTAGCTATATCATATCTGATATTCTCTGTAGATGTGTCTCAAAATCTTGGAATTTTACAAGCGAATCTCATTTGGGCAACAAAGGCAGGTAACCCAGGCAGCAAGCAGAACCCCACTTGGAACTTTCAATGTATGACAAAAATACATCAAAAAGTTACTAGTTCATGCAAAGAAACTAAGACCTGATACTGTGATAGCTTTACAGGGCTTGGGCTCAAGAGCTAAGACACTGTAATAGTTTCTTGAAATTACCCTGTACTGAATGGCTTTATGTCAACTTGACACAAGCTGGAGACATCAGAGAGCAGAGAATCTCAAAATAAGAAAAATTGAGAAAACCACCTTAAACCAAATAAGTCAACAGTTTCAGGGTCCAGGACTGTCTCAACATGAGGCAATAATATATATATATATATATATATATATATATATATATATATATATATATTTGGTTTTTTGTGACAGAGTTTCTCTGTAGCTTTTGGATCCTGTCCTGGAACTAGCTTTTGTAGACCAGGCTGGCCTCGAACTCACAGAGATTCCCCTGCCTCTGCCTCCAGAGTGCTGGGATTAAAGGCGTGCACCACCACAGCCCGGCTAGAGGCAATCATATTTTTAAACTGAAAGAAATACCCACTGTAAGGTAAGGCCATTTCAGAAAAGTCAAACTCCTGTAGGCATAACGAAAAGTTAAAGAGGAGAAGAAACAAGTAAGTAAGTAATGAAGGACAGATATATAAAGAATGGTGAGGGTCAACACACTGTTCACAAAAGCCAGACATGTACTTACTCTGTGTTATATTTAACACGCTTTATAGCATAAGTCTTCCCATCAATTTTGTGTTTTGCTTTGAAAACATGGCCAAATCCACCTGAGCCAATTTCTTCTATGTCTTCAAAATCCTTCTGAAACCTAGTCAAGATTGATATTGCTGTCATTGCTGAGGTTTAATAAGATGAAAGTGATTCTTTCTTACTTGTCTTTTATAACATTTGATAGAGCTCCTGAGTCACAAAACAATGTCTTCCTCGTTCTCCTTCTCCTTCTCTCCTCTTTTGATGGAGAAGTCAATAAAACAGATCACCCCCTCTGGCTGTACACAGGACACACTGAAGTATCCTTTTCATTGAGTACAAAGAAGATGAGAAATTTCCCCCTACTCCCATGTATTAAATCTAGAAAGAATCACTCAGTTGTGTGCCACAGGTACCATAGGGAAAGCAGAAGCCCTGAGCCTTCCTTGGGCCAGAACAACCTGCTTCTTCCCCTCCTTGTGTCCCACATCCAATCATTGAGCCCCGCTCCTCCTTCTAGCCCATATCACTACCATCTGCCCACTCTTCTCCACTTCCAGCATCTTCACCCAGGCTCGGTCCTCAGGCTCCTGCAGGGGTGACCTGCTGACTGATACCCCGCTTCTCCTGCCCTCCTTTAGCTATGAAAACTCGGTCTGATCAGTTCTCCGTGTCACCTATACCTCCTCTGGCTTTGCATTTGGCAAAGAATAGGAAAACTTTAAAAGGCCCACAAGGTGCCATGCAGCGCTGTCCCCACTTCTCTTCCAACCTCATCCCATGGCGCTGTGTCCTTGTTCGTTACACGTCACGCACGTGCTTTCTCCACAGAAGGCTGATCTTGGGGCTTTGTTTCCATTTTCATCAGACAACTGTTCTTCCTTAACTTTGGTCTGATTATGTAGTTACAATTGTATGTGTATCATATAAATATGTGAATACAGATCGTGTAACTACAAAAACACATATATGTCTGTGTGTGGGTGTGCACATATGTGTATGCACGCGCGCGCGTGTGTGTGCGAGAGAGAGAGAGAGAGAGAGAGAGAGAGAGAGAGAGAGAGAGAGAGAGAGAGAGTAAGCCAGAGATTGATGACAGCAGTCTTTCTCAGTGACTCTGCACCATTTTATTTTGCTTTGTTTTGTGAGACAGGGTTTCTCATACCAGGCTGGCCTCAAACCCACAGAGATCCTCCTGTCTCTGCCTCCTGGGGGCTGGAATTAAAGGTGTGGGCCACCACATCCATCTTACACTTTATTTTTTGAGACAGAATCTTTCTTTCATTGATCTTGGAGCTCACTGATGGCCATGCGGGCTGGCCAATGAGTACCATGAGGCTGCATGTCTCCACCACTTCCTCCGCTCCCGTCAGTGTCTGAGTCACAAAGGTGTGGATTGCTACACCTGTTCCTTTTTTAAAAGTTTATTGTTATGTGCATGGGTGAGTGTCTCAGATCCTTGAAAACTCGAGTTACAGGCAGTTGTGAGCTGCCATATGGGTGCTGGGAACCGAACCCGGGTCCTCTGGAAGGGCAGTCTGTGCTCTTAAGCAGTGAGTCATGATTGATTCTTACACTTGGGCCCTCATGTTTGCACAGCTAAGCCATATCCTCAGACCCATTTCCAAAATGCCAGTCACTACCTCGAACATTTTGAGAGTGAGAATTCTACTCTATTTGTGCTCACCATAAGCCTAGTGCCCAAAACATTAATGGGCATATATTAGGTGCTTAATAAGTACTCATTGGTCCTTTTGAAAACCTGTATTCAGTGTCCTGCTGATTCAAACGGGCTCCTTCAACTTAGGTATTTAATTAACTGAAACATCAACTACAGGAGATGAACCCCAGCCTTTCTCGTCTAGAGAAATCTTGTGTGGAGCTGGAAAACAGGTCCAAGTGGATCGGTTTCAACTCTCACGGGAGTCTCTCTCCTTCCTCCACCCCTTCCTTCCCTCCTTTCCTTTCTCTATTCTTTCCCATCTAAATCATGGATATAAAGGATTGTTTGCTTTCAGTTTTACCAGATTCCATGGATTGCTTGGGTGGAAATATAACTTAGAAGTAACCTTGAAGAATCTCTGTTTCACGAGCACACTTACCATTAGACGAACTCCCCTTACCTGCTCTCCACGGTATATTTATTACTTAGCGCATCATCAGGTGACAGTTCCCTAAAGATGAGACAAAATACAGAACTCAGACAAACCTAGAACCTAGATAACTTTAGAACAGACTTTATGCCATGCACTGGACGTTATATAGTTTGCTTCAGGGTGACAGGAAATGGTATCAGCTTCAGAAAAACACCTCTTGTTGGTTCTCTTCTGAGGATCCTGTTTCATCCCTTTCCTGCTTCCCATTTTCACCCGAACACACTCACCACTGACTTCCTATCTCCTTTTTCTCCAGAATCAGAACATCCTTAGGAATGAGGTCCCCTGGGTCACTCCCCCTGGCCCTCATTCCCTGATGGTGAAAGCCAACCGCAGCAGGATGCTCAAACATCACCTCAAACCAGACACAGCAATACTGCTACCCTCGAGTCCTGACTGAGGTGGTCTGTTGTCCTCCTCCTGGCCCCCGTCTCCCACCCGGCTACTCTCTTCCCTCAGCCATGTCTACCCTGCCTTCCCAATCCCTCTCAGAAATCCTCCTCTCCCCTCCTCACTGCCACAGGCACCAGAGCTGCCGGCCTGACGTGTGGCAAGTTCCTTTTTCTCCACCTGTCCACCTCAGGAGTTGTAGCTGTTCAATATACTGCTCAGAAAATACTGGCAGCCCCTTGTGTCTCCTACCTTCTTTTCTGACTGTATGTCTTTACCCTTCAGTTTTCTATAACCTATATAAAGTTTGGTCTTTAAAAAAAATAGCAAGTTATTACACTATCTTTACCCTCTCCATCTATAACTATACATATCTGTTTCCCTTAAAAACACTTCCAAGTCCAGATCTTCAACAGTGTTTTACAAAATAACACTCTAAACTACTGTCTCTAGCTGCATCACCATAGGGCTTTACATTACATCATGTGAATGTGTGTGTGCGCACATGTGCAGGGCATACGTATGTGTGTGTGTGTGTGTGTGTGTGTATGTTTTTCTCTGTGGTTAAATTGGTTTCTAGTTCTCAAACTTTCCACTGCTTCTGTTACATCTGTCGAATAAACAGGTATAATAATATTCACCAATACCACAGACCCTAATTGAAACCGATGGGACAGAGTCTGAACTAGAACCTTTGTCCAAACTATGTTCAGGGCACAATGATACTCACATTCCTGACTTCCTCTTATTTTCTCTGAGACCGTTCTGCAACACAAGGAAAAAAGGGTGTTTCAGATGAGGAGAGGAAGTATCTCAGTTCTGGGGCTGACTCTAGGGCCAGGTTCCTTAGTCTGTAAGGTCACCAGCTTCATGGATCTTTGCAGTCTCCCTGATTTTTCTACCAGTGACTATTGTAAGACCGGAATACGGCCAACCAACAGCTGTGCAATGGTATCAAATGGCTGTTATGAACTGTATTTTCCCTATCCCTAGAGGAATAAAGCATCTTTTTACATTGGCTACTGACTTTGGTGTTGCAATTTTTTTCAGACAGTGTTCATTCTACTAAATCCATTGTCTTTCTCTTACAGATTTGTAGTTCTTTATAAGCAGATTGCTTTTATAACAATTAAACCTGATTTTTAAGTTCAGTTCTGATTTTTTTTTCTAAGTAGAAATGGAACTGCGCCAAATATTAATTAATCAGTTGGGTGGACAATTAATAAACAAGATAATAGAAATGTTCAAAAGGACAAGGGTAAGGGTTGGGAGGTAGTTCAGTGGTGGGGTTTGTCTAGAATGCCTGAAGATGGAATTTGATTCCCAACATAGGGAGGGAGAAATGGAGGGGGGACAGGAAGGAAGGAAGGAAGGAAGGAAGGAAGGAAGGAAGGAAGGAAGGAAGGCAGGAAGGAAGGCAGGCAGGAAGGAAGGAAGGAAAGAAGGAAGGAAGGAAGGCAGGAAGGAAGAAAGGCAGGCAGGCAGGAAGGAAGGAAGGAAGGAAGGAAGGCAGGAAGGAAGGAAGGAAGGAAGGAAGGAAGGAAGGAAGGAAGGAAGGAAGGCAGGCAGGCAGGCAGGCAGGCAGGCAGGAAGGAAGGAAGGAAGGAAGGAAGGCAGGCAGGCAGGCAGGCAGGCAGGAAGGAAGGAAGGAAGGAAGGAAGGAAGGAAGGAAGGAAGGAAGGAAGGCAGGCAGGCAGGCAGGCAGGCAGGCAGGCAGGAAGGAAGGAAGGAAGGAAGGAAGGAAGGCAGGCAGGCAGGCAGGCAGGCAGGAAGGAAGGAAGGAAGGAAGGCAGGCAGGCAGGCAGGTTGGTCTACAAAGTAGGTGGGGAAGAAAGGGAGAGAAGCGTGGAATTCTGCATGTGAAGAGTGGAAGTTAATGTGAACGATGGTTAAAGAAAAAAGAAAGAAAGAAACAATGACTGTCAATATCATGCTTTAGTGAGGACACATAAAATTAAAATGTAAAACTCATTTTTACATTGACATAAAATTAAAATGTAAAAGTTATTTCAAGTGAAAACAAAAAAAAAAAACACGAAATTTGGAGCTTCGAGATGAGTACCATACCACGAGAGGGGATTCCAAAGAAGAGCTGGCCTGGTAGTTTTTTGATGCTGAGAAATCACTTTCATGTGCTGATGGAGAAGCACTAGAAGAAAAGCAAAACTTTTATGAATTCAGTCTTGTTTATTAAAGGTTTACCTTTATTTATGTGTTTATGGGCATGTATGTTTGTGTGAGTGAGTGTGTGTGTGTGTGTGTCTGTGTGTGTGTGTGTGTGTGTGTGTCTGTGTGTGTGTGTGTGTGTGTCTGTGTGGCCCAGGAGGCCAGAAGAGGGTAATGGATCCCATGGAGCTGGAGTTGTGACCCATTTGGTGAGAGTTCTGGAACCAAATTTGGGGGAAGGGAGGTGATGGGGATTGGGCCCACAGCCTCAAGCATGCCCCTCCCTCAGTCCATTCACCACACTGGCTACCCAGACTCACGAATTGCTTGACATAGATGAGTTGCTGGAGAGGTCACTGGATGAAGACGTGGTGGATCCAGAGGATGTTCTGTCAGCTCTCTGAAGAGAAGAGGCAGCCTTAGCAGGCTTTTAGGCAGCTAACTTTCTTCTCTACGGTGGCTCACCCCCGGACATATGCTACTGCCCATATTTGTCCCACAGCCACCCAGTCCACAATCACAAACAATGAATGGCATAATCAACACATTTACATGAATGTTTGAGCTAAGTTTTAAAAGCAACCCTGCATTCCCATAGGACTTTTACATCCCTAAGATCCCCTAGCCCCAGGGTTCATGGACCATTGGTGATACATAGAATGGGGGAATCATTTGTAATGCAATTGGCAGATGCCTGCATTATGCACACAATCTGACCTGAAGTCAACTTCAGAGGGAATCATAAGCGTACAAATTACAATAACTAACAGCACATACCATTGAGCTCTTCTCTGAAAGCTTCTGATATGCCTCTTTAGCTGCCAGATGCTTTGCCTCCTGTTTGGTAGTTCCTGAACCAGTACCATACGTTGTTGACCCAATTTTGCATTTGCATTTAAATCTAGAAAAAAAAATGTGAGTATTCACTGACATATCAAAAATACTGTCAATCGAGCCGGGCGGTGGTGGCGCACGCCTTTAATCCCAGCACTTGGGAGGCAGAGGCAGGCGGATCTCTGTGAGTTCGAGACCAGCCTGGTGTACAAGAGCTAGTTCCAGGACAGGCTCCAAAACTACAGAGAAACCCTGTCTTGAAAAACAAAAAAACAAAAACAAAACAAAACAAAAATACCGTCAATCAATGTACAATTTGGGGGGGAAAAAAGAACTCTACAGACAAATAAAGGCCTTGAGACGAGACTAATAATTTTTAACTATGTTTATATTTCCTACCTCACATAATTTAAACTCCACAGAAAGGGTCACCAATCTATCTGAATAACCAGGAACAGTCAAGATCCTGGCTTACAGTTCCTAGGTAACATCTAATTCTTTCTTGTTTCATTGAAAGACGGACAGCAAAACACCACGTGATGATTTTAAAAGCAAGCGAGAACACAAAAACTTCAATCCCAAGCGAAAAGATTTAGAGGGCGAGAGAAAAGGTGGGGATCCAGTGAATTTCCTGAGAGCTGCCCAAATAGGAGAGACAACCAGCTGGCAGAGTGGGGCTCAAGGGGGTAAGCCACGAGGACGCAGGACTAGGGGAAGACAGCCCACTGGGGTGTTCTCAGAGCCTCCCGACTCTGATGCTTGTTCACACACCAAATCCCTCATAGCAGCTTTCCTCCCAGTGTAGGACTAAGACCACCCCTGCTGAGCCGTGTCTAGCGATTCAAAGGGAAAGAGCAGCAGACACTCGGAGAAGCGGCTCCCTAGCTGAGAACAGGAGAGTCACTCCATACAGGGGTAGAATGGTCATCGCACAGCAGCAGCTGCCACGGCGTCAGGGAAGGGAAGAACCCTGCATCCCTTCACGTATGGGCATCCTGCTCTGCTTTAAATGTTTGCCAGACTAATCACTCACATGCCTCTCAAAAACAGCAGACCCCACTTCTCCGCAGGGGTACCTACCAAGAGTCACCAGATGGCTGAAACCATAGCTTGTTTCAAACCCTAGAAATACTCCTTCTTCTTTGTATACATTCCTACGATGAAGTTTAACTCACAGTAAAAGATTAACAACCGCTCATAATAAACTAGAACAATCAGTGCGACCTACTCTACTCCCAGGTTGGCGAAAGTGGCCTTTTCCTGTCACTCAGGCAGCTTCCGGTACCACACTCACTCTCTTGTGGACCAAAGGAAACAGAAATGTCAAAAGCAAAGCCAAGGAAAGAAGAGGTTACTGAAAAACAAATCAGACAAACTTCATTAAAATGGACCCTCCAGCCTCAGGAATTGGGTACTTGATGTTTATAACTCATAAACCTTTCACATTAAGTGTATTGGGCAGGGGCAAAGACTTCTGGAAAGCTACACGTGAAAGCCTCTCAGTGGTCACAGTGACACAGTAGGAGAATCCAAGCCACGTCTCACCTTTGGGGCGACTGCGGATCTGGAACAACCTGTTCATAATTTACAGACAGCTTGTTCTTCTGGGCAAAATTATTGACAAGGCCTATGTAATTATCAGTTAATGAAATTTCCGAAGCATCCGTATGACTATCAGCCTACAAAGAAAAGAAAATGAGCTCAATACGAATCACGAATTATCATACAAAATTACTTAATAAGTAACATAAGAGGCAGCATACATATTATGGACTTCCTAATTATATTTCCTTATTAAAAGTGTAACTATATGTCTATTAGGAAAAAAATCTGCAAAACAATTATTATTTTAATAAAAAATCCTAAATGACACATTAAAATTACATAAATCTATGGAATATAACATGAAACATGAATTTATGTACCACACATGTATGTATGTATGTATGTATAATTTGATGTATGTATGAATTCAGAGAACTGTCACATTTGTGTGATAGAAATTATACACACATACATGAATCCATGCATGCATACATACATACATGCATACATACATCCATACAACATATTTACAGCTTCCCTTTGACCAGGTGAAAAGCCAATTACTCACCTGGTGTTCGTTGTGAAGTATATCAACAGCAAGTTGGGCAGCAGCATTTTTTGCTTCCTGCTTTGATTTACCTTCAGCTTTTGGAAATTCTTTCTCGTCTATTATAACTTGAAATGTAAACCTGATTAAAAAGACAGCATTCACAACGTATTACACAGTTTGTCATTCTCCTAAGGACAAGCACTCTGGTCTCCACTGCCCCACGAGCACGCTTCAGGATTTCAACAACAATGTCTTCTTGAAGCAGGGAGAAGTCTGTAATTTTTTCCTCTTTTCTTTCTTTCTTCTTCTTGTCATTTCTTCACAGTGCCTCGCTCTATAACCCAGGCTGGCCTCAAGCTCACTACAATCCTCCTGCTTCAGCTACCCAAGTGCTAGGATTATAAGGATGAGCTACCAAGCTTAATGTTTTTTCCCTGTTTATTTATTTAGCGTAGGGGTGAGGTGTGTGAGCGTATGTATTGTCTGTGTGCTCGAGACAGGACATGCTTGTTGGAAATCAGCGGACAGCTTTGGGGACTCTCTTCTCTCCTCCCACCATGTGGGTCCCAGAGAAAATCTCAGGTCATCAGGCTTGGTGGCCAATGTCTTTACTCACTAAGTCATGGCTCCAGCCTCTGTTTTTTCCTTGAGTCCTCTGAGGTTCCCAGGCTCTGCGGGACTATCACAGCACTCTGGCAGCTTCCCTGTGGAGCTGAAGTACCGACCCCCGAACAGCACCACAGTTGTCCCCCTCCCCTCCACATTTATAGGGACAGACATTCTAGTGTTTGCTTGGTTGTTCAATTTTTTTTCCCATTTAAATGCCTGGAATAGAACTCAGGCCTTACACCCTAAGCACATGCTCTAATAGTGAGCTACACCTCCGTCATCTGGGTCTCACTTTCCTTCATTCCACTATTTTACTTTCTGAGAAAGAGAGGATATGTGTGTGTGCGTGTGTGTGTGTGTGTGTGTGCGCGCGCGCACGTGTGTGTGTGTGTGTGTGTGTGTGTGTGTATATTCAGAAGATTGTGTGTGGGGTATGCACGTGTTGGGGGAGAGAATTATCTACGTGCACGCAGAGGTCAGAGAAGGATTCCAAGCATCCTGCTCTATAGCTCTGCCTTACTTAAGATGGGATCTCTCATTGAACTTACAGCTAGGCTGGTAGCCAGAGAACCCTGCGATCCTCCTGTCTTTGCTCTATGTTTACTTCAATTAGGTTTCAGAATACCGGCCTTAGAGTGTGGTCTGAGGGGCTATGTCTGCACTAGAAGTTGCAAGAAACCTGCTCGCTCTCTTGCTCAGGCTCTTGCTTAGCATGAGGGGAGACCCAGGACGGCTGCTTCAGCCTTTTCTCTGTATTTTTGAGCTCGTCCCTTTCCACTGCAACCCCTCAATACATCGGTGTTATTCGCCTCTGTGTGATTACACACTAGCACTGCACAGTGCTGAATTTACAGGCACATGCTCAGCCACACGCAGCTTTTTATGTGGGTGCTGGGGATTTCAACTGAGTCTTCATACTTACATAGCAAGACCTCTTATCCACTGAGTCACCTCCCTGGCCCTAGTCATACCTTTCTTGATGACAAATTACCTTCTGTCGTGTGCAGGTCCTGTAATACAAACTTCTTTATACGTAATTGTTACTCCATGCTTCTGGCGGTATTTATTAAGTTTGTCCATGTAGAAACCCGGTGTATCATTGGCCATGTTTCCTCCCAGTAACCTGCAATGGAAGAGGTGTTTGCAATCATGGTACTAATAGACTACAGATGATCTGAATTCCCAGCCCCGCATAGAAACCACCGGAGACAGTGGATCTTCTCTAAGGGACTCATCTCAGCCCTACATAAATTCAGAGAATGTTTCGTGTCAGAATCTTTCTATCTCTCCTCCTAAAACACCTACTTTCACAACTACTGGCCAAGGAAAGAGGGTCCCGCCCTCTGTCTACTCCTGGCTTTCAAGGAGTGAGATGTTTCAGTCTGTTTACCCGCCTGAGAAGGCGTAATGAATGTAGGAGTGGAATTACAGCTCTTATGGTAAAAACAAGGCTATGTATACATATATTGCTATATAATATATATTGCTCTGGATTATACATACACACATGTGCACATACACAACTGTGTACACACAATACAGCAACACACATATACATGTACACACACAGCTTTGTACACAAATACGACTAGGTTCACACACATACAACACACACATAAACACATGATTAATTATGTTACATACGTTCATTTGCACACACACAAAATTGGAAAATGGGCAAAGGACTTGAGTGCTAAGGAGACACAGCAATGGCCAACAAAACAGCAAAATGATACTCAGTGCCATTACCCAGAAGAAAGAAAGGAAAAACTGTTTCTTGGTATAGATACATCTAACCTGATTCAGCCATTATACACTGTATACATGTTACCAAAATATCACTTAATGCCCAGTAAATCTGGAAATTTGTGTGTTTCTATTATCTATTTAAAAGTGAACTGGAAATTTTAAGGTTTTGTCAGCTGGACACACTGCTCATTTGGCAAAGGGCTTGTATAGCATGCAGAAAGCCACAAGTTTGATCCCTAACTCCACATAAAGTTTTAAATTTTCGATGAGAATCTTCACACTGTGAACAGCAGTTCTCAACCTGTGGGTTGGGACACTTTTGGGGGTTGAACAATCCTTTCACAGGGGGCTGCATACCAGATATTTACATTGTGATTTATAACAGCAGCAAAATTATAGTTACGAAGTAAGTATGAAATAATTTCATGGCTGGGGTCTACACAACATAAGGAACTGTACTAAAGGGTTGCAGCATTAGGAAGGTTAAGAACCACAGGCTTAAAGCATCGTTCAGATCCTGGATCCTCTAACAGCCACCGAGACTGCTCTTGTGACGTTCCCAGTGGCTCACTCTTTGCCAAATTCAATAATCAATGTCAGTTATTCATTCGTCTCCCTTCTTCCCCCTTCTTAACTTAGGTTGTGAGTCACCTGATCTCTGGGGTTTCACCCTCTCTCAAAAGCCGTACTTTCTCTGCCTTCTTTCTCGGCCCTTCTCATCTTCCTTTTCATCTAAATACTGTCCAGGGGCCTCGTCCTCAAGTATCCTATTTCCTACTTAATGCCTTCTGTGATCACCTCCAGGCTGTGGCTTTACATTCTACATACACAGTTATGGTTCTCACCAGGGTTGGCAAGATGGCTCAGCAGGTAAAGGCGTTTGCTGCCAAGACTGACCATCTGAGTTCAATCCCTGGGACCTACATGGTGGAAGGAGTCCCGACTTCCACAAGTTATTCTCTGACTAGACAGGCTCACTGAAGCACATGTACAAACACACACATGTACACAAAATAAAATAAAATAAATGTACAGTTAGAGATATGACCCGGCACTTAAGAGCACTGCTGCTCTCCCGGAGAATCCAAATTTGGTTCTCAGCACCTGTGGCAGGCAGCTCACAACCTCCTTGTAATTGTGGCTTCAGGGGATCTGATACCTTTCCGGACTCCAAGAGAAACTGCCTTCCCATGTCCATACCCATACTCAGATACACGGATAATTACAAAATAAAAAGTAAATAAATTATTTTTAAACATAAATGTACCAGTTTTAACTGAAAGGGAAAGGAGGCACCGGATTTATAATAAAGGCTTGATACAAATGAATGAATGAGTCCATCCACGAAAGAGCACTGAGGTACCTCCCATTCCATGCTCCCATGAATTGGAGCCCGCTGTCTATTGGGCAATTTTTATTCACCTATCAGGATGGGCCTGGTCTTCTCTGATGCTGCAGGGGCAGCTAGAATCCTTCCCCATCACAACCCTCAACACAGCCGGCTGCTCTATAACCTAATCCGTGAGCTCCCCAGGAAGCAGTTACCGCTCTTATTCACTCACCCAAAGAGCTATCCATCACATGCACCAACAAATGTCATCTGCCTGTCTCACCTATGTGGCAAAGACACTTGTCTTACTCCCCTCAAACTCCCCAAAAGCCTGATGTGCTTCCAGGAGCTACTTCCCATACAGCATGCATTCATCTCATATCTGATATAGAAACGAAAAAGCTGCAAACAGTGGTCCGGCCCTGTCAGGTTCACAGGGCAAGCTGAAGAAAGAGCGCCATCTGCACAAGATTCCAAGGTCCTGGGCAATAGCCTAGGGAGGCTTTAGTTTCTGGGAGGCAAGGCACTTCTAGTACTAAACATGCAACAGGAAATCTCATTTGTCTAGAAGACAAGGGTATCTGTGAATTAACATCCATTTAACATACATGTAGTGAGTACTTGTCAGGTAGTAGATGCTAGGATTATACAAGCGAATAAAAACTGCTCTTGGGACCTTACTGGTATAGAAGGATACAGACAAATTGCGGTACTAAGTATTAATTGGAAAATGGAGAAAAATACAGGAATTGGGGGACAGGGAGGGCAGAGTAGAAGTTCTTGTTCAGGAAAGGCTGCTCATACAGTTGGTTCTGTGAGAAGGACTGAATACTGAGAGGGATCTCCCCATGCTATTCCTTGGGGGTGGGGTGGGGGAAGGGCTTTCCAGGAAGTAGGAAGAGGCACCACAAAGACCAGGAGCTGAAGGGTGCTTGGCCATGGCCCAGAAGCACCAAGGAAGTCTGAAAGTGGTGGGCAATGGGGGGCTTTGCCTGACTGTAGGGATTGATGTAGCGGAGGTCGGAGCAGGAGAGCAAGCATCCGGTTCAGAGTTGAAGAAAACTCAGCTACATGGAGAAGAACAAGGTGGAGGATGGAGCGAGACCCGGCTGACACAGAGGCCTGCCAACTGGAATACCATCACAGCTGTGCAGCCAAAGTCTTTCCCTGAGTCATTTGAGCGGGCTTCTAGAATTCCCTCCAGAGTTTCGGGTCATCGGGTTTGTCACTTTCCTTATAGGTCCCAGCCCCACTACTGCTGTCCAGGAAAAGTGAGAAAATAAGCCCTCAGGTCCTACCGCGTTCCTGGATCTGGACGGCGGCCCCCCTGGCTTAGAATTAAAATTGCAATATGGGGGCTCTGAGGTCGCGTCCAGGCTTCTGCTCACGGTCGGTGCTGGGGTCGGTGGAAGACCAGGCCAGGCCCATTCAGTCTTGTTTCGTTTTCCCGGCGGACTCCGCCTTCCCGCGTACAGCCCCTCCCGCACCGGGTTGCACCCGCGAGAGGACAGGTAGGCGTGGCTCCTCTGGAGGTCCCCGCGAGCGGGAGCTGAAGTCTGGAGAGCCTCTGCTGTCCAGCTCGGCCACAGTGGCGGCTCGCCATAGGTCCTTTCCCAGGTTTCTGAACATTTCCTAACTCCTACATTGGTAAAGCTCTGCTGGAAGAGGAAGGAGAAACTCAAGTCTCCTGCTTGCGGTGTTTTAATAGGTTCTGGGATCATTGATCACATCTCATTTTCAAAATAAACAGAGTGGATGCAGCTGGGTACATGGATGCTTCCGAATTCCAAGACCCAGTGGGAGATACTGAGTAGCTCACACTGCCAGGCTGTGTGGGTGACCGAGTAGAAACAGTTCAAGTCTAGGTTTGTAAATATTAGTCTCCCGCTTCCCTTTTCATACTGCAGCCGAGTCAAGGAGGACATGGCCATCGACCAAACTGGCCAGGGGGGTTGAAGGATTGTTTCTTCAGCCTTTTCTCATCTGTCCATTCTTTGCCTGCCAGCCCCGGGTTGCATGGCATCATCCACCCGGCCAGCAGTTTAAAACCACCTGCTCCCAGAAGGGCCTCGAGGAATATTTTATCACAAGGCAACATCAGCAATCCAGGGTTGATTAGAAATCCTACTCTCCTGTGAGACTGTGACGTGACACATTCCCAGAGTCCTGATGGCTGGCACAGGATTTGGATTCTTCATCGATTAGTTTGTGACACACACTGCCCAGGATATTGAGCTAAACACAGACCCCTTCCCATTGGATAGATGAAGGGAACTCAGGGGCTAGACTTAGAGTCCCAAGACAGACCCCAAATACACAACAAGCATTGCACCCTGTCCATACCTTTCTTTATAAGGTAGGAAGACAACGGCCTGAGTCTACAGTTTTCTTGTACTGTGGTTTGTGATTTGAGTACTCTAATATGAAACTCTGCTGGGACATTTTGTCAGACCCAAGGCATAGCCATCTAACTTCTAATCACATTTCCAAGTGATTCAAAAGACTCTGTCATGGGTCTGGAGAGATGGCTCAGAGGTAAAGCTCACTGGCTGATCTTCCTGCACTCCTGAGTTCAATTCCCAGCAACCACATGGTGGCTCACAACTGTCTGTAATGAGATCTGGTGCCAGTATCCAGTCCTTCTCACAGAACCAACTGTATGAGCAGCTTTCCCTGAACAAGAACTTCTACTCTGCCCTCCCTGTCCCCATCATTCCCGTATTTTTCTGCATTTTCCAATTAATACTTAGTACCGCAATTTGTCTGTATCCTTCTATGCCAGTAAGGTCCCAAGAGCAGTTTTTATTCTCTTGCATGATCCTAGCCCCTAATACCTGACACATGTGCACTACATGTATGTTAAATGGATGTTAATTCACAGATACCCTTGTCTTCTAGACAAATGAGATTTCCTGTTGCATGTTTAGTACTAGAAGTGCCTTGCCTCCCAGAAACTAAAGCCTCCCTAGGCTATTGCCCAGGACCTTGGAATCTTGTGCAGATGGCGCTCTTTCTTCAGCTTGCCCTGTGAACCTGACAGGGCCGGACCACTGTTTGCAGCTTTCTCGTTTATAGTATCATATGTGAGATGAATGCATGCTGTATGGGAAGTAGCTCCTGGAAGCACATCAGGCCTTTTGGGAGTTTGTGGGGATTGAGACAAGTGTCTTTGCAACTTAGGTGAGATAGGCAGGTGACATTTGTTGGTGCTTGTGATGGATAGATTTTTGGGTAAGTGAATAAGAGTTGTAACTGCTCCTGGGGAGCTCACGGACTAGGTTATAGAGCAGCCAGCTGTGATGAGGGTTGTGAGGGGGGAAGGTGCTAAGTGTCCGCGCAGCATCAGTGAAGATCAGGCCCATCCTGATAGGTGAATAAAAATTGTCCAATAGACAGAGGGCTCTAGTTCACCTTCTACGAGCAATAACAAGTGAGAGGCTTTCATATGTAGCTTCCAGAAGTATTTGCCCCCCCTTATATACATTTATTACGAAAGGTTTTTAATGAGTTATAAACATCAAATGCCCAATACCTAAGGTTTGAGGGTCCATTGGAATCAAGTTTGGCTGATTTGTTTTTCAGTAGCCTCTTCTTTCCTTGGCTTTGCTTTTGACATTTCTGTTTCCTTTGGTCCACAAGAGAGTGAGTGTGGTACCGGAAGCTGCCTGAGTGACAGGAAAAGGCCACTTTCGCCAACCTGGGAGTAGAGTAGGTCGCACTGATTGTTCTAGTTTATTATGAGCGGTTGTTAATCTTTTACTGTGAGTTAAACTTCATATATAATGTGTGAACAAGCATCAGAGTCGGGAGGCTCTGAGAACACCCCAGTGGGCTGTCTTCCCCTAGTCCTGCGTCCTAGTGGCTTATCCCCTTTAGCCCCACTCTGCCAGCTGGTTGTCTCTCCTATTTGAACAGCTCTAGAAAATTCGCTGGATGCCCGCCTTTTTTCATTCCCTTTAAATCTTTTTACTAGGGATTGAAGTTTTTGTTTGCTCACTTGCTTTTAAAATCATCACGTGGTGTTTTGCTGTTGGCCTTTCAATGAAACAAGAAAGAATTAGATTTTACCTGGGAACTGTAAGCCAGGATATTGAGTATTTACGGTTATTCAGATAGATTGGTGACTCTTTCTGTGGAGTTTAAATTATATGAGGTAGAAAACATAAACATAGTTAAAAAATTATTAGTCTCATCTTAAGGCCTTTATTTGTCTGTAGGGTTCTTTCCCCCCCCCCCCAAATTGTACATTGATTGACAACATTTTTGATATGTAAGTGAATACTCACATTTTTTTCTAGATTTAATTCTAAATGCAAAATTGGGTTGACAACATATGGTTTTGGTTCGGGCGCTACCAAACAGGAGGCAAAGCAGCTGACAGCTAAAGAGGCATATCAGAAGCTTTCAGAGAAGAGCTCAATGGTATGTGCTGTCAGTTATTGTAATTTGTACACTTACGATTCCCTCTAAAGATGATTTCAGATTAAATGGTTTGCATAATGCAGGCATTTGCCAACTGCATAACAAATGATTCCTCCATTCTATGATTTGCCATTGTTTGTGATTGTGGACTGGGTAATATATGGAAAATATATGGGCAGTACATGTGTCCGGGGGTGAGCCACCATAGAGAAGAAAGTTAGCTGCCTATAAGTCTGTAAAGGCTGCCCCTTCTATCTAGAGAGCTGACAGAGCATCTTCTGGCCCAATCACATTTTCATCCAGTGGCCTCTCCAGCAGCTCTTCTATATAAGCAATTCATGAGTCTGGGTAGCCAGTGTGCTATACACATGTATACACAGGTATGCCACTGTGTGTATTCCAGATACTGAACACCGAGATGCAGCCTTTGTTGGCCCTGCTTGGATTTAGTCTTTCATTGAACCAGTCTTTCCTTGCTGTTCTCCCAGAATTACTTTTTAAAATGAGGATTTTCCTTTGCACCTTTGTAAGCTGTGAAAATTGTTTTATAGGGACTCACAGCTGAAAGTTCTCCTTTGTTTCTCAAATCACTTTGGACTTTCGATGATGTGGACTATTAAGACTCTGGGAACTCCTGAGGTAGGCCTGAAAGAATTTTGGATTATGAGATTGGCCATGAGCCAACAGGGACTTTAACACCCACCACTACCTACAACTCAGGCTTCTGCCAAATCTTTCCTGGAATGATATCTTCTTAAGTTGGATCAAAATAGATCTCCTCTGCTTGAAGTTGCAACTGTTGGATTTTTAGTGGTAATAAAAGTAGCTAACATAGTGTTTATAGAAGCCCCGGCAACAAGAAGTATCCATAATGCCTTCAAAAAGAGAATGGATTTAATTTTTTTTTTTTTACGTATCGGAGAACAAATGAACTGAGGCTAAATGTAGTAACAGTATATTAACAGCATATTTGTATGTAAACAAAAGTATAAAAATGTGTACAGAAGAAAGCATTCACATAAAATTCCAGAACATATAAGCAAAATCATCTTTAAAAAAAAAAACTTAGGACACTAAACAAATATGGTGAGATGGAAAAGGTAGATAAAGGGGGAAGCCACACTAGATTTCCAAGTGGTTGGCTGAGAGGAGGGGAGGGGATTATGTGGTCAGAAAGGAAGAATCTCAATTAGTCTTTTTTTTTAAACTTTTTTATTGATTTTTATTGAGCTCTACATTTTTCTCTGCTCCCCTCCCTGCCTCTCCTCTCCCCACTTCAATCCTCCCCCAAGGTCTCCATGCTTCCAATTTACTCAGGAGATCTTGTCTTCTAAGTCTCTCTTAGTGTCCTCGTTGTTGTCTAAGTTCTCTGGGACTGTGGTTTGAAGGCTGGTTTTCTTTGCTTTATGTTTAAAAACCACCTATGAGTGAGTACATGTGATAATTGTCTTTCTGCGTACAATTAGTCTTTTTATCTTAAGTACCTTCTGAATCTAATATAACAAAGCCCTGAAGGAAGATGGCTGTGCTGTTGGCAGGGCTAGGAACAGGAAGCTGTTTACTAGACAGACAAGATCACTTCCTATAGAACAGAGGGCTTGGAAATTACACTGAAGAGACTTCCAAGAACGCGAAAGATTTGGAAGAGTAGGGAGAACAGCTGGGCTGGGTGAGTGAGGGGCAGAGAAAACTGGAAAGAATGAAATGCTGGAAGATAATGTGGACTGCATCCCCGGAGACCTTGAGGGTCTGTGTAAACTTCCAAGCAGCGCATCACCATTGGATGCTGAACTAGAGTGAGAAAGGCTGCGAAGAGAATGTCGGCAGGAGTTTAAGCAGGTGGCCACGCACCTCTCCAGCGGAGACCACAATAACCACAACAATGCGATCCAATCTATCATCACCTCATGATGTGCAGCCCCCAATGTCATATCAGAATTAGTTTTGTCCCAAATTCATAACCCAGTTACAATCATGAGGAAACTATTAGGCAAATCCTGAATGTCATTATTCTATATTTGTTTTCTTTGAAAAAACAATTTAACATACACACAGAATTTGGAGGAACTATTTTGTTTGTTATTGTTTTTTTGTTTTTAAATCTTTTTAAAATATTTATTCATTCATTATGTATACACTGTTGTGCCTAAATGTATGCCTGCAGGCCAGAAGAGGGCACCAGATTTTATTACAGATGGTTGTGAGCCACCACGTGGTTGCTGGGAATTAAACTCAGGGACCTCTGGAAGAGAAGCCAGTGCTCTTAACCTCTGAGCCATCTCTCCAGCCCTGTTTTTCTTTTTCTTCTTTTTTTGAGACAGGATTTTTCTGTGTAGCCCTGGCACTCACTTTGTAAACCAGACTGGCTTTGAACTCATGGAGATCTGCCTCCCTCTGCCTCTCAGCTGGAAGTATTCTTTTTATGAAATGTTTATTTCTGTCTGTCCATGTCTTTGTGAGTGCAGTAACAGTAAATGCCAAATGAAGGCACTGGACCCCCTAAAGCTGGAGTTACAAAGAAAGGGGAAAAGAAAGGACCCGTGATGCTAATTCTTGGCAAATATAGGCAAAGATATATTTTTCAATCTTTTTCTAAGTGGAATGAAATCTCCTTAAAACAAACTAACAATATCATGTTATATATAATGAATGAAGATATATTTAAGATATTTAAGATAGTACCAAATAATGTGGCCAGTGAGAGTATAGCATTTTATACTTCCATTAATGATATTTTCTTTTTTAGTTCTTTTATTTATTACTTTATAAATAATACCAATCAAAATTTCCACTTCCTCCTCTCCTCCCACTTCCCTCCCACTCCCCCACTCACCATCCCCCCTCCCAATCCAGTCCTAAGAGAGGGCAGGGTACCCTGCCCTGTAGGAAGTCCAAGGACTTTTACCCTCCATCAAAGCTTAGGAAGGTATACATCCAAATAGAATAGGATCCCAAAAAAACATGCAGTAGAGACAAATCCCAGAGTCATTACCATTGGCTTCAAAGTCTGCCCCAATTGTCAGCCACATTCAGAGGGTCCAGTTTGATCCCATGTTGGTTCAGTCCCAGTCCAGCTGGATTTGGTGAGCTCCCATTAGCTCAGGCACACTGTTTCAGTGGGTGAACCCCTCCCGGTCCTGACTTCCTTGCTAATATTCACCCTCATTCTGCTCTTCAACTGGACCTTGGGAGTTCAATCCAGCGCTCCAATGTGGGTCTCTGTCTCTATCTCCATCTATCGCCAAAGCAAGGTTCTATGGTGATATTCAAGATATACATCATTGCGTTAGAAGATCTTCACCAACCCTGCAACTGACAAAGGTCTGATTTCCAAAATATATAAAGAACTCAAGAAACTAGACTGTAAAAAAACTAATCAACCCAATTATAAAATGGGGCACTGAACTGAACAGAAAATTCTCAACAGAAGAAGTTCAAATGGCCAAAAGACACTTAAGGTCATGCTCAACTTCCCTAGCGATCAGGGAAATGCAAATCAAGACAACTTTAAGATACCATCTTACACCTGTCAGAATGGCTAAAATCAAAAACACCAATGATAGCCTTTGCTGGAGAGGTTGTGGAGTAAGGGGTACACTCATACATTGCTGGTGGGAATGCAAACTTGTGCAACCACTTTGGAAAGCAGTGTGGCAGTTTCTCAGGAAATTCGGGATCAACCTACCCCTGGACCCAGCAATATCACTCTTGGGAATATACCCAAGAGATGCCCTATCATACAACAAAAATATATATTCAACTATGTTCATAGCAGCATTGTTTGTAATAGCCAGAACCTGGAAACAACCTAGATGCCCTTCAATGGAAGAATGGATGAAGAAAGTATGGAATATAAACATATTATTAGCAGTAAAAAACAATGTCTTCCTGAATTTTGCATGCAAATGGATGGAAATAGAAAACACTATCCTGAGTGAGGTAAGCCAGACCCAAAAAGAGGAACTTGGGATGTACTCACTCATATTTGGTTTCTAGCCATAAATAAAGGACATTGAGCCTATAATTCGTGATCCTAGAGAAGCTAAATATGAAGGTGAACCCAAAGAAAGACATATAGTCATCCTCCTGGAGATTAACTTTCATTGGGCGATGAAAGCAGACAGAGACAGAGACCCAAATTGGAACACCGGACTGAAATCCCAAGGTCCAAATCAGGAGCAGAAGGAGAGAGAGCACGAGCAAGGAACTCACCCACATACTGAGACATTGGGGATGATCTATCGGGAACTCAACAAGGCCAGCTGGACTGGGTCTGAAAAAGCATGGGATAAAACCAGACTCGCTGAACATAGCGGACAATGAGGACTGCTTAGAAGTCAAGATCAATGACACTGGGTTTTGATCCTACTGCACGTACTGGCTTTGTAGGAGCCTATGCAGTTTGGATGCTCACCTTACTAGACCTGGAAGGAGGTGGGAGGTCCTTGGACTTCCCACAAGGCAGGGAACCCGGACTGCTCTTCCGCTGAAGAGGGAGAGGGACTTGATTGGGGGAGGGGGAGGGATATGGGAGGCGGTGGAGGGAGAAGGCAGAAATCTTTAATAAATAAATAAATAAAAAGAAAAAAAAGATATACATCAGTCTGACTATAGGACAAGGTCAATTCAGGCACCCTCTCCTCCACTGCACAGGGTCCAGCTATGGTCATCCCCGTGGACTTCTGGGAATCCCTTCAGAGCCAAGCCTCTTGCCAACCCCAAAATGGTTCCCTCAATTAAGGTATCTCTTTCCCTGTTCCTATATCCATACTTTCTCCATCTCAACCATCCCACTCCCCTAAGCTCTCCCCAACCCTCACCTTCTCCCTTCTCTCTCTCCCTCTCGCCTTCCCCCCATCCTCACCCCCATGCTCACAACTTTTGCCTGGCGATCTTGTCTGCTTCAAACTTCGTTATTTGCAGATGATATGATAGTGTACATAAGTGACCTCAAAAACTCTACCAGAAAACTCCTACAGCTGATAAATACCTTCAGTGATGTGGTATAATACAAGATCAACTAAAAAAAAATCAGTAGCCCTCCTATACATAAAGGATAAAGAAGCTGAAAGAAAAATCAGAGAAACATCACCTTTTGTAATAGCCACAAATAGCATAAATTATCTTGGGGTAACACTAACGAAGGAAGTGAGAGATCTTTTGACAAGAACTTTAAGTCTTTGAAGAAAGAAATTGAAGAGGATACCAGAAAATGGAAAGATTTCTCATGCTCTTGGATAGGTAAGATCAACATAGTAAAAATGGCAATCCTACCAAAGGCAATCTATGGATTCAATGCAATCCCCATCAAAATCCCAACAAAATCCTTCACAGACCTTGAGAGGACAATAATCAACTTTATATGGAAAAACAAAAAACCCAGGATATCCAAAACAATTCTATACAATAAAGGAACTTCTGGAGGCATTACCATTCCTGACTTCAAACTCTACTACAGAGCTACAGTAATGAAAACAGCTTGGTATTGGTATAAAAACAGAGACATTGACCAACGGAATCGAATTGAAGAACTGAATATTAATCCTCACACCTATGAACACCTGATTTTTGATAAAGAAGCTAAAATTATACAATGGAAGAAAGAAAGCATCTTCAACAAATGGTGCTGGTATAACTGGATGTCAGCCTATAGAAGAATGAAAATAGATCCATATCTATCACCATGCACAAAACTGAAGTCCAAATGAATTAAAGACCTCAATATAAATCCAACCACACTGAACCTGATAGAAGAGAAAGTGGGAAGTAGCCTGAAATACATGGGCACAGGAGACCACTTCCTACATATAACCCCAGTAGCACAGACAATAAGAGCAACAATGAATAAATGGGACTTCCTGAAACTGAGAAGCTTCTGTAAAGCAAAGGACACAGTCATTAAGACAAAAAGGCAACCTACTGATTGGGAGATGATCTTCACCAACCCCACATCAGACAAAGGTCTGAACTCCAAAATATGTAAAGAACTCAAGAAACTAGACATTAAAATTCTAAATAACTCAATTAAAAAAATGTGGTACTGAACTGAACAGAGAATTCTCAACATTAGAGTACTACACAGTGGTAAAAAAAAATGACATCTTGAATTTTGCATGCAAATGGAAGGAAATAGAAAACACTGTCCTGAGTGAGATAACCCAGACCTCAAAATATGAATATGGTATGTACTCACTCATTAGTGTATTCTAGCCATAAACAAAAGACATTGGTCCTATAGTTTGCGATTGTAGAGAAGCTAAGTAATAAGGTGAACCCAAAAAAACTTATATAGATCCTCCTAGAAATTGGAAGCAGACATTAATGATATTTTCACATTATGGAATAAGAATATTATCTCTTAGTATCTTTTATTTACTTCTGAAGATATATCTTCTCAGTCTCCAAAAACCTGGAAATAAAAAGTATCTTCTTAATTACATCAACAGTGGGGGCAAAGTAGAACCTCACTTGCTAATTCCAAGTCCAGCTTTAAAAAAAAAAAATTTGCCAGGCGATGGTGACGCACGCCTTTAATCCCAGCACTTGGGAGGCAGAGGCAGGCAGATCTCTGTGAGCTCGAGACCAGCCTGCTCTACAAGAGCTAGTTCCAGGACCGGCTCCAAAACCACAGAGAAACTCTGTCTCAAAAAACCAAAAAAAAAAAAAAAATTTTGTCTAGTTGCTTCACTAGAATTTTTACCACAGACCAAACATACCATTTTACCAAATATACCCACATAACAAACACACATACATAAAGACATGTGAACTTAATATAAAGTTATATTAAATATATTCATAATATGTACATACACACATAAAGATGTATATGTGTGGCTAGTTGTATAATTTGTGGGACCCAGTTTGAAATGAAATGTAAGATGTTTTTTAAGTGGCTAAGTGTGGGGGACTTCTGAGAATGTTCTAGTGCAACCATACAGGCTGCATGCCCATTAAGGACACCTGTGTACCTATCTACATGTAACATGAGAAACCTGAATGCCAGCTTCTCCCCGACATTATCTGCAGACTCACTAGACAAACATACAACATCCATTCCCCACTTGATGGTTCACCAAAGCATGGGGCTTTTTGGCACTTTAATATTTTAGTATAACAGAAAATATTTTCATTCAATAATAATTCTCATAACTTTTTAACTCAAATATAGACAAGAATGATGAGATTGTGTGTAACATTAAGCGGTTTAGCAAAGAATATTTTACCTTTGTTGTTACACCTATCCCTTCCGTTTTTTGTTTCTTTTTTTAAAAAAAAATATTTATTTATTTATTATGTATACAATATTCTGTCTGTCTGTATGTCTGCAGGCCAGGAGAGAGCACCAGACCTCATTATAGATGGTTCTGAGCCACCATGTAGTTGCCAGAAATTGAACTCAGATTTTTTGGAGGAGCAGACAATGCTCTTAACCACTGAACCATCTCTCCAGCCCCCCGTTTTTTTGTTTCTTTGGCAGGAAAAATCTACAGTGAAACTCAAGCATTCCAGTGTTTTAGTTCTAAATATTTAAAGGTTGATTTGTAACAGACAAGTTCTTTGTAATATTAACAAAGCCACATGTCCCTGCTACTCAGACAAACTAAGAAACATAATTATCACATAATTAGTCTGGATCAATTGTACAACCTCAAGACTGTCTCTGTACAGTTGCTTAAAATCAGGAGGACCCAAGGTTACTTGGCTGACACGTCCTCTGACTCCATAGCATACTCCCTGGTTTTCTTTTCTCTCAGCATCTGCTGGAGGAACTAGTCATGTCTATAGCATGTCCTCCACTCAGAAGTGGCTCATGGTGCCCCCACGGTTAGATGGATGTTAGAAGACACTAGCACTGTCTTCAGTTCTAACTGGAAACTGTAGTAGTACTGGGAGGCAAGCAAAATGCTTCTGGAATACTTAGAGCCCTGATGATGTTAATTTAGTTGTGGTATATTTTAATTTCCTATAGCTGCAACATGTTAGCACAGACTCGGTCATTTACACTATATACACTTACTGCAGTTCTGGAGGCCGGATATTTAACACGAGATTCAGCAACTATGCACCCCAGAGGCTTGTCTTATTGCTGCGCATCGCTGGTAGCCCACATTTGGATCGCTGTCAAAACTGTAAAATGACGTGAGTTTTTGTGACGGTGATGTGCTGCTCGGAAGTCTAGACAGACCCTCAAGGTCTCTGGGAATGCAGTCCACATTATCTTCCAGCATTTCCTGCTGCTGCTGGGGCCAACGTCTTCTCTGCCCAGTGTCCCTGTGTTCATTCTTTCCAGTTTCTCTAATTATTGCCACTTTGCACCTACGTTGACTTTGAAGTTCCTCGTTTCCCAAATCTTCATGCCCTTTCACATCTCCTATTCCTCTTTCTTTCCTCATTTACGCTATAACCCTGGCTACAAGCAGAAAACAGCCTCCGTGCCCTAGTCTGAATGTTTTGGAATTTCCTCCCAAACCTCATATTCTGAACTCCAGTGAGTTCCTTTCTCTTTCACTTTATATTCCTCTCTCTGCTCAGAGCGTATCATGCCTGTCTCTATCCCCCTAGTGCTTGGATTATAGATGAGGGACCCCAAGTGCTGGGATTAAAGGTGTGAGCCACCACTGCCTGGCCTGTATGGCTGACTAGTGTGGCTGCTTTGCACATTAGTCTACAGGCAAGCTTTCTTTAATAAAACACAAATAATATACCGCTATAGACAGCATTCTAGGACTTCTTCAGCCTGCAGCTCCAAACTTTTCCACATTCCTCCCACAACCCAGCTCTGAAAGCTTAAGGGCCATGTGGCAGGTTTACTGCCACAAAACCCTCCTTCTGGTTCCATTTCATGGCTTTCTCGTCACAGCGACTACCTGAGAGAGGCAACGTAAGGACAAAGAGATTTATTTGGAATCCCAAAGTCAGAAGCTGCAGTTCACATGATGAGGCATGCGCAGCAGAGGGCATAGTTCATGTTGGCATGGGTGTCCGAGGAGGGTGGACGTGAGTATGACCGGAATGCAATACATGGATGGAATTGTCAAAGACTAACTTTAAAAACGTTCTTGAAATAAAAACTTTTGTGCGAGTTTTTCTTTCCTTTCAGTATCTACCAATGTTCCAGCTCAGACTAGGTAGCACAAGGAAGGCCATATGTCCAAAGTGGAACACTTTTTCAGAAGGCCCTAATGTGTGTGTCCTTTCTTTTTCTCTGAGTTGTTCTTCCATTCAGCCAAGATCCTCAGAATTTCAGATGTACTAGGTCGTTCCTTGGGTTCCTTCAAGAGCAATCTCCTTAGAAGCCTTTTCTGTAATTATAAATAAGAGTCAGTACTAAGAAAGAAAACAGTGGAGAAAATAAAACCAATGACTTTCAAATGCTTACTTCTTTGTTGTCAAATATATCATCGGGGAAGATGCCGTCTCTTAGCTTTTCGAAAAACTGAAATACAACAAATAGATGTATTTACTAAGAAAACAATTTATATGGAGAAAAAAAACTAAATACACTTATGACTGGAGATACATTAAATCTAGAATAGTTCTTAAATTTAGGACTCTTTAGTCAAGAAGCATGCAGAACTCCCCTTCCTGGACCTACCCCGATCTGATAACCATCCTTAAGATCCATGCTTTGAAGGGCTAAGTTCAGGAGGCCCATCACTTCCCTTCTGTTCTGGGATGCTAGGCCGTGCATCTTTTCATCATCCCTCTTTTAGGGAAGATAAGGCTGTTTTGACTCCAGGCAAACCCCTCTCGAGTCTGCTGTCTCCAGTGCTGCCTCACTACCTACCCACCGACATAACAAGCCCAAAGGCTTTCCTCAGTGTAGCCCAACCTTCTCTCCAGCCCCACCAATCATTGGCTTCAGATAAAACCACCTTGCCTGCTATTCCCAACACACACTGCACATTCGTATCTCCATGTTGGGGTTACATGCTTTTTATTTCAACTATTAGAATGAACTAACCCAGGTTAATTGTCTTCTGACCTCCATTAGCATGCCATAGCATGTGGACATATGCACACATTTGTGTGTGCGAGTGTGTGTATGTATGTGTGTGCACAAATGCGCTTATATAGATAATCTGAACAAAACTTGATCTTTCAGTACCCAAGTTATGCATTTCCATGGAATCTAAATCCAGACTTCTGGAGAGATCTTTTAGCTCCTTTTGCACATTTTCTGTCTCTAAAACTCTCAATCGCCGGGCGGTGGTGGCGCACGCCTTTAATCCCAGCACCTTGGAGGCAGAGGCAGGTGGATCTCTGTGAGTTCGAGACCAGCCTGGTCTACAAGAGCTAGTTCCAGGACAGGCTCCAAAACCACAGAGAAACCCTGTCTCGAAAAACCAAAAAATAAAAATAAAAAATAAAAAAAATAAAACTCTCATTCATTTTTGGCTGTTATCTTTCTTCTTCGAAAATTAATCCCTTGAGAAACTGACTGATTTTTATATTCATGTAGCACTTAAAGCAGAACTGCCCTCTAATCAGTGAAATTTTGTCGGCATACAAAAGTACAAATCTTATGGGATATACCACATATTTTATAGACAGCCTTTTTTACTTATAGCAAAATGGTTGTCCACACTTGAAAGAGGAGTTTATATTTCACTTACAAGCAGAGTCATGAGGTCAAACACCCTCACCGAGTGGCAGGCGATAGCGTTAGTGCCTGAAGAGTGACAACCAGCGCTTTAATCTGCTTAGTTCTCCCTTGGGATATTTACCTTTACTTTTTCTGAACTGGTGACACATATGTGCAGAAGTTCCGCTAGAATAAGGCCTAAAGCAAAGATGTCCACTTCTTTCCCACATTCCTGTGAAGATTTCTGGAAGCCAAAATACATTTGTCTTTGTTACTCACCTAATACAAGTTTCTATGCCTTCTGATAAAAAAGCTATAAACTATATATTACATCAAAATGTCTGTTTATTCTGTATTTTAGTTGACCACTAAAATTAACCATCACGTAGAAACAGAGGGAACACAATAAAGGTTATATAAAACAAATCTATAGCCAATTTTATACTAAATTATAAAACTAGGAGCATTTCTACCAAAATTAAGAGTAAGACAATGGGATGTACTTTTGCTTTCCCTGCCTATATTCAATATAGTTCTTCAACTCTTAGCTAGACAAGAGAAAGATATAGAAGAATTCAAGTAGAAAAATAAGCTAGATCCCCACTTTTAGACAATACTATCCTGTACACAAGAGATTCTAAAGATTCTACCACAAACTGAACACAAAGTCAACATTCAAAAATTAGTAGTTTTGGGGCTGGACAATCGCTCAGCTTTTGAAAGTACTCTCTTTGTCAGCAAAGAACCTGAATTCAATTCCCAACACCTATATGGTGACCTGTGACTCCAGTATCTGACACCCTCTTCGGGGCTCAATAGATACTAGGCATGCACACGGTACACATACATACAAATATAAAGGAAAACTCATACACATGAAATAAATCTTTTTAAAAAAAATCAGCAGATTTTCTATGTTCTAATAACGAACCACTAAGATAATTAATCTTATTGATGATAACTTTAAAATATTACTACTGGATATAGTGATAGACACCTTTGAGCCCAGCACTTGAAAAGCAAAGGCAGAAGGCTCTCTAAGTTTGAGGTCAGCCTGCTCTATAGAGTGAGTTTCAGGATAACCAGGGCTGCACAGAGAGACCCAGACCTCCTGTGCTTGTGAATCAGCAAAATTAACATGGAAAATACTATAGTACTAGATGTGATTTACAAATTCACTGTAATCTCCATCAAAATTCCAATAACATACTCAACAGAAAGGAAAAAATCTCTCTCTCTCTCTCTACCCCTGTCTTTCTCTCTCCTCTCTCACACATACACTCTCCCTCTCTATAGCTCCCCCTCTCCATGTATGTGTGTGTGTGTGCTCACATGAGCACACACCTGGGGTCTATGTACACAAAAATCAGTTCAGACTGGATTAAAGACCTAAAACTGTGAGACTGTCAGAGAAATTACGGAGAAACAGTATAAGATACACAAGCATAGACAAGGACTTTTTGGGAAGGGCTTTAACATCCCAGAAAATAATATCACGATCTAGCAATTGCATGAAATTATGAAGCTTCTGCACAGCATGAGAAACAATTGCCAGAGAAGAAACAGCCCAAAGAAAAACAAAATCTTGGCTAGCTGAGCATACAATAAATTTCTAATCTCCAAAACATAGAACGAGTCCCAAAAAACTAAATACAAAACTAACTTTTAACATCCCACCCAGTCAATTAATGGGAGCTAATAAAGCATATCAGACTGTTCTGAAAAGCTAAGAATAAATGGCCAAGAAACGCGGAAATAATCAACATCTTTGTCAGCATTTGTTGTTGCTTTCTTTATAACAGCCAATCTGGATGGGGCAAGATGAAATCTTTTTTATTTTTTAGTTTTTCGAGACAGGGTTTCTCTGTGGCTTTGGAGCCTTTCCTGGAACTAGCTCTGTAGACCAGGCTCGTCTCGAACTCACAGAGATCCGCCTGCCTCTGCAACCCGAGTGCTGGGATTAAAGGAGTGCGCCACCATCGCCCGGCTTGCAAGATGAAATCTTACTCAGGTATAACTTTCCTGGGTTTGGATTCTGAGTCAACACACAACAGAGATACTTGATTATCCATAGTTCTATTCACAATAGTCAAGTTATGGGATCAGTCCAAGTGGTCATCAGAAGATGTAAGGATAAAGAAAACATGTATGTACATATATATATATAAAACGTGTGTATACACATATGCATACCAATATATAGACATATAAATATACACACATATATACACATACACATATATAAAATGGAGTTTTATTCAGATGTAAAAAACAAGATCATCCAACATTTAAGAAAACAGATACAACTGGTTACAATCATATTAAAGGAAGAGTCCCAGCTCAGAAAGAAAACTACCACATTTTCTCTCATTTTTGGACCTTAGTTCTATATAAAGTAAACTAATACACTCGGCTATGCCAACACACAGTAGAAAGGGAACTAGTGGAAAACAGAGACTGGCAAAGGGGAGGGAACAGAAAGAGGGCAATACAGGGACAGATATTGTAGTGCGTGTGATATGGGGAGGGATATAGAAGAGCGTGTGATACAGGGATGGATATGGAAGAGCGTGTGATACAGGGACGGATATGGAAGAGCGTGTGATACAGGGACGGATATGGTAGAGCGTGTGATACAGGCACAGATATGGTAGAGCGTGATACAGGGACGGATATGGAAGAGCGTGTGATACAGGGATGGATATGGAAGAGCGTGTGATACAGGGACGGATATGGAAGAGCGTGTGATACAGGCACAGATATGGTAGAGCGTGATACAGGGACGGATATGGAAGAGCGTGTGATACAGGGATGGATATGGAAGAGCGTGTGATACAGGGACGGATATGGAAGAGCGTGTGATACAGGCACAGATATGGTAGAGCGTGATACAGGGACGGATATGGAAGAGCGTGTGATACAGGGATGGATATGGAAGAGCGTGTGATACAGGGACGGATATGGAAGAGCGTGTGATACAGGGACGGATATGGTAGAGCGTGTGATACAGGGACGGATATGGAAGAGCGTGTGATACAGGGAGGGATATGGAAGAGCGTGTGATACAGGGACGGATATGGTAAAACGTGTGATATACTTGGAGATTGTCTTTATGAAATTCAGCACTAATACAGTGAATACAAACGAATAAAACATGTTTAATGTGCTAGGATAGTAAATTTACTACATTAATCATTTATTTTAACAATTACATGTTTGTAAGCACTTTCACAATGTTTTGTAACCATCACCATCTCATTTCTAGAAATTTCCATCGTGCCAAGTAGAAATTGTATATATTATACAATTAATTCCTTACTTCCACAAGCTCTCTGGTAACCTTCTTTTTTCCTTTTCTGTCTCCATGAATTTTACTTAAATGGCACTGTAAAATATTTACTATATAATAATGAAGTAACTATATATTATAAATGGGGAGATCAGGTGATAGCCCTTCCACATACATATGAAAAACTTAATTCAAAATAGGTCAAAATATTGGAAAAAATTATCATCTTCTGGTATGAAATGTCTTCAAAGTAAAAATGAGAAGACTGGTAACCATCAAGAAACTACAGATAAACACAGCAAAACCTTATAATCCATTAACAGTATCGAAAGCAAAAACGTAACAGGGAGGAAAAAAATTGCAGTATTGAATCATACACAGAACTGTCAACCAAAACGTGGAAAGATTCCTTGTAAATACATAGCAAAAGACAGACTGTTTATGAAAAATGGGAAAATATGTTTAGAGAGTTTACAGGAAAAGATATGTAAATATATTAAAAGATTCAATACTTTCAAACACATCTAGAAGGTAAGAAGGAAAGCAAAGCTGGTGACTATGAGATGGCAGCACTCTTGGGTCCTTTACTATGAGGTTATTAATGATCACTTTTTCAATGACAACTTGGAGGCACTTACTATGTTTGGAAAGCAATTCTCTCTCAATTCTTTCACTTCACATCCAGAAGTCTACCATAGAGTATCAAAGACGTGCCCTTAGCTCTGGGTGTCTACATTTTACACACCTGCACACTCAGCCAAGTCCAGATCCACTGTGCAAATAAAACTGCATGTATAATGCATATATACAGACCTTTTCCCGCTATACTCATTACCCCCTAAGCAACATATTATACAGCTTTGTGTACACTGCTTTTATCGTCTTAGGTACTACATGCAACAGAGACGGAGGCATCTCTCACATTTATTGGCTCGCTACCCTAACTAGCATGTTGACTTCTATGTTCAGTGGGAATACGTTATATTCAGTCTCAAAACATACTGTAGAGGGTCTGTAAGACAGTTCAGAAGGTAATGGTTTAGGCCTCCAAGCCTGGTGGCCTGAGTTCCATCCCAGGGGATCCAGAACCTCTTCTGGTCTCTGTAGACACTGAATGCATATGATGCATAGACATACAAGCAGGCAAAACACTCATACAATATACATATAAATATCTATGTATATACACTTGGTATATATGATGTATACATGCTATACATGTGTTGCATGTATGTGTGCAGGTATAAATGGTGTATATGCATTGTATATATGGTATGTGTGTCATATGTAGTATATATGTGTGTTATGTATGATATATATGTGGTATGAGTGGTATATATATGGTATATGTGTATATATATGTGTGTGTGTGTGTAGTGATATTTAGTTGTATTTAACAAATAAAGCTTGCCTGAAGATTGGAGTGCAGAACTAAGCCACTAGAGGCCAGAGAGTAGATCACATGCCTTTAATCCCAGGACTCCAGAGACACAAGCAGAGGGATCTTTGTTAGTTCAAGGTTACCCTGGGCTACACAAGATTGAGTCTGTCTAAATGAGAAAAAGAGCTCACACAAAGGTGATCCCAGCACTTGGAATCCCACACCTTTAATCCCAGTACTCAGGAGATAGAAGACAAGAGTGATGCGGCTGAGCAGAGAGAGGAGCTCAGAGCACAGTCTGAGATTTGGTGGAGGCAGATGCAATCTGAAGTAGTCTGAGGAGCAGTACAGTCTGAGGGCAGGATCACCCCTTTGGTCTGAGCACTGGTAGAGGTAAAAGATCTCTAATAGTTGGCACTTTGCTTCTCTGATCTTTCAACTTTCAACCCCTATTATCTGATATCAGTTTTTATTTATTAAGACTAATTAGAATTTGTGCTATATATGTGGTAATATATATGGTATATACATGGTAATATACATGCTTACACACATACACACACACACACATATACATATGGTGGAGAGCTACCAGAGAAGATACCTGACATCTTTAACAACAATTTTGGACTTCCATATGTTCATGCACAAACGTCCACATACCACACGCATGTACACACACCTACATGAATTTGTACAACGCCACACACACACAAACACAAAATGAAAGAAAATAAAGAAGTAAAATATACACAGACAGAAAGGAAAGGAACTTTACCTGTTCTGGACTCATGTATAGAAGAGTTCCTGCTTGCTTTGTTCGATTTCCATCATTTTCCATTTGGCCTGTTACGAGGCCAAAGTCTCCAATCTTTATGTGCTTTTCATCTACTAAAAATATATTACCTGGCTATAGAAAAGATTAATTAATATATGTGATTTGGACCAACTATCACCACAGGCCCCAACAACCTTTTATACTGATTTGTTGACATTTCTCCTTACACGGGCAGCCCAAACTAGGGAATTTAACACTTTGGGATTTTAAAATGCCAACTGAAGAAGAAAAGACTTTGAAATGACAGCGAAGGTGTCTTGGTTCACACCTGCCTCCAAATATCAAAACGGAACAAGTGGAAGATTCACTTTGCAGGGTCCCAGGAGGAGGATCTAATCATGGATTAGAACTTAAAGTCAGTAACAGAAGAGGGTATTTGTGTGCAGTGGACGTGGGGAAACAATGTTCGCAAGCTAAACTGAAGTCACAGCAACAGAGCTTTGCTGTGCCCACAGATGAAACTGCCTACCCTAATACAGCTGCAGCCTAACTCAGAAGCAGAAGACTGAATTTGCGTAAATATCTATGAGACCAGGACAAATATCAGATTGCTTTTTATTTAAAAAAAAAAAAACAAGCCTGGTGTGGTGGCACACGCCTTTAATTCCAGCACTCAACAGCAGAGGCAGGTGGCTAGGTGGCTCTATGTAAGTTTGAGGCCAGCCTGGTCTACAGAGTGAGTTTCAGCACAGTAAAGGGCTATACAGAGAAACCCCGGTTTAAAAAAAAAAAAAACTAAAAAAAGAAAATAATTCTTTAAAAAAAAAAGAACAATGATGTTCTGTCTTATTTAGTCAGTTATACTATGGATAAATGAAATGCGAGGTTATGGAACAGGAAGGAAGTGTGCCAACTTGATCCAGGGAGCAGAGGCTAGGTTCAATGATCTGGCCAGCGCGGACCCCTTTGACACAGAGATGAGATACACAGAAGCAGAGAACACCCTTTCCCTAGAAACCGTATGGCCGTACCGCTGTGGCCTGGAGCTCAAGACTCTAACATAGTAACAAGTCAGCTCTTGGAGACCTCATGTAAGAATGGCTTTTAAAACATCATTCTCTGGGAGAAGGTGCAAGCACATCTTTCTGATCCTTTCTGAGATGGGAGGAAGCAGCATTGAAGTAGAAAAGTCAGAGAGAAGAGGGCAGAAGGACCTCAGATCCGGAAGAACCATGTAAACCTGTGTGTGATTTATACCAAAGTGAGGGATAGTGAATAAAAACAAAAACCAAAACGTTTTTTAGATAGGATCTATGTTTGTAGACCGGGCTAGCCTCAAACTCATAATCCTCCTGCCCCAGGCGCTGAGATGTTGGGATTACTACTATGTGCCATTCATCCTAGTCATTTATCTGTTGGAACATAACATTCCTAAAAATCTTCTAACTTTTAACAACATTTTAGATATTGCTACAGAGAAATATTAGAATGGGAGGACTCAGATATCAAGTTGCTAAGTTCACAAATGCAAGGCAAACAGAACTCAAATGTTTTGACAGCCACGTCATTCTAGCTTGGTTCAGCAAGCAGCTATAAACAGGGCTAGGAACTTTTTTAAATTTATTTATTATGTATACATTGTTTTGTCTGTATAGGTGCCTGCAGGCCAGAAGAGGGCACCAGATCTCATTACAGATGGTTGTGAGCCACCATGTGGTTGCTGGGAATTGAACTCAGGACCTCTGGAAGAGCAGTCAGTACTCTTAACCTCCGAGCCAGCATTCCAGCCCTTCCTAGGAACTTTTTGAATCATTCCTCATTCTGACTGTTTTAGACAGGTGGAGCACCCAGGTAGCCAAGATTCACTTGGATAAGGTTCTTCTGCCTTACAGCAGAAAAGGCAGAGACTTAGTAATCCAGAAAGGTTAAGTAAAGGAATCAGGACCAAAGAGGACAGTCAGAAGCATGCATGTCTGGTGAAGAACATGAACGAAGCTGTCAGGAAGAACTCGCGTGAATTGTGGTAGGGTTGTGGTAAGGAAGGCAATCGCGGGACTCCTTGGTGTCTCTTCTTTCTTGTTGATGGAAAGGGGAAACGGGAAACTCACTGTCAGATCATAAAAGCAAACAGACCAAGAGGGATGGCGAATATTCGAAAGCATGGGGGTTTTCCTAATTATGGGGGAGAAGACTCCAATCAGGGAAACACTAAGGCCAGGCTGTGGACTCCTCAGCTGCATCATGTGCCCTCAGGAACAGCAGCTGAACCACAGTGGAGCAGAGAAGCACAACAGCAGAAGTGGGGTCTGAGCAGCGGGCCATCCCTGGCAACCACCACAGTTAGGGGTCCGAGCAGCGGGCCATCCCTGGCAACCACCACAGTTAGGGGTCCTAGCAGCGGGCCATCCCTGGCAACCACCACAGTTAGGGGTCCTAGCAGCGGGCCATCCCTGGCAACCACCACAGTTAGGGGTCCTAGCAGCGGGCCATCCCTGGCAACCACCACAGTTAGGGGTCCTAGCAGCGGGCCATCCCTGGCAACCACCACAGTTAGGGGTCCGAGCAGCGGGCCATCCCTGGTAACCACCACAGTTAGGGGTCCGAGCAGCGGGCCATCCCTGGCAACCACCACAGTTAGGGGTCCTAGCAGAGGGCCATCCCTGGGAACCACCACAGTTATTTTCAGTCTATGAAAGGGAGCTGCTACTGTTTACACTTAGGCAATGACCATCACACTAAATACAGCCTGGAGGGAACAGGACATCTGATAGGGTCATGTCACAGTGGGTTCCCGGGACCCGGAGATCTGCTGAGCAGTTGTATGGGATGGCATCTGGGGTAAGTTCCAGACCCTGTTTAAGTCCAGCAAGCTAGAGAAATGTTATTGTATCATGACTACCAGCCAAGCACAAATTGAAAACAGATAAAATACACTTTAAAGTCATTAAACTGTGTGTTTATCAACTATCAAAGCACATTTCCCTTACCTTAAGGTCTCTGTGAATCAAAGCTTTTGAATGTATATAATCCACCCCTGTCGTTATTTGTTCAAAAAATTCCAAAAGTAAATCTTTGTCTGTTTTCTTCTTCCCTTCATTTACCATCCAGTTCTCCAGAGTTCCTTTATCGCAGAACTCCATTTGAATGAAAAGGCACCGGGTCTTTGATCTGGACACAAAATTCACCGTGTGTTAAAAGCAGCAATAGAGAAAAATAATTAAAAATTCTAACATCTTATGAAACCCAAACAAAACATGTCTCAGAATGAATACCTTAATATGATAAACATGTAATAAAATAAACCACTTATATACATCATAATTTCTCAAGTATACAGAGCCTCAAAATTTATCTATAAAGTATGAGCCTATATATTCTTTAATGCTGAAGATCTGATCACTTTTGAGAAAAGATATGAGCAGTCCTAATTGCAGAAATCCAGGTTTTCCATTATTATATAAAGCAATTTGGGCCAGCTCAGCCTGTTTGGGTGCTCGGACGGGGTGCTGAGTGATGGAGGAAGGTCATTGGTTAATTAAATAAAGAAACTGCTTGCCCTGATAGGTTAGAACATAGGTGGGTGGGGTAAACAGAACAGAATGCTGGGAGTAAGAGGAAGTGAGCTCAGAGACGCCATGTCCCCTCTCCTGGGCAGACGCGATAGCTCTGCTCTCTGAGGCAGACACGATCAACCTCCGGTCCAGGATGGACGTAGGCTAGAATCTTCCCGGTAAGCGCACCTCGGCGCTACACACTTTATTAGAAATGGGCTAGTCCAGGTGCGAGAGTCAGCCGAAAAGAGGCTAGATATAATGGGCCAAGCAGTGTTTAAAAGAATACAATTTGTGTGGTGTTATTTCGGGGCATAAGCTAGCCAGGCGGCCAGGGTGCTGGGGACACAGCCCCGCCGATCCTATTACTACAGCTGAGGGCAACAGGCGGGTGGGAGTTCCTTTGCTTCAATAGCCTGCCTGCAGCAAGGTAGGCCTTTTGTCAGGGAGGACCCTGGCCAGCACAAGAACTCGATCCTGTTCCATAAAATCCATTGGATAGCATTTGAAGGAAGAGATAGGCAGGCGCCAAGGCAAGAATTCCTCCACCAATCTGAAAAACAACATGAAAACACGAGCCCAGTGATCTTACAACAGAAGGTCTTGAACACCCTAATCCAGAAGAAGGGGAAAAATTGACATTATGAAAGCGATAGAGTCCCTTAAACAGCATGTAAAAAAAAAACGCCCTTATAGAAATGGATGAGAAGTATAACAAAAAGTTTGAAGAAATGAATAAATACGTAAATGATACCCTGGGAAACCAAGAAAAAAAACAATCAAACAGGTAATGGGAACAGTTCAAGAATTGAAAACTGAAATGGAGGCAAGGAAGAAAACACAAATAAAAGACATTGAGCCTATAATTCGCGATCCTAGAGAAGCAAAGTAAGAAGGTGTACCCAAAGAAAAACATATAGTTATCCTCCTGGATATTGGAAGTAGATAAGATTGCTTGGGCAAAAATTGGGAACTGGGGGGTGGGGTGGGATGTTGGAAAAAGGAGATGGGGAGAGAAAAGTGAGAAGGGGAGGATGGGGAGAGCTTGGTGGAATGGGATGGTTGGGATAAAGGAAGGATGGATATGGGAGCAGGGAAGTATATATCTTAATTAAGGGAGCCATTTTAGGGTTGGCAAGACTCTTGACTCTAGAGGGGTTCCCAGGGGTCCAGAGAGATGTCCCCAGCTAGGTCCCTGGGCAGTGAGGGGAGAGAGCCTGAAATGGCCTGATCCTATAGCCATATTAATGAATACCTTGCATATCACCATAGAACCTTCATCTGGCGATGAATGGAGATAGAGACAGAGACCCACATTGGAGCACTGGACTGAGCTCCCAAAGTCCAAATGAGGAGCAGAAGGAGGGAGAACATGAGCAAAGAAGTCAGGACCACGAGGGGTGCACCCACCCACTGAGACAGTGGGGCTGAGCTCACCAAGGCCAGCTGGACTGGGACTGAAAAAGCATGGGATAAAACCGGACTCTCTGAACATGGTGGACAATGAGGGCTGCTGAGAAGCCAAGGACAATGGCACTAGGTTTTGATCCTACTGCATATACCGGCTTTGTGGGAACCTAGCCAGTTTGGATGCTCACCTTCCTAGACCTGGATGGAGGGGGGAGGACCTTGGACTTCCCACAGGGCAGGGAACACTGACTGCTCTTCAGACTGGAGAGGGAAGGGGAGGGGAGTGGGGAGGGAGTGGGGGGAGGGGGAGGGAAAAGGGAGGCGGGGAGGAGGTGGAAATTTTTAATAAAAAAAATTTCACGGCATTTTATTAGTTTGTACAATTTCCATGACTTTCTCCATCATGTAAAATTGTTGAATATATAAACAAATTATACTATTAATAAAAGAAACAAGTGAGGACAAAAAGCAATTTGGAAGCATTTTAAGTCATCTTCAGTTAATTGAACATCTCTTTTACAAAGGGCACAGGACGGGCACCTTAAAGATGAGAAAGTGAGTCAGGTACTATCCTTATCATCATGGGACAGAGTCCCAAACAAGAAGTTAAAAAAATCCCAAGGGGCGGAGACCGGCGCGGTGGCGGCAGACGCAGGCGGCGCGGACCGGCGCACAATATCGAGAGCAGATTGCCCCACTACAATTAAATCAAAGAGGTAGGCCTTTTGTTGGCGAGGCCCTGGCAAACTGGCAGCCTGGTCCTGTTCCTGAAGACCCTTCTGAGGGGTGAGAAGGATCTTGGCCCCCGGCAGGAGCCAGGAAACAGAGCGAGGGCATTTTGTAAGAGGAGCCCCTGGCCAGCAGGGAAACCTGATCCAGTTTTAAAAGACTCATTAGATAGCATCGATAGGAGGAGATGGGCAGGTGCCAAGGCAAGAATTCACCCAATAATCTCAAAAACAACATGAAAACACCAGAACCCAATGATCTTACAACTGAAGGACTTGAACACCCTAACACAGAAGAAGTGGAAAAAAATTGACTTTATGAAAGCAATAGAGTCCCTTAAACAACATGTGAAAAATGCCCTTATAGAAATGGATGGGAAGCATAACAAAAAGTTTGAAGAAATGAATAAATATGTACATGATACCCTGGGAAACCAAGAAAAAAACGATCAAACAGGTAATGGAAATAGTTCAAGAATTGAAAACTGAAATGGAAGCAAGGAAGAAAACACAAACCGAGGACCAGCTGGATATGGAAAATCTAGGTCAATGAGCAGAGTCTACAGAAACAAGCATAATCAATAGAATACAAGAGATAGAAGAAAGAATCTCAGATTCTGAGGACACCATAGAGAAAATAAACGTACTGATCAAAGAAAACAGCAAAGCCAACAAATTCTCATCACAAAACATTCAGGAAATATGGGTCACAATAAAAAGACCAAACCTAAGAATAATAGGAATAGAAGAAGGAGAAGAGTCACAGCTCAAAGGCCCAGAAAGTATTTTTTACAAAATTATGGAAGAAAACTTTCCCAGCATAAAGAAAGATATTCCTTTGAATATTCAAGAAGCATACAAAACACCAAACAGACTGGATCAAAGAAAAACATCCCCTCACCATATAATAATCAAAACACAAAATATACAGGTTAAAGAAAGAATATTAAGAGCTGCAAAGGAAAAAGGCCAAGTAACTTATAAAGGTAAACCCATCAGACTTACACCTAACTTCTATGGAAACCATGAAAGCCAGAAGGTCCTGGATAGAGGTATTGCAGAAACTAAGAGACCATGGATGCAAACCCAAACTACTATACCCAGCCAAGCTATTGTTCACTATCAATGGAGAAAACAAGACATTTCAGGATAAGAACAAATTTAAACAATATGTAGAAACAAATCCAGCCATACAGAAAGTAATAGAAGGAAAATCGCAACCCAAGGAATCCAACATTGCCAACACTGTCTACAATAACTCAGGCATCTAGCGACCCTTCACCAGCACAACTCAAAGAAGGGAGACACACAAACTCTACTACCAAAAACAATAAGAATAACTGGAGTAAACAACCACTGGTCATCAATATCACTTAATATTAATGGTCTCAATTCACCTATAAAAAGGCACAGGCTAAGAGATTGGATAAGAAAACAGGATCCAACATTTTGCTGCTTGCAAGAAACACATCTCAACCACAAAGACAGGCATCTACTCAGAGTAAAGGGTTGGGAAAAGGTGTTTCAAGCAAATGGTCCTAAGAAAAAAGCAGGTGTGGCCATACTAATTTCTAACAAAACTGACTTCAAACTAAAATCAATCAGAAGAGATCGAGATGGACACTTTATACTCATAACAGAAACATTTCATCAGGATGACGTCTCAATCCTGAATATCTACGCCAGTCAGATAGAACCTTCATCCGGTGATGGATAGAGACGGAGACCTCAGCACTGGACTGAGCTCTCAAGGTCCAGTTGAAGAACTGAAGGAGGGAGAATATGAGCAAGGAAGTCATGACCATGAGGGGTTCCCCAAATGAGACAGTGTGCCTAAGCTAATGGGAGCTCACCAACTCTAGCTGGACTGGTAATGAATGTGATCAAACTGGTCCCTCTGAATGTGGTTGACAGTTGGGGCAGATTGAGAGGTCAATGACAATGGCACTGGGATTTGTGTCTACTTCATGTTCTGGCTTTTTGGGATCCTATTCTATTTGGATGCACACCTTACTCAGTCTGGATTTAGTGGGGAGAGCCTTGGCTTCCTGCAGGGCAGGCAGGGTGCATTGTCCTCTCTTAGGACTGGAGTGGTGGGGGGAAAGAGTGGGCAGGGAACAGGAGGGAAACGGGACGAGGGGAGAAAGTGGGAATTTTAATTGGTATTATTTTTTTTAAATATTTATTTATTTATTATATATACAATATTCTGTCTGTGTGTATGCCTGCAGGCCAGAAGAGGGCACCAGACCCCATTACAGATGGTTGTGAGCCACCATGTGGTTGCTGGGAATTGAACTCAGGACCTTTGGAAGAGGAGGCAATGCTCTTAACCTCTGAGCCATCTCTCCAGCCCCTTAATTGGTATTATTTTTAAAGTAAAAAAGAAAAAGAAAAAAAGGGGGCTGAGACAAAACAAAGCACTAGGGATGGCAGCGGGGCATTTCCTGCCATAGCTCACGGTGACTCTACCACAGTGCTACAGCTGCATTCCAGAGGTGCACTGCCAGGAGCCTCTGAGAAGAGAGACGGGCAAGTTTCAGCAGCAGAAGAGAAGGCCTTTAGATTCAGCATCTACACATTAAGTCTGTCTTAACTCTGACAAACCGTGTATGACCTGCACTGGTTCTATGGAGAACAGTGGGGTCATGAATGCTGGACATGGGATTTTTAAAATAACTAAGGAAATTTTAAAGGTTTCTTTTTAAGATTTATTTTCAAATTACATGTCTGTGTCTCTGTGTGGGTATGTGTACATGAATGCAGATGCCAACAGAAACCAGACGATACCCTAGAATTGGAACTACAGGTGGCCGTGAGCCACCTGACATAGTTGCTTGACCCTCTGCAAGAGTGATTCATGCTCTTGACCACTAATCTCCCCATCCCATTAAAAATATTTATTAAAGCAACTTTGAGCTAAGCATACTGGAATGTGCCTGTGCCTGGGATATCACATCGGTTGGGGGCTGAGGCAGGCAGACCTCCCTGAGGTTAGTCTGTGCCATGTAGTGAGTCTAAAACAAAGTATTTAAAACAAGTTCAGAAGATAGAGAGGAACAGGGAGGGCAAGGTCATTCGTTGTCGCCTTGCCTGAAGAACAAAAGAACATAGTGTCTTTCAGGGGTTGCTCTGATTATTACATGTGAAGACCAATTAAATGTGACCATTAAATGTGATGGCCCTCACAAAATAATGACAAGGGCCTTCCATCCCATTGCAGCTGCGAGAATCTCATCTTACCGACTAGAATCGCTATCCTCGCTCTGCTCGGGATCATAGTCCTCTCCCGGCCAACAAGTATGGTATTGAACAATGTTGACGTGATTGAGTGTTGCCAGCGCTGTTACTTCACGTTCAGCTTTCCTAGTTAAAAGCACCCAGAAAACAAATGAGTTATTGCCTATTGTTGATAATTACGGAACTTCTAAGGTAACAAGATGCAACCTCTGTTCAATAGTCACAATGGCTCCCACACCAAGTTTTAGCAGGATAGCCAGAATCAAGAGGGAACAAAAGAGATTGAGGTCATAGAAGCACGGTTGTTCTCATTCTCAACATAGAAGAAAGGACAGTGGCTTAAATGACAGACATCTAAAATTTAAACATCATTTGTATCTTATCTTAAGTGTCTGTAACACAATTTTCAGTAGCTATATCATATCTGATATTCTGTGTAGATGTGGCCCAAAATCTTGGAATTTTACAAGCGAATCTCATTTGGGCAACAAAGGCAGGTAACCCAGGCAGCAAGCAGAACCCAACTTAGAACTTTCAATGTATGACAAAAATACAGGGCTTGGGCTCAAGAACTAAGACACTGTAACAGTTTCTTGAAATTACCCTGCATTGAATGGTTTTATGTCAACTTGACACAAGCTGGAGACATCAGAGAACAGAGAATCTCAAAATGGGAAAAATTGAGAAAACAACCTTAAACCAAATAAGTCAACAGTTTCAGCGTCCAGGACTGTCTCAACATGAGGCAATCATATATATATTTGGTTTTTTGAGACAGGGTTTCTTTGTAGCTTTTGGATCCTGTCCTGGAACTAGCTCTTGTAGACCAGGCTGGCCTCGAACTCACAGAGATCAGCCTGCCTCTGCCTCCAGAGTGCTGGGATTAAAGGCGTGCACCACCGCAGCCCGGCTAGCGGCAATCATATTTTTAAACTAAAAGAAATACCCACTGTAAGGTAAGGCCATTTCAGAAAAGCCAAACTCCTGTGGGCATAATGAAAAGTTAAAGAGGAGAAGAAACAAGTAAGTAGGTAATGAAGGACAGATATATAAAGAATGGTGAGGGTCAACACACTGTTCACAAAAGCCAGACATGTACTTACTCTGTGTTATATTTAACACGCTTTATAGCATAAGTCTTCCCATCAATTTTGTGCTTTGCTTTGAAAACTTGGCCAAATCCACCTGAGCCAATTTCTTCTATGTCTTCAAAATCCTTCTGAAACCTAGTCAAGATTGATATTGCTGTCATTGCTGAGGTTTAATAAGGTGAAAATGATTCTTTCTTACTTGTCTTTAATAACATTTGGTAGAGCTCCTGAGTCACAAAACAATGTCTTCCTCGTTCTCCTTCTCCTCTCTTTTTTGATGGAGAAGTCAATAAAACAGATCACCCCCTCTGGCTGTACACAGGACACACTGAAGTATCCTTTTCATTGAGTACAAAGAAGATGAGAAATTTCCCCCTACCCCCATGTATTAAATCTAGAAAGAATCACTCAGTTGTGTGCCACAGGTACCATAGGGAAAGCAGAAGTCCTGAGCCTTCCTTGGGCCAGAACAACCTGCTTCTTCCCCTCCTTGTGTCCCACATCCAATCATTGAGCCCTGCTCCTCCTTCTAGCCCATAGCACTACCATCTGCCCACTCTTCTCCACTTCCAGCATCTTCACCCAGGCTCGGTCCTCAGGCTCCTGCAGTGGGGGCCTGCTGACTGATACCCCACTTCTCTTGCCCTCCTTTAGCTATGAAAACTCGGTCTGATCAGTTCTCCGTGTCACCTGTACCTCCTCTGGCTTTGCATTTGGCAAAGAATAGGAAAACTTTAAAAGGCCCACAAGGTGCCATGCAACGCTGTCCCCACTTCTCTTCCAACCTCATCCCATGGCGCTGTGTCCTTGTTCATTACACGTCACGCACGTGCTTTCTCCACAGATGGCTGACCTCAGGACTTAGTTTCCATTTTTTTAAATTATATTTATTTATTTATTATGTATACAATATTCTGTCGGTGTGTATGCTCACAAGCCAGAAGAGGGCACCAGACCTCATTACAGATGGTTGTGAGCCACCATGTGGTCACTGGGAATTGAACTTAGGACCTTTGGAAGAGCAGGCAATGCTCTTAACCACTGAGCCATCTCTCCAGCCCCTCCATTTTTTTTTATCATACTACTGTTCTTCCTTAACTCTGGTCTGATTTTGTAATTATAATTGTATGAGCCGGGCGGTGGTGGCACACGCCTTTAATCCCAGCACTCGGGAGGCAGAAGCAGGAGGATCTCTGTGAGTTCGAGACCAGCCTGGTCTACAAGAGCTAGTTCCAGGACAGGCTCCAAAACCACAGAGAAACCCTGTCTCGAAAAACCACGAAAAAAAAAATTGTATGAAGGCCATATAAATATGTAAATACAGATCATGTAACTACAAAAACTGGTGTATGCGCGCGCGTGCGTGCGTGCGTGCGTGTGTGTGTGTGTGTGTGTGTGTGTGTGTGTTTGTGAGCCAGAGATTTATGGTTGCGGTCTTCCTCAGTGACTCTACCTTTGTTCTTTATTTTGCTTTCTTCTGTGAGACAGGGTCCTCGTGTAGCCCTGGCTGTCCTGTAACTCATGCTGTAGACCAGGCTGGCCTCAAATCCACAGACATACTCCTGTCTCTGCGTCCTGAATACTAGAATAAAGGCATGGACCACCACATCCACCTTACACTTTATTTTTATTAACAAACAGACTTTTTATTTCCTTATTTTTCTCATTTCTACATTCATTTATAGAAGAGAACGGTTTAACATAGCCCAACACAATATTCTTTTTTTTTTGGTTTTTCGAGACAGGGTTTCTCTGTGGTTTTGTAGCCTGTCCTGGAACTAGCTCTGTAGACCAGGCTGGCCTCGAACTCACAGAGATCCGCCTGCCTCTGCCTCCCGAGTGCTGGGATTAAAGGCGTGCGCCACCACCGCCCGGCTTCACAATATTCTTGATTTTTCTAATGTTTCATTTTTTTTAATGATACAAGGATTCTCTGTATAGCCCTGGCTGTCCTAGAATTCACACTTACAGAAATACGCCTACCTCAGCCTCCTAAGTGTTGGTATTACAGGAATGCATTCTTGGTTTCTCTTCATATTGAATCCTAACCCCAAATTCCAAATCAGCATCATTTTTTTAATTTTAATGATTTTTATTGAGCTCTACATTTCCCCTGCTCCTCTCCCTACCCTCCCTATGTCTCCCCCTCCCATTCAAGTCTTTCCTAAGGTCCACATGCTCTCAAATTACACAGAAGATCTTGTCTTTTTCTACTTTCCATGTAAATTAGATCCATGTATGTTTCTCTTAGACACCTCACTGGTGTCTAAGTCTCTGGGATTGTGATTTGTGGGCTAGTTTTCTTTGCTTTATGTTTAAAAAACACTCATGAGTTAGTACATGTGATAATTGTCTTTTTGTGTCTGTGTTACCTCACTCAAAATGATGTTTTCTAGCTCCATCCATTTGCCTGCAAAATCTAAGGTGTCGTTATTTTTTCTGCTGTGTAGTATTCCATTGTGTAAATGGACCACATTTTCCTTTATCCATTCTTCAGTTGAGGGGCATTTAGGTTGTTTCCAGGTTCTGGTTATGACAAACAATGCTGCTATGAACATAGTTGAGCACATGTCCTTGTGGAACGACCGAGCATCCTTTGGATATATACCCAAAAGTGGTATTTCTGGGTTGTGAGAAATGTTTATTTACTAAGAAATTGCCACACTGACATCCAAAAGGACTGTACCAGCCTGTATTCCCACCAGCAATGCAGAAGTGTTTCCTTTTCCCCACGACCTCTCCAGCATAAGCTGTCATCAGAGTTTTTGATCTTGGCCATTCTTACAGGTATAAGATGAAATCTCAGAGTTGTTTTGTTTTGCATTTCTCTGATGACTAAGGATGTTGAACATTTCCTTAAGTGTCTTTCAGCCATTTTAGATTCCTCTGTTGAGAGTTCTCTGTTTAGGTCAGTACTCCTTTTTTTCTTTTTCTTTTTCTTTTTTTTTTTTTTGATTATGTGTTCTTTTGATGGCCAATTTCTTGAGTTCTTTGTATATTTTGGAGATCAGACCTCTGTCTGATGTGGGGTTAGTGAAGATTTTTACCCATTCTGTAAGCTGTTGTTTTATCTTGTTGACCATGTCCTTTGCTTTCCAGAAGCTTTTCAGTTTCAGGAAGTCCCATTTATTAATTGTTTCTCTTGGTGTCTGTGGTGCTGGGGTTATACTTAGGAACTGGTCTCCTGTGCCAATGCGTTCAAGTGTACTTCCCACTTTCTCTTCTATGAGGTTCAGTGTAGCTGGCTTTATGTTGAGGTCTTTGATCCATTTGGACTTGAGTTTTCTGCATGGTGATAGACATGGGTCTATTTTCTTACTTCTACATGTTGATATCCAGTTATGCCAGCACCATTTGTTAAATATGCTTTCTTTTTTTCCATTTGATATTTTTCGCTTCTTTATCAAATATCAGGTGTTTGAAGATGTGTGGATTGATATCCGGGTCTTCTATTCGGTTCCATTGGTCCTCCTGTCTGTTCTTATACCAATACCAGGCTGTTTTCAGTACTGTAGTTCTGTAATAGAGTTTGAAGTCAAGGATTGTGATGCCTCCAGATGTTCTCTTATTGTACAGGATTGTTTTGGCTATCTTGGGTTTTATGCTTTTCCACATGAAGTTGAGTACCGTTCTTTTGAGGTCTTTGAAGAATTTTGCTGGGATTTTGATGGGCATTGCATTGAATTTGTAGATTGTTTTTGGTAAGATTGCCATTTTTTACTATGTTAATTCTGCCTATCCAAGAGCATGGGAGATCTTTCTACTTTCTGGTGTCTTCTTCAATTTCTTTCTTCAAAGATTCAAAGTTCTTGTGATACAAGTCTTCCACTTGTTTGGTTAAAGTTATTCTGAGATATTTTATGCTATTTGTGGCTATTGTGAAGGGTGATGTTTCTCTGATTTCTTTCTCAGCCCATTTATCATCTGTGTAGAGGAGGGTTACTGATTTTTTTCAGTTAATCTTGTATACTGCCACATTACTGAAAGTGCTTATGAGTTGTAAAAGTTCCTTGATAGATTTGTTGGGGGTTGATTATTTAAACTATCACATCATGAGCAAACAGTGAGAGTTTCACTTCTTCTTTTCCGATTTGTATCCCCTTGATCTCCTTTTGGTGTCTTATTGCTCTAGCTAGGACCTCAAGAACTATATTGAATAGATATGGAGAGAGTGGACAACCTAGTCTTGTTCCTGATTTCAGTGGGATAGCTGGGAGTTTCTCTCCATTTAGTTTGTTGTTGGCTGTTGGCTTGCTGTATATTACCTTTATTATGTTTGGGTATGTTCCTTGTATCCCTGCTCTCTCCAAGACCTTTATCACGAAGGGACGTTCAATTTTGTAGAAAGCTTTTTCAACATCTAATGAGATAATCATGTGGTTTTTATTTTTTAATTTGTTTATATGGTGGATTTCGTTCACAGATATGTTGAACCATCCCTGCATCTGTGGGATGAAGCTGACTTGATCATGGTGGATGATGGTTCTGATGTGTTCTTGGATTCGATTTGCCAGTATTTTATTTAGGATTTTTGCATCAATGTTCAAGAGTGAGATTGGTCTGTAATTCTCTTTCTTAGTAATGTCTTTCTGTGATTTGAGTATCAGGATAATTGTAGCCTCATAAAAAGAGTTTGGCAATGTTCCTTCTGTTTCTATTGTGTGAAACAATTTAAGGAGTATTGCTATTAGTTCTTCTTTGAAAACCATGTAGAATTCTTATCTGAAACCATCTGGTCCTGGCTTTTTTTTTCTTTTCTTTTTTTTTTTTTTTTTGGTTGACAGACTTTTGATGACTGTTTCTACTTCTTCAGCAGTTATATGTCTGTTTAATTTGATTATCTGGTCTTGATTTAATTTTGGTAAGTGATATTTATCCAGAAAGTTCTCCATTTCCTTTAAGTTTTCCAATTTTCTGGAGTACAGGTTTTTGAAATATGACTTGATGATTCTCTGTTATTTCCTCTTCCTCTGTTGTTATGTCCCCTTTTTCATTTCTGATTTTGTTAATCTGGATATTCTCTCTCTGTCTTTTGGTTAGTTTGGATAAAAAGTTTTGTCTATTTTGTTAATTTTTTTCAAAGAACCAACTCTTTGTTTCATTGATTCTTTCTATTGTTTTCTTTTTTCTATTTTGCTGATTTCAGCTCTCAATTTTATTATTTCCTGCTCTCTAGGTCTCTTGGGTGAGTTTGCTTCTTTTTGTTCTAAAGTTTTCAAATGTTCTGTTAATTCACTAGTGTGGGATTTTCCCAGCTTCTTTATGTAGGCATTTAGTGCTATGAACTTTCCTCTTAACACTGCTTTCATTATGTTCCATAAATTTGGGTATGTTATGTGATCATTTTAATTGAATTTTAGGAAGTCTTTAATTTCTCCCTTTATTTGTTTCTTGACCCATTGATGATCCAGGTGAGCATTGTTTAATTTCCATGTGTTTGTGGGCTTTCTGGAATTAGTATTGCTGTTGAATTCTAGTTTTAAACCATGGTAAGATACATAGGGTTATTCCAATTTTTTTTGTATTTGTTGAGGTTTGTTTTGTTACCTAGTATGTAGTCAGTTTTTGAGAAGGTTCCATGAGGTGTTGAGAAGAAGGTATATTCTTTTATGTTTGGATGAAATATTCTAATGATGTCAAGTCCATTTGAGTCACAACATCTGTTAGTTCCCTTATTTCTCTCTTCATTTTTTGTCTGACTTGACCTGTCCAGTGGTGAGAGGGATCTTGAAGTTTCCCACTATTAGTATATGGGATTTAATATATGATTTAAGCTTTAGAAGTGTTTCTTTTATATATGAGGGTACCCTTGTATATGGAGCATAGATGTCAGTATTGAGATTTCCTCTTGATGAATTTTTCCTGTGACTAATATGAAATGTCCTTCTTTGTCTCTTTTGATTGATTTTAGTTTGAAGTCTATTTTATTAGATATTAGGATAGCTACACCAGCTTGTTTCTTAGGTCCATTTGATTGGAAAGTATTTTCCCAACCTTGTACTCTGAGGCAATGTCTATCTTTGAGGTAGAGGTATGCTTCTTGTATGTAGAAGAAGAATCGATTCTCTTTTCATATACAATCTGTTAGTCTGTGTCTTTTTATAGGTGAGTTGAGTCCATTTGTATTGAGGGATATTAATGATAAAGCTATCTCCTGTTAATTTAGTTTTTGTTGTTGGTGATGTTAGCTTGTGTGTTTTTCTAATTGTGTCTGTTTTTGTGGATGTAGCCACCTTCCTTGTGTTGGAATTTTCCTTCTAGTATTCTGTACAGGGCTGGGCTTGTGGCTAGGGATTGGTGAAATCTGGTTTTGTCATGGAATATCTTGTTTTGTCCTTCTATGGTGATTGAAAGTTTTGCTGGGTATAGTAGGCTGGGCTGACATCCATGGTCTCTGAACGTCTGCAAAATGCTTGACAACGACCTTCTGGCTGTCATTGTCTCCAATGAGAAGTCAGGTGTAATTCTTACAGGTCTGCCTTTGTATGGTGCTTGGCCTTTGTCCTTTGCAGCTCTTAATATTTTTTCTTTATTCTGTATGTTTAGTGGGGCTGTCTGTGATTTTGGTGATCAATATTCTAGGTGCCAGTGGATCCAAGGCTCAGATGGTTGTTCCTTGTGGTACAGTCAGTGCTATGGTTCCAGTTACCCCGTTGGTCACTCTGTGTTTCTGGAGGGTACTCAGTGCTTCTGGGCTGTGCTCTGCTCCTGTGGAGTTTGCTGTCAGCTCAGACCTGTTTCTGCAAATGCCCCTGGTCTGGATCTGCTCCTGTTTCCATGGAGCTCACTTTCTCAGCCCACTCCAGCTTAGGTAGCTGGCTAAGTCCCGCCTCTATGGAGCTTGCCACCTCATGCCTGCTCTGGCCTACGTTGCTGGTCTGCTTCTGCTTCTGAAAATGACCCTTGTCCGATTCCACTCCTGCTCTTGTGGAGTTCACAGTTGCAGGCCCGCTCAGGCCCAGGTCACTTTCTCAGTCCTTCTCTTTTGGAGTTCTCTGCCTTAAACCAGCTCTAGCCTAGTCACTGGCTCAGTCCTGCTCGTGTGGAGTTCATTGCCTCAGGCCTGCTCTACACTTCATTTTTTGAGACAGGATCTTTCTTTCATTGATCTCGGAGCTCACTGATGGCTATTCTGGCTGCAAGGGGCTGCGTGTCTCCAATACTTCTTCCAATCCTGCTGCTGTCTGGTTCACAAATGTGTGTATTGCTACACCTGTTCCTTTTTTTTTTTTGAGTTTATTGTAATGTGCATGGGTGAGTGTGTCAGATCCTCGAGAACTAGAGTTACAGACAGTTGTGAGCTGCCATGTGAGTGCTGGGAATTGAACCTGGGTCCTCTGAAAGGGCAGTCTGTGCTCTTAAGCAGCCCCCTACTCCTCTCTTTTTTTATAGGGGTACTTGATACTCACAGTTTGCACAGCTGAGCCATATCCTCAGATCCATTTCCTTAATGACAGTCACTACCTCGAACTTTTTGAGAGTGAGAATTCTACTCTATTTGTGGTCACCATAAGCCTAGTGCCCAAAACAGTAGTAGGTATATATTAGGTGCTTAAAAGTACTCATTGGTCCTTTTGAAAACTTGTATTCAGTGTCCTGCTGATTCAAACAGGCTCCTTCATCTTAGGTATTTAATTAACTGAAATATCATCTAGAGAAGATGAACCCCAGCCTTTCTCGTCTAGAGAAATCTTGTGTGGAGCTGGAAAACAGGTCCAAGTGGATCGGTTTCAACTCTCACGAGAGTCTCTCTCCTTCCTCTACCCCTTCCTTCCCTCCTTTCCTTTCTCTATTCTTTCCCATCTAAATCATGGATATAAAGGATTGTTTGCTTTCAGTTTTACCAGATTCCATGGATTGCTTGGGTGGAAATATAACTTAGAACTAACCTTGAAGAATCTCTGTTTCACAATCACACTTATCATTAGACGAACTCCCCTTACCTGCTCTCCACGGTATATTTATTACTTAGCGCATCATTAGGTGACAGTATCCTAAAGATGAGACAAAATACAGAACTCAGACAAACCTAGAACCTAGATAACTTTAGAACAGACTTTATGCCATGCACTGGACGTTATATAGTTTGCTTCAGGGTGACAGGAAATGGTATCAACTTCAGAAAAACACCTCTTGTTGGTTCTCTTCTGAGGATCCTGTTTCATCCCTTTCCTGCTTCCCATTTTCACCCAAACATACTCACCAATGACCTCCTATCTCCTTTTTCTCCAGAATCAGAACATCCTTAGGAATGAGGTCCCCTGGGTCACTCCCCCTGGCCCTCATTCCCTGATGGTGAAAGCCAACCGCAGCAGGATGCTCAAACATCACCTCAAACCAGACACAGCAATACTGCTACCCTCGAGTCCTGACTGAGGTGGTCTGTTGTCCTCCTCCTGGCCCCCGTCCCCCACCCGGCTACTCTCTTCCCTCAGCCATGTCTACCCTGCCTTCCCAAACCCTCTCAGAAATCCTCATCTCCCCTCCTCACTGCCACAGGCACCAGAGCTGCCGGCCTGACGTGTGGCAAGTTCCTTTTTCTCCACCTGTCCACCTCAGGAGTTGTAGCTGTTCAATATACTGCTCAGAAAATACTGGCAGCCCCTTGTGTGTCCTGCCTTCTTTTCTGACTGTATCCCTTTACTCTTCAGTTTTCTATAACTTATATAAAGTTTGGTCTTTAAAAAAATAGCAAGTTATTACACTATCTTTACCCTCTCCATCTATAACTATACATATCTCCTTCCCTTAAAAACACTTCCAAGCCCAAATCTTCAAAAGTGTTTTACAAAATAACACTCTAAACTACTGTCTCTAGCTGCATCACCATAGGGCTCTATATCTTACAGTACACCATGTGAAGGTGTGTGCGTGCACAGGGCATGCGTGTGTGTGTGTGTGTGTGTGTGTGTGTGTGTGTGTGTTTTTCTCTGTGGTTAAATTGGTTTCTAGTTCTCAAACTTTCCACTGCTTCTGATACATCTGTCGAATAAACAGAATAAACAGAATAAACAGAATAATAATATTCGCCAATACAACAGACCCTCGGTGAAACCGAGGGACAGAGTCTGAAACTGAACCCTTGTCCAAACTATGTTCAGAGCACAATGATACTCACATTTCTGACTTCCTCTTATCTTCTTTGAAACTGTTCTGCAACACAGGAAAAGGGAAGGCGTTTCAGATGAGGAGGAGAGGAAGTATCTCAGTTCTGGGGCTGACTCTAGGGCCAGGTTCCTTAGTCTGTAATGTCACCAGCTTCATGGATCTTTGCAGTCTCCCTGATTTTTCTACCAGTGACTATTGTAAGACCAGAATACGGCCAACCAAACAGCTGTGCAATGGTATCAAATGGCTGTTTTGAATTGTATTTTCCCCATCTTCAGAGGAATAAGGCATCTTTTTACATTGGCTACCGACTTTGCTGTTGCAAATCCCTTCAGACAGTGTCCATTCTACTGAATCCATTGTCTTTCTCTTACACATTTGTAGTTCTTTATAAGCAGATTGCTTTTATAACAATTAAACCTGATTTTTAAGTTCAGTTTTGATTTCTTTTTCTAAGTAGAAATGGAACTGCGCCAAATATTAATTAATCAGTTGGGTGGACAATTAATAAACAAGATAATAGAAATGTTCAAAAGGACAAGGGTAAGGGTTGGGAGGTAGTTCAGTGGTGGGGTTTGTCTAGAATGCCTGAAGATGGAATTTGATTCCCAACATAGGGAGGGAGAAATGGAGGGGGGACAGGAAGGAAGGAAGGAAGGAAGGAAGGAAGGAAGGAAGGAAGGAAGGAAGGAAGGAAAGTTGGTCGGTCTACAAAGTAGGTGGAGAAGAATGGGAGAGAAGTGTGGAATTCTGTATGTGAAGAGTGGAAGTTAATGTGAACGATGGTTAAAGAAAAAAGAAAGAAAGAAACAAAGACTGTCAATATCATACTTTAGTGAGGACACATAAAATTAAAATGTAAAACTCATTTTTACATTGACATAAAATTAAAATGTAAAAGTTATTTTAAGTGAAAACAAAAAACTAAATTTGGAGCATCGAGATGAGTACCATACCACGAGAGGGGATTCGAAAGAAGAGCTGGCCCGGTAGTTTTTTGATGCTGAGAAATCACTTTCAGGTGCTGATGGAGAAGCACTAGAAGAAAAGCAAAACTTTTATGAATTCAGTCTTGTTTATTAAAGGTTTACCTTTATTTATGTGTTTATGGGCATGTATGTTTGTGTGAGTGAGTGAGTGTGTGTGTGTGTCTGTGTGTGTGTGTGTGTGTGTGTGTGTGTGTCTGTGTGGCCCAGGAGGCCAGAAGAGGGTAATGGATCCCATGGAGCTGGAGTTACAGGTGGTTGTGACCCACTTGGTGAGAGTTCTGGAACCAAATTTGGGGGAAGGGAGGTGATGGGGATTGGGCCCACAGCCTCAAGCATGCCCCTCCCTCAGCCCATTCACCACACTGGCTACCCAGACTCACGAATTGCTTGACATAGATGAGTTGCTGGAGAGGCCACTGGATGAAGATGTGGTGGATCCAGAGGATGTTCTGTCAGCTCTCTGAAGAGAAGAGGCAGCCTTAGCAGGCTTTTAGGCAGCTAACTTTCTTCTCTACGGTGGCTCATCCCCGGACATATGCTACTGCCCATATTTGTCCCACAGCCACCCAGTCCACAATCACAAACAATGAATGGCATAATCAACACATTTTCATGAATGTTTGAGCTAAGTTTTAAAAGCAACCCTGCATTCCCATAGGACTTTTACATCCCTAAGATCCCCTAGCCCCAGGGTTCATGGACCATTGGTGATACATAGAATGGGGGAATCATTTGTAATGCAATTGGCAGATGCCTGCATTATGCACACAATCTGACCTGAAGTCAACTTCAGAGGGAATCGTAAGTGTACAAATTACAATAACTAACAGCACATACCATTGAGCTCTTCTCTGAAAGCTTCTGATATGCCTCTTTAGCTGCCAGATGCTTTGCTTCCTGTTCGGTAGCTCCTAAACCAAATGTTGTCAACCCAACTTTACATTTACAAATAAATCTAGAAAAAAATGTGAGTATTCAGTCACATATCAAAAATATTGTCAATCAACGTACAATTTGAAGAAAATGCTACAGACAAATAAAGGCCTTGAGATCAGACTGTATTTATGTTTCCTACAGACAAATAAAGACCTTGAGATCAGACTGTATTTATGTTTCTTACCTCATATATTTTAAACTCCACAGAAACAGTCACCAATCTATCTGAATAACCAGAAACACTCGATATCCTGGCTTACAGTTCACAGGTAAAATATAACTCTTGTTTCATTGAAAGACCGACAGCAAACACCATGTGATGATTTTAAAAGCAAGCAAGCAAATAAAAACTTTTCAGTTCCAAGTGAAAAGATTTAAAGGGAATGAAAAAAGGCGGGGATCCAGCGAATTTTCTAGAGCTGTTCAAATAGGAGAGAAAACCAGCTGGCAGAGTGGGGCTAAAGAGGATAAGCCACTAGGACGCAGGACTAGGGGAAGACAGCCCACTGGGGTGTTCTCAGAGCCTCCCGACTCTGATGCTTGTTCACACATTATACATGAAGTTTAACTCACAGTAAAAGATTAGCAACAGCTCATAATAAACTAGAACAATCAGTGCGACCTACTCTACTCCCAGGTTGGCGAAAGTGGCCTTCCTGTCACTCAGGCAGCTTCCGGTACCACACTCACTGTCTTGTGGACCAAAGGAAACAGAAAAAAGCAAAGCCAAGGAAAGCAGAGGCTACTGAAAAACAAATCATCCAAACTTGATTCCAATAGACCCTCCAGCCTCAGGAATTGGGTATTTGATGTTTATAACTCATAAACCTTTTGTAATAAATGTATATGCAGGGGGGGGGGGGAGACTTCTGGAAGCTACATATGAAAGCCTCTCAGTGTTATTGGTGGTACACAGTGACACAGTAGGAGAAGCCAAGCCACATCTCACCTTTGGGACGAATCAGTATTGGAGATAAAATGTTTATAATTTACAGACAGGTTTTGCATCTGGGCAATCCTATCGACAAGGCCTATGTAATCCCCAGCAGATGAAACTTCTGAAAAATCCGCATGACCATCTGCCTACAAAGAAAAGAAAATGTGCTTAATACGAATCATGAGTTATCATATGAAATTGCTAAATAAGTAATATAAGAGACAACAAATATATTTCCACAAATATATTTCCTTGTTAAAATTGTAACTATATGCATATTAGGAAAAACATCTGCAAAAATAAATTATCCTTTTAATTTAAAAATACTAAATGGCACATTAAAATTACATATATCCATGTTACATAACATGAAGCATGAATTTATACACCTCACAATGGCTGAATTCAGATAATTGCCACAATTATCACTTTATATGCTTTTCTTCCTTTTTTCTGGTATGGAAAGGACACTTAAAATATATTTTCTTGGCAATTTATAAATAGACAATTTGTCACTTCTTTTCCTTTTATAATTTCACTAAGGAAAGCAAAGCTAGGTGTGCTCGTGCACATCTGTTATTCCAGCCCTCGGGGAGTCAGGTGAAGAAGGACTCTTAAAAGAAATCCCACACTAGCTCAGAATTGAGAAATATATGGTTCTTTATTTAGGGGTAGACTCACAAATTAGACTCCTCTGCTTGAACGAAGATTAGAAACTGAAATCCGCAACCGACACAGAGAGGCAGGTAAAGAGGCCTTAAGTATGCTCTATGTCTGCTTACATAGCATAAGAGGCCACGCCCCAGTGGGCGGGTAACCACTAGCTATAAGATTTCCCACAGCAATATGGGAGCAGGGAAGTATATATCTTAATTAAGGGAGCCATCTTAGGGTTAGCATGAGACTTGAACCTAGAGGGGCTCCCAGGTGCCCAGGGCGATGTCCCCAGTTAGTTCCTTGGGCAGCTGAGGATAGGGAACCTGAAATGATCCTATCCTATAGCCATGCTGATGAATATCTTGCATATCACCATAGAACCTTCATCTGGCGATGGATGGAGATAGAGACAGAGACCCACACTGGAGCACTGGACTGAGCTCCCAAGGTCCCAATGAGGAGCAGAAGGAGGGAGAACATGAGCAAAGAAGTCAGGACCACGAGGGGTGCACCCACTCACTGAGACAGTGGAGCTGATCTATTGGGAGCTCACCAAGGCCAGCTGGACTGGGACTGAAAAAGCATGGGATAAAACCGTACTCTCTGAATATGGTGGACAATGAGGGCTGATGAGAAGCCAAGGACAATGACACTGGGTTTTGATCCTACTTCATGTTCTGGCTTTGTGGGAGCCTAGCCAGTTTGGATGCTCACCTTCCTAGACCTGGATGGAGCGGGGAGGACCTTGGACTTTCTACAGGGCAGGGAACCCTGACTGCTCTTCGGACTGGACAGGGACGGGGAGAGGAGTGGGGGGAGGGGAAAAGGAGTGGGAGGAGGAGGAGAGAAATGGGAGGCTGGGAGGAGGTGGAAATTTTTTCCAATAAAAAAAATAATAATAATAAAAAAGAAAAAAAAGTATATATAAAAAAAGATTTCCCACAGCAGTCAGGGGCAAGAACACCAAGGCCTAACTAACATCTACCCCACCTAATTCCGGCTGGAGCTTGTGAGGTGACTGCAGGCTCTCCGTGACTCTCGGTGGCCGCGGGATATCCAAGAGGAGTTCTGGTGAGGACCTAGTGAAGATGGTGTGCCCCAAACCACAGGCTTTGAACCAGACCAGTGACTCATTGCAATGAACATTTGCAGGTAAAGCTGATTAGATAAAAGGGTGTGCTGTGTGACGCACCATGGCTCCCTGCCACAGTCTGGCTCAGGGGAGCCACTCAGGCCGTGGGAGAAGCAGGATCTTGGTAATCAGGAAGGCATGAGGTCGGCGAATGACAGACAGACACAACACACAAGAGAGTGGTTGGAATCTGCTGCGATTTTACTGAATTTTTGTTTTCATTATATAGTATTTAAATAAAGAACAAATCAGAAGGTCATGTATCATGAGTTGGCACAGTATTAAAGCTTCTTTTAGTCACATCAGCAAATTTTTAAGGAAAGCATATTATCAGGAACAGGTGTTAGACATAAGACATCCTTAGAAGAGGAACTCGTGTCCTTGGGAACGTAAATCTCACACAAGTGGTTTCATCTTATCTAAGATTAGAAAGTTTCTGTCTCATTATCGCTATCATGGCCCTTCCTCTTTCTTTTTTTTAAATATTTATTCATTTGTTATGTATACAATATTCTGTCTGCGTGTATGCCTGCAGGCCAAAGTGGGCACCAGACCTCATTACAGGTGGTTGTGAGCCACCATGTGGTTGCCGGGAACTGAACTCAGGACCTTTGGAAAAGCAGGCAATGCTCTTAACCACTGAGCCATCTCTCCAGCCCCCCAGCCCTTCCTCTTTCTAACCTTTTCTTTATCTCATCTAGTGACCAAACATGCCTAATCAGTTCTCTGCATCTGCTGAAATATACTTTTTTTGTACCTTCTTATGCAGCAGACACTATGGGGGTTGGGATCTAGCAAGCCTATCCATAAAGTTCAGAGTATAATATAACAGTCTTTGTCCATCAACATTAACGCATCTATTCCCTTGCTCATCATACACCCTGTGTATGACAAAGGTTCTGCTGTAGTCTTATACATGCCCATACTGTGCTTCCCTATCCCAGAACTGTTCCTGAAGAGACAATCCTTGTCCTGTAGCTATATAGAATATCATTATTAAAAGAGATTGTGTAAAGCCCACATCCTGCATAGCCAGCTAATCGAGAAACCCGTCTATGCCTCAACGGCGGCCAATACCGGACCATCTGCCATTGACATGGCTCCTGTCTGGCATAATGACATATGTCATGTCACACAGACGACACTGGAGTTGGTTTGGCAGCTCCCAATGGCACTAAGACCAAGGAAGAAGTGTTGGAAAGATGGAAAAGATGGACAAGCGAAGAAGTTTTGTTCTGTTTTTGGTTTTGTTTTTGTTTCTTCGTTTTGATTTGGTTTGGTTTTAATTTTTTCAATTTTCTTTTGGGGTTGATGCTGCAAGGGTGAAGGACATATACGGGGGGACTGGAAAATGAACGGAATTGGGGAGTGTGATGTGAACTTCCCAAAGAATAAAGAAATTATACAAAAAAGAATATCAAGGCCCACCTGAGCCACACAGAGAACCTGAGGCCAGCCCAAGCTACAAAGAAAGCCTGGGGCTAACCTGAGCTACATAGAAAACCCGAGCTACACAAAGAATCTGAAGCCATCCTGAGCTAAAATAGAGTCTGAGGAAAGCCTGAGTTACATACACAGAGTCTGAGGCCAGTCTGAGGTACAATAGAGAGCCTGAGGCAAGCCTGGGCTACATAGAGAGTCTGAGGCAATCCTGAGCTACATAGAAAGGCTGAGGCCAACCTGAACTGCACATCATGTCTTACCAAAACCAAACAAACCAGACCTATTTTCTTGTCTTACATTCTAGGATTTATTTTATTACCTTTATTTTAAAATTTATGTGTGTGTGTGTGTGTGTGTGTGTGTGTGTGTGTGTGTGTGTGTATGCATGACGGTGCCTAAGGAGACCAGAAGATGCTTGTGATCCCTTGGAGCTTGAGTCACAGGTGGTCATGAGCCACCCACCATCTGGGAACCCAGTTTGTGTCCTCTGTAAGAGCAGTACACACTCTGGACATCTGAGTCCTCCCTACCCACACACCCCTTCTATTCCTGAAAATAGTATTGTCACACTTTCTAGGATGCTGCAGCCTTTCTAAAACTCAAAACAGAGAGTAAAGGATGGAAGGAAAGCTCTGCGCTGGCTCACAGCTTAGCAGAAAAGATGTACACAGAAGCAGTGTTCTGATGGCCTGAACCTTCGTTATTTCCTGCCACATCAGGTTTGCTCCAAATTTTCTCTTCTATGAATCTTACCAAAGGACTAGTGTTGGGTTTCATTCATCCTTATTACTATTTGTCTTCCTCTATACAAATTTAAACCATTGATATTATTGTCTTTCTTCCACTTTGAGAGAAGGAGGTTACCCTATTTTTTTCTTTTTGACTCACTTTTAGCTTTTTTTTTTTTTTGGTTTTTCGAGACAGGGTTTCTCTGTAGCTTTGGAGCCTGTCCTGGAACTAGCTCTTGTAGACCAGGCTGGTCTCGAACTCACAGAGATCCGCCTGCCTCTGCCTCCCGAGTGCTGGGATTAAAGGCGTGCGCCACCACTGCCCAGCCACTTTTAGCTTATTAATTAGAGAATTTGTGGTTTTTATTGGTTGCTTTTGACTTGGTTCTAAGGATGACATCTTCAGTAAGTCTGTTGGAAGGTAATACTTCTCAGTACTGAGCATGATCTTCCCATCTCACACATCAATCCCTTCATGTCTCATTTGCAGCCACTGCTTCAGCTTCCTGATTTTGATATTGTAGCAGATAACATGAGCTTTTTACCATCTGCCTCAATGTTGGTAAAGTTCCTCCTCTTTCCCTCAGGTCAGCGCTTTCATAAGGATCAAGGCCGGTCTTGGTACTTCTGTATTTCTGCTAACTTTGGAGCTAATTTCATCTAATGCTGTGTCCTTATTTCATAAACATTTTCAGCTGAAAAATCTCCAGATAGCTTTATATGTTTGATATTAGAGAATTGTATCCAGGACCTCTTGCATGCTAAACAAAAAACCACATACGTTCCCCACCTACCTAGGGACCAGATAGGCCAGCTTATTGCTTGTTTGTTTGTTTGTTTTATATGCTATTCACCCTGTTTGCATCTTCAGGGACACCAGTCTTGCGTGTGTGTTGGTCCTCTGTAATTTCCCTTCAGGTGCATAGCTCTCCCTACCAGGACTTGTATGTCTTTCCTCTGTTTTGTTTGTTTGCTGGGGTGAAAAGGACACCTCCTAGCCCTAATCAGCCCGTGTTCCACTGGACAGTCTCATCTTTCCACGTGTATTTAAGTTCAGAGCATGAAAATGTTTCTAGCACTCACTTAGAAGTGACAGCTTTGCCAACAATTTCCCTGGTGTATTTCTCACTCGGGAGAAATGGGGATAGGGGGAAAAAAGGAATAAAACTTTGAATGAGTGTTTTTACACTGACACATGCATTTTCTCACTGATAGAAATTATACATACATACATGAATCCATGCATGCATGCATACATACATCCATACAACATATTTACAGCTTCCCTTTGACCAGATGAAAAGCCAATTACTCACCTGGTGTTCGTTGTTAAGTATGTCAACAGCAAGTTGGGCAGCAGCATTTTTTGCTTCCTGCTTTGATTTACCTTCAGCTTTTGGAAATTCTTTCTCGTCTATTATAACTTGAAATGTAAACCTGATTAAAAAGACAGCATTCACAACGTATTACACAGTTTGTCATTCTCCTAAGGACAAGCACTCTGGTCTCCACTGCCCCACGAGTACGCTTCAGGATTTCAACAACAATGTCTTTTTGAAGCAGGGAGAAGTCTGTAATTTTTTCCTCTTTTCTTTCTTTCTTCTTCTTGTCATTTCTTCACAGTGCCTCGCTCTATAACCCAGGCTGGCCTCAAGCTCACTACAATCCTCCTGCTTCAGCTACCCAAGTGCTGGGATTATAAGGATGAGCTACCAAGCTTAATGTTTGTTTCCCTATTTATTTATTTAGCGTAGGGGTGAGGTGTGTGAGCGTATGTATTGTCTGTGTGCTCGAGACAGGACATGCTTGTTGGAAATCAGCGGACAGCTTTGGGGACTCTCTTCTCTCCTCCCACCATGTGGGTCCCAGAGAAAATCTCAGGTCGTCAGGCTTGGTGGCCAGTGTCTTTACTCACTAAGTCATGGCTCCAGCCTCTGTTTTTTCCTTGAGCCCTCTGAGGTTCCCAGGCTCTGTGGGACTATCACAACACTCTGGCAGCTTCCCTGTGGAGCTGAAGTACCGACATCCAAAGGGCACCACAGTTGTCCCCCTCCCCTCCACATTTATAGGGACAGACATTCTAGTGTTTGCTTGGTTGTTCAATTTTTTTTCCCATTTAAATGTCTGGACTCGAACTCAGGCCTTACACCCTAAGCACATGCTCTAACAGTGAGCTACACCTCCGTCATCTGGGTCTCACTTTCCTTCATTCCACTATTTTCCTTCCTGAGAGAGAGAGGGTATGTGTGTGTGTGTGTGCACGTGTGAGTGTGTGTTCAGAAGATTGTGTGTGGGGTATGCACGTGTTGGGGGAGAGAATTATCTATGTGCATGCAGAGGTCAGAGACGGACTCCAAGCATCCTGCTCTATCACTCCGCCTTACTCCCTTAAGACAGGATTTCTCATTGAACTTGGAGCTAGGCTAGTAGCCAGAGAACCCTGCGATCCTCCTGTCTTTGTTCTATGTTTATGCCAATTAGCTTTCAGAATACCGGCTTTAGGGCGTGGTCAGCCACACACAGTTTTTGATGTGGATGCTGGGGATTCGAACTCCAGTCTTCATAGTTGCATAGCAAGACCTCTTCTCCACTGAGTCACCTCCCTGGCCCTAGTCATACCTTTCCTGATGACAAATTACCTTCTGTCGTGTGCAGGTCCTGTAGTACAAACTTCTTTATACGTAATTGTTAATCTGTTCTCCTGGCAGTATTTATTAAGTTTGTCCATGTAGAAACCCAGTGTATCATTGGCCATTTTTCCTCCCAGTAACCTGCAACGGAAGAAGTGTTTGCATGCACGGTATTAACAGATTATAGATAATCTGAATTCCCAGCCCCGCATAGGAAACCACTGGAGACAGTGGATCTTCTCTACGGGACTCATCTTAGCCCTACATAAATTCAGAGAACGCTTCGTGTCAGAATCTTTCTCTCCTCCTATAACATCTACTTTCACAACTACTGGCCAAGGAAAGAGAGCCCCACTCTTTGTTCTACCCATGGCTTTCAAGGAGTGAGATGTTTCAGTCTGTTTACCTGCCTGAGAAGGCGTAATGAATGTAGGAGTGGAATTACAGCTCTTATGGTAAAAACAAGGCTATGTATACATGGCGCCCAACGTGGGGCTCGAACCCACGACCCTGAGATTAAGAGTCTCATGCTCTACCGACTGAGCTAGCCGGGCAGGTGGCTGGGGTGTTGGGGACGCAGCCCCGCCGCCCCTTATTACTACATATACACATATTGAATATAATATATATTGCTATGGATTATACATACACACATGTGCACATACACAACTGTGTACACACAATACAACAACACACATATACATGTACACACACAGCTTTGTAAACAAATACGACTAGGTTCACACACATACAACACACACATAAACACATGATTACATACGTTCATTTGCACACACACACAATTGGAAAATAGGCAAAGGACTTGAGTACTAAGGAGACACAGCAATGGCCAACAAAACAGCAAAATGATACTCAGTGCCATTACTCAGAAGAAAGAAGGGAAAAGCTATATCTTGGTATAGATACATTTAACTTGATTTAGACATTATACACTGTGTACATGTTACCAAAATATCACTTAATGCCCAGTAAATCTGGAAATTTGTGTGTTTCTATTATCTATTTAAAAGCGGACTCAAAATTTTAAGGTTTTGTCGGCTGGAGACACTGCTCATTTGGCAGAGGGCTTGTCTAGCATGCACAAAGCCTCAAGTTTGATCCCTAACTCCACATAAAGTTTTAAATCTTCAACGAGAATCTTCACACTGTGAACAACAGTTCTCAACCTGTGGGTTGGGACTCTTTTGGGGGTTGAATGATCCTTTCACAGGGGGCTACATATCAGATATTTACATTGTGATTTATAACAGCAGCAAAATTACAGTTATGAAGTAAGTATGAAATAATTTTATGGCTGGGGTCTACACAACATAAGGAACTGTACTAAAGGGTTGCAGCATTAGGAAGGTTGAGAACCACAGGCTTAAAGCATCGTTCAGATCCTGGATCCTCTAAGAGCCACCGAGACTGCTCTTGTGACGTTCCCAGTGGCTCACTCTTTGCCAAATTCAATAATCAATGTCAGTTATTCATTCGTCTCCCTTCTTCCCCCTTCTTAGCTTAGGTTGTGAGACACCTGATCTCTGGGGTCTCCCCCTCTCTCAGAAGCCGTACTTTCTCTGCTTTCTTTCTCCCTTCTTTTCATCTTCCTTTTCATCTAAATATTGTCCAGGGGCCTCGTCCTCAAGTATCCTGTTCCTACTTAACTCCTTCTGTGATCACCTCCAGGCTGTGGCTTTACATTCTACATACACAGTTATGGTTTTCACCAGGGTTGGCAAGATGGCTCAGCAGGTAAAGGCGTTTGCTGCCAAGACTGACCATCTGAGTTCAATCCCTGGGACCTACATGGTAGAAGGAGTCCCGACTTCCACAAGTTATTCTCTGACTAGACAGGCTCACTGAAGCACATGTACAAACACACACATGTACACAAAATAAAATAAAATAAATGTACAGTTAGAGATATGACCCGGCACTTAAGAGCACTGCTGCTCTCCCGGAGAATCCAAATTTGGTTCTCAGCACCTGTGGCAGGCAGCTCACAACCTCCTTGTAATTGTGGCTTCAGGGGATCTGATACCTTTCTGGACTCCAAGAGAAACTGCCTTCCCATGTCCATACCCATACTCAGATACACGGATAATTACAAAATAAAAAGTAAATAAATTCTTTTTAAACATAAACGTAACAGTTTTAACTGAAAGGGAAAGGAGGCACCGGATTTATAATAAAGGCTTGATACAAATGAATGAATGAGTCCATCCACGAAAGAGCACGGAGGTACCTCCCATTCCATGCTCCCATGAACTGGAGCCCGCTGTCTATTGGGCAATTTTTATTCACCTATCAGGATGGGCCTGGTCTTCTCTGATGCTGCAGGGGCAGCTAGAATCCTTCCCCATCACAACCCTCATCACAGCCGGCTGCTCTATAACCTAATCCGTGAGCTCCCCAGGAAGCAGTTACAACTCTTATTTACTCACCCAAAGAGCTGTCCATCACATGCACCAACAAATGCCACCTGCCTGTCTCACCTATGTAGCAAAGACACTGGTCTTACTCCCCTCAAACTCCCCAAAAGCCTGATGTGCTTCCAGGAGCTACTTCCCATACAGCATGCATTCATGTCATATATGATATAGAAATGAGGAAGCTGCAAACAGTGTTCCGGCCCTGTCAGGTTCACAGGGCAAGCTGAAGAAAGAGCACCATCTGCACAAGATTCCAAGGTCCTGGGCAATAGCCTAGGGAGGCTTTAGTTTCTGGGAGGCAAGGCACTTCTAGTACTAAACATGCAACAGGAAATCTCATTTGTCTAGAAGACAAGGGTATCTGTGAATTAACATCCATTTAACATACATGTAGTGAGTACTTGTCAGGTAGTAGATGCTAGGATTATACAAGCGAATAAAAACTGCTCTTGGGACCTTACTGGTATAGAAGGATACAGACAAATTGCGGTACTAAGTATTAATTGGAAAATGGAGAAAAATACGGGAATTGGGGGACAGGGAGGGCAGAGTAGAAGTTCTTGTTCAGGGAAGGCTGCTCATACAGTTGGTTCTGTGAGAAGGACTGAATACTGAGAGGGATCTCCCCATGCTATTCCTTGGGGGTGGGGTGGGGGAAGGGCTTTCCAGGAAGCAGGAAGAGGCACCACAAAGACCAGGAGCTGAAGGGTACTTGGCCATGGCCCAGAAGCACCAAGGAAGTCTGAAAGTGGTGGGCAATGGGGGTCTTTGCCTGACTATAGGGGTTGATGTAGCAGAGGTGAGAGCAGGAGAGCAAGCATCCGGTTCAGAGTTGAAGAAAACTCAGCTACATGGAGAAGAACAAGGTGGAGGATGGAGCGAGACCCGGCTGACACAGAGGCCTGCCAACTGGAATACCATCACAGCTGTGCAGCCAAAGTCTTTCCCTGAGTCATTCCAGCGGGCTTCTAGAATTCCCTCCAGAGTTTCGGGTCATCGGGTTTGTCACTTTCCTTATAGGTCCCAGCCCCACTACTGCTGTCCAGGAAAAGTGAGAAAATAAGCCCTCAGGTCCTACCGCGTTCCTGGATCTGGACGGCGGCCCCCCTGACTTAGAATTCAAATTGCAATATGGGGGCTCTGAGGTCGCGTCCAGGCTTCTGCTCACGGTCGGTGCTGGGGTCGGTGGAAGACCAGGCCAGGCCCATTCAGTCTTGTTTCGTTTTCCCGGCGGACTCCGCCTTCCCGCGTACAGCCCCTCCCGCACCGGGTTGCACCCGCGAGAGGACAGGTAGGCGTGGCTCCTCTGTCCCCGCGAGCGGGAGCTGAAGTCTGGAGAGCCTCTGCTGTCCAGCTCGGCCACAGTGGCGGCTCGCCATAGGTCCTTTCCCAGGTTTCTGAACATTTCCTAACTCCTACACTGGTAAAGCTCTGCTGGAAGAGGAAGGAGAAACTCAGGTCTCCTGCTTGCGGTGTTTAATAGGTTCCGGGATATCTAGTTTTAGATATCATACCCCAAAAGGATATGGACAAAATATGATGGAAAGAAAATAGTTTACTTGACAAATAAATGCCACTCATTTGTAAAAAGAAGCCCAAGAAATATGAATGGAGGTGATTCTGAATTTGGCCGGAAGGAGGTTGGTATGTTCTCTAGCAGCGGAGCATGACTGCAGTGATTTGCTCAGTTGGTGTCCTGCAGACTGAGCACAGTAGTGGTCCTCATGAAATGAGATCGTAGTGTCAACCATTGCTGGTGGAGAGCTGGGTTTGGTGGTGCACGGCTGCAGTCCTAGCCCTTGGGAGGTGCCAGAAGGAGGATCAAGGTCATCCACAGCTACAGAATAAATTTGGGGTCGGCCTGGGCTACATGAGATCCAGTCTCAAGAACGGAGCATAGGTCGGGGATGTGCCATCGTTCTATCCCCACACCGCAGTGACCAGACATGGTGGTCCAGATCTGTAATCTCAACACCGGGGAGGCGAAGACAGGAAAAGCAAGCTCAAGGCCTTCTTGAGCTACAGAGCAAGTCTGAGGCCAGCCTATACTACGGGGCAATCTCAGAACCAAACACCCAGCGATTTAGGGAGCAGAGACTATCGGGAGATATCAGGAGAGGAAGAAAACATAATTTGTTCACTTACTCTCTAACCTTAGCCTCCAGGAAAATCCAAAGGCATTGGCCGGGCGATGGTGGCGCACACCTTTAATCCCAGCACTCGGGAGGCAGAGGCAGGCGGATCTCTGTGAGTTCGAGACCAGCCTGGTCTACAGAGCTAGTTCCAGGACAGGCTCCAAAGCCACAGAGAAACCCTGTCTCGAAAAACCAAAAAAAGAAAAAAAAAAAGAAAATCCAAAGGCACTTCCTTCAGTGGCTAACACTTCAGCCAGATGTTCTGAGATTATGAAGGAATGATGGTGATAAGGAGACCTTTGGCAATGCTAGAGAAAGCCACCTAGACCGAAATGGGCAGAGTAGTCGGCCATTTCCCTGAGAGTGTTCACTAAAGGCATTACTTTCTGCAGAATCTTTTGTGGGCAGGTGGCATGGAGACCTCGCTGTCAGCTTCTCACCGGGTTGTCCAGTGCTCATTTCAGAAGCTGTGGCAGCTAGTGAGAGTTTATCAGGATGGCGTTACCAAGGCTGATCTGGTCACTGGGCAGGCGATGTGCCCATTGACTGCAGAGCCTCAGTGAGCCCCAAATGAATTTCTCATGGAGGACGTGCTTTGTGTCCCTATGGGACAAACTTTTCTCTCTTCTTAGTTTTGGAGTAAACAATTTGCATTTCTCTCCTGCCCTTTTGTGTTTTGGCACCATCTTTTTATTTATGTTGAGTTTGTTAAACCTTTTGGGTTTGTAAATTTCTAATAATTTGAATTGAAAAAGTTCAGTCATAATGTTCTTTTTTTAAATATTTATTTATTTATGTATTTATTTATTATGTATACAATATTCTGTCTGTGTGTATGCCTGTAGGCCAGAAGAGGGCACTAGATCTCATTACAGATGGTTGTGAGCCACCATGTGGTTGCTGGGAATTGAACTCAGGACCTTTGGAAGAGCCTGAGCCATCTCTCCAGTCCAGTCATAATGTTCTTTATATATTTAACATAGCCCTTTCCTGCCTCCCTTCCTTTCCCTTTCCTTTCCTCTCTCCTTCCCTCCCTCCCTCTCTTCCATTTCTCTTTCTTTCTTTCCTCTTGAATTCCAATTCCATTTGTATTTTCTTTTCTTTTTTTAAAATATTTATTGATTTATTATGTATACAATATTCTGTCTGTGTGTATGCGTGAAGGCCAGAAGAGGGCACCAGACCTCATCAGAGATGGTTGTGAGCCACCATGTGGTTGCTGGGAATTGAACTCAGGACCTTTGGAAGAGCAGGCAATGCTCTTAACCTCTGAGCCATCTCTCCAGCCCCCCCCCCCATTTGTATTTTCTTTATTGTCCCACAAGTCACTAAGTCCCTGCTCATGCTGTCTGTGGATTTTTCCCACTCTCTCCTTCATAGAGGGCAACTGCCTCTAGTGCTGTGAATTCAGTTCCCATGGTTTTTCTTCTTCACAATCAAACGTACTTTTTACTCACACAGTATATTGTTCATTTTTACACGATGTTGTTTGCACCTCTAAAATTTCCATTTGGGTCCTCTTTAATCATCCTTTCCCCTCTCATCATGTTTATTTTACTCTATATCTTTGAGCATATATGCCCTCATGATATAAAGCACATACATTAAGTTGTTGAATTACTATTTGGAGACAGTCGAAACCCTCGGTGTATAAGTTAGCTTTTTGAGGCAGGATCTTGTTATGTAGTCTAGATTGGCCTTTAATTCACAATTCTCCTGCCTCAGCTTCCCAAGTGCTTCGTTATAGGTATGTGCCACCGTCCCCAGCTTTTTGAGCACAGCTATAGGATGAACACTATCTCTTTAAAGGTTTTTACCTGCTGATTTTCTCATTACATTTATTTATTTATTTATTTATTTATTTATTTATTTATTTGTCTGTTTCTATCAATTGCTCTCGTTCTTGGTCGTACATTACATTTTCTTTGTATACTCGGAAAATCCCAATTGGATGGCAGACATAGTGGGGGGGGCTTTATTTTCATCATTTAATTTTGGAAACATTGAGGTTTTTGTTTTTGTCTGACTTTGTCTGTTCTTCCTGGGATTATAGAGGAGCAGCATCATGCCTGACTGGTAATTTTGCTTTGTTTCTGTTTTATTCAACTGGCAAAGAGTACATTATTTTCCTTCATTTTGATCCTTAAGGCTTGCTTTGGCTCTTTGTTCTGGCAGATTTGAGCTAGTTCATTATGGCTAGGTGAGCTCCACCACTGAGGTCTGACCATTCTGCGGGATCTAGCCCACGTCTTACTCTGGCAAACTCTTCCTACTCCCGTGTGAAGCCCAGGAAGAGTCTCTGCCTCACTGTTTCCCAGCAATCTTTTCCCGTTTCTCTGTTTGCTGGTTTGAGTCTGTCTGGAGCCCTAACTCTCCTAGAACTTGTTTAGACTACATACTTGTAGTGAGCCTCCTGCCTCTGCCTCCCATGTGGTAGGATGCTTGAGAAGTGCCAGAGAGGATAATCTTTCTAGAACATTCTCTATTTTGTTTTATTAGTTCCATATGACTATTTATTACCCTGCAGGAGAAAAAAAAATCTGTATGGTACAGAAACTTAAGCTTTAGCTTTGACTTAAAGAATGTAGTTAGAAGAACTAATGGACTCCCGAGGGACCTGCAGGCATGGCGTGCCAGAGTAGATGAAGACGCATTTATCTCGAATCAAACTGGAGCTGCTAATCTTACATCATGTTAACCTGATGCCAATGCAGAGTCGGAATCGAACTCCACCCACCAGTACGTCTGCGATAACTGCTACAAATGTTTAATCCCTAATGAGAAAAGCTTAAGACAATGTATAGCATTTGGAAGCCCATTTTGTGAGAATCCAACCCTAGAATAGCACACAGACAGCAATGTTCCAGTTCTTCACAAAGAGGACAAAGTTTAATTTGAGCTCAAAGACTTCAGCCGTTAACTTCCTCACTATTCAGAATTACATGTTACTTGATTGTCATTATGTGACTATTTAATTGAATTATTGTGTAATTATATAAATCCAATTATTATTAGGGAAAAGAAAATAGTCAAGTCATCCAGCTTGGCCAGAATCAAGCCAGGCAATGTGGCTCATACTTCAGCTTGGCTCCAAGGGAAGTGCCTGCTAAACACGCTTTGAATCTTTCATCCATTTCCTGGCTCTGAGTTTCGTTAAACAAATTTTTCCAATCACCAACTTCACCTATAACACAGAGAAGACAAAAGACTCAGGCCTAGGTTAGGATATTTCTTAATTTTATCCTGTATGATACCCAATTTTATCTTTTGTTATTTCAGTGGTTCACTTTAAAAGGTTAACGCGGCATAGTTGTGGTGGTTGGAATAAGAATGGCCCGCATAGGTTAGTATATTTGAATGCTTAGGGAGTGGTGGCACTATTTGAAAGGATTAGGAGGTGGCCTTGTTGGAGTGGGTGTGGCCTTGTTGGAGGGAGTGTGTCACTGGGGGTGGGCTTTCAGGTTTCAGAAACCCAAGCCAGGCCCAGTGGCTCTCTCCTCCTGCTGCCTGCAGATCCAGCTGCAGAACTCTCAGCTACCACATCTGCCTGCATGCTTCCATGCTTCCTTCCATGCAGGTCATAGACTGTCTGGAACTGTAAGCAAGTCTCAGTTAAATGCTTTATTGTATAGGAGTTGTCACCATTAGAAGAGACACGTTGGTCACAGCAGTTGTAAGAGATACTCCTACATCTGAATCTGCAGGCAGCAGGAGGAGAGAGCCACTGGGCCTGGCTTGGGTTTCTGAAACCTGAAAGCCCACCCCAAGGGACACATTTCCTCCAACAAGGCCACACCCACTCCAACAAGGCCACACCCACCCCAGCGAGGCCACACCCACTCCAACACTATGCAACTTCAATGACCACCACATGCACACCTTGACATGCACATGTGAGCTTCCAACACGTACATATACACTGATGATAGGGAAGCCTGTTAACCAATTATCTTTAAGAGGCGGGACCAAGTTAGGGTGTGTCTTTGCTCGGCCCAGATGTGCTCTCTTTGCGGCACAACTGAGCTTGGACTTCTTGTTCCTGTTTCATGAGTTTTCCTCCTTATAATAAATAAAAATATAATTGTTTATCGTTTAGCTAGCCTGGTTATTTCCTGAATTGAGATAACTTTAACACACTCAAAGGTACATACATACTCACACCCAAATGTACATACACACAGAGGATAAAAAAAAAAACGCATGAAAAATAAATGATTTCTTTCTGTGGACTCTTTGAATGTTTTCAGTTGGAATTGCGAGCTCTATGTCACACAAGCACTGAAATGTGTCCTGATGAAACAGGCTTACCGACATGACAAAACAGTTATGACGCATTAAGGAAATGAAACAAGACAAAACTGTCCTCAACAGAAAATTGCTGGGAGGAAACATGTCAAAAAGTAAAACGTGACTCAGGCGGGAGAAATTTAAATTTTTGATGACATCTGTAAATGACTTGTGTTTTATTTTCTTGCCCTTCCATATTCCCCAGCCTTCTGGACGCGCTACAAGGAACATAAGATTTACTTCGTTGTAGGAGTTTTCCATTCCAAATAACACTTGATGAACAATGCATGGGTTCTAGTTCCCTCTGAATAAGGCATAAGAAGCAGAGTTATGCAGGAATCCAGCTACAGCCAGGTTCCTATTTCATCTTCCGTTCATACTGGATATTTAAGATAGATGAGTCAAAAAATTAACATAAGGAATAGACTCGGCTCAAATCCTGAAGTATGACAACGGAAAAGCAAGGTCCTGGGGCTTCAGCTTTTTTCCTACATCGCAAAAGTAAATCTTTTGTTTCCTTTTGTTACAAACGTTAACCCTAACACAATCTTCCGGTCAGTATGCAACCAGTTCCCACATTAGCTGTGCTCATCCTTGCTGTTCCCTATGCTACCTTTAAGTCTTGTTATAGGGCTGATGGGGTGACCCACCAGATGAAGGCGCTTGTCCCCAAGCCTAACAGCCCGAGTTCTAGCTCCAGGTCCCACATAAACTGACTTCCACAATCTGTCCTCTAACCACCCCGTGCATCTCATGGCGCACACACACTAAGTGTAATAAAAATTTTAAACATTGTTATATTTTCATTAAATATTCAATAAAATGAAAGTGGAAAGTCCTAACCTATAGAATTATAGAACTTGATACGAACTTAGAATACTCTAATGAAATGAAGTAAAATTGTCTGTAAATACCCGATTACCTACCTAGTGACCATTTTCTCCTCCTTGTGTATTAGCAAAATTCTGACTTTCAGTGAGTACCAATGCACCTAGCATCAATAAGAAACTACATTTCCAAGGACCGCTGTCGGGAGGGATGATGAATAAGTGCAGGCAACCACTGAATGGGGCTTAGTGGAAAGCTCCAGAAGGGGCAGATTAGCTACTGTACAGGATCCTTCCTCTGCTGTCTCCCTTTCCTACCTGAGTCCTGAATGCTGGAGCTCCAGCTGCTGCTTTGCCATCACTGGGCACTTAGTGCGCAAAGGACAGTGAACAGCCACCAATTACAGCTCCAGGCTCCCCCTGTCCTGAATTCTTATTAAAGGAGAAAAGACAACACCCTGTCTTGTCTCAGACACCGTGGTTTGGCTTTCCTTCTCAGCGTGGGGCTGACACAACACCCCACAAATGAGAGCCGCTTTACCTTTGCGGAACAGGAAGGGGCCGATAGCACCATGCGTCTCCTGAGAGTTTTCCCGCATCGCTTGGAAGGTGCACCCGGCTGAGATAGTTCGTACTTGTTCATCAGTTAGAGAGAAGCCAAGGAATTCAGAGATCTGTTTTATTCCAACAACCAGATTCTGAAAGCAAAAATATTTGAAAAGATAAACATCTTTCAGTGGGGTTTGCTGGGGCAAGGTTTTTCTTAAATCAGTCTTCATTTATTTATTCAGCCATTCATTTAGTTTTTGAGAAAGGGTGATATGTGGCACAGCCCTTTGAAGTCCTTGTACCCATTCCTGGGCTGAGCAAGTTTCTTCTCCAGCCTGGATGAGGGAAGTAGGTCTCCCTAATTCAAATGCAGACTAGGTTAAATTAACTGAGCCCCACCTAGTGTTTCTTCCATTGCTAACATGGACTGTCCATCACAAAGGGAAAGAGAGCAGTTATTAATCCGCAATCATTATTTCATTTACCTAGCAAACAAACTAAGCCTTTCTTTATGTGTAGTGGACTTCTAGTTTTTTATTAGGTATCAAAAATTTTAAAAATTGAATATGCTATTTGTTCACACAATCAGGCATCCTAAGTATATGCTCTGTGTTGTGGTCACTAATAAATATTGCCCTTGAATATCAATGACCATAATCTTACCTCTTTCAGATCTTCATATAATATGAACTTAACATTTTCATCATCAATATATTTGTTCCAGTTGATTGCGAAATCAAAATAGCTTCCCCAAGAAACTAAAACCAAAGGAAAAAAGCTTTTAAAGTAACTACATAATGGAGGAAAATGGATACAAACATATGGATATGTGTTCAAAGGAGATTATGCCTATTACAAATCTGCCTCCAAAGAGGTGGCATACGCCTTTCTCCCTGTCCATTTCTATCCATGTCTTCTTTTTTTGAATAGTTTCCACTAATAATACATCTGAGCAGGTTATGAAGATGATCTGGCCAGAGCTATAAGACATTCCTGAGAATGGGAGGGACAAGATAGTTCAGACAAAGTGCGTGCGTCTGAATTTCCCTCCTGTTGCTGTGATAAAATGCTCGGACCAAAGCAACTTATGCAAAAAAAAAAAAAGTTTATTTTGCTTTGCAATTCAAGAGTCTGTCACTGCTGGGAGTTACAGCGGCAGGGGCTGAGACGGCTGAAGACACAGCATCCACAATATGGTCAGCTGCTCTGAAGCTGAGTGGAAGAATTTTGCACAGAAGAAATCCTGTCCAAGTTATCACTGCCATATCTTACTGCCAATCAAATGAGGAGGCAGAAAGAATGAATGCAGTGGGGTAGATTCTTTAGATTGTCCCGCAAGTACCAAACATCATCATTGAATGTTTCCTCATGTTATGTATATGGAGCCGCGTGATGGGTTTACCCTGCCTGACTCCACACAGTCTCCATGAAGTGTTTCTAGATGAATGGAGACATCTAGATGAATGGAGACGCTTCATAAGCGTCTCCTAACGGGTTTGCCTTGCTGAAGTGACTCGGTCCAATATTAATCTTTTCTAAGGGGCCAGTACTGTATGAAGTGTCCATGTATGTGTAGCCCCAGATGTCCTGGAACTCACTCTATAGACCACATTGGCCTCAGACTCAGAGATCCTCCTGCCCTGCCTCCTAGGTGCTTAGATTAAAGGCGTGCATCACCACCGCCTGACAAACTCCTATAAGCAGTCCTGGACGTGGTGTTTTACTTAACAGAGTGACAGGAAAAAAAAACTAAAACACAATCCTGTTTAAACTCAGCGAGTCACACCTAAATAAAACAAGACAGGGAGGAGGAAGGGGAATTGCTAGGGAAAGGAAGGTTTCAATGGGAAAAGAAAAGCAAGGAGAATAATACAAGGTAATGGGGAGAGAGAAGGCTAAAATTTATTATAAACATATGACATTATCAAAGAACGAAAATAAATAATTTAAAATAGTAGTTATTAATAACTGGAGATAGGATGTTTACATAATCTAACAAAAATGTCTTTGGTGTAGTTATACAACTTATGGTTTTAAAAGCTTTTTATCTTCCTTGGGTTTTTTGACACTGTATAATACCGTGGCTCAAGAGAAACTAAGTAGAAATACTTTTCTACATGACTCTTAAATAACATCTCTCTTCTGAATCTGTTCTGTGACCACTTGGTTGTCACAGTCCAAGAACTGAACTCTCCAGGGCAGTAGCTCTCTGGGGGTCAGCGTTTGGGGGCTGAAAGACCCTTTCACCCAGCTTACCCAAGACCATCAGAAATATCACATATTTATATTATGCTTCATAACGGCAGCAAAATTACAGTTCTGAAGTAGGAATAAAAATAACTTTATGGTGGGGGTCACCACACCATGAGTGGTATTAAGAGGTCTCTGCACGGGTCTGGAGTATCTTTGAAACCAAAGGTGGATTGTAATTGCTTTACGCATGGAATTGCTTGGCAGGTCTGTGTAAAACCTCATTTAAACGCAACCTTTTGGTCCCAAGATCTTCCTAAATCTTCTTTACATTTATGTTTTCAAAGTTATGTGTTCGTCTGCCGAAGGAAAAATTCTTTTATTAACAGGCTTACCTTGTCCCTTCATGAATTGTCTGAAGAATTCATCCCAGGAGGCATAGCTTGGAATATCCGGGACATCGTTATGAAAATGAAAAAAAGACACTGCTGTATCCTTAGGGTTTCGAAATATCACCAATATCTAGGGAACAAAAACGAAGTTAATTTATGCAACTTTGTATATTGCAGTTCGGAAAAGCCAGAGGGTGAACAACGTCGCAATTGTGTCAATACAGAGAGCAAGAGGGACCGTGATAAATCACAGCTGGGAAGTCTGGGACACTGAGAGGACCTTAGCTAATCATGACGACATGGTCTAAACAGACCACAAAGGGCAGGCGCAGGAAAAACGAAAAGGCAAAGCAGAGCAATTTGACAAGCACAGTCTCGGAGACTGAGGTAAAACCCCAGATAATCGTAGACCAGTCTTAAGGGTCATGAGTACTAGGGGTAGAGGCGCCAGTCCAGGAATGCAGATGGAGTGGGACCTCCATTTCCGTGGTTCCCTTCTCCAACGACAGTTGTGGCCTTTGAATGAAAATTGTGAAATGAGCACTGGAAAGATCAAACTGGATCCCAAGGCGACCAAGGGATGGTGCGAGAGGACCAAGGGATTGTCGGGGAGTGCATGAGTGTTCCTTGTGTAAGCAAGACTTCAGACACTTCCTGTTTCAATTCCTGGACAGAGCTGAGCATGCTCGAAGCGACACTAGCCCACTCTGAGCCTATGGCTCTGGCAGGCCTTGCCCGTCTCCCCCATTTCCCTCTATCTCAGCAAACCATTAGGCTATATTTCTAAAGCTAGCCACGAAGTTCTCTTCCCTATTTAGCCACTTCCTCCTTCTGAGACTGCTTACTTAAGATCCAGCAATCAGAGTACTGAAGTCCAGCAATCAAAAGTCCCCTTTGATTCACCTAATTAACAAGGCCATTCAAAAATAGACCTCCCCTTTTCTCGTCTTAAAACTTACACCTGCAAGGGCATTTTGCTGCTGTTTTTCTGCCCGAGTCAGTGAGCAGCGACTAAAACTCACTTAATAAAGGATCTCTCCGTGAAAACAGGTGTTTGGGTGTGGTTTGTGTCTAATCCCTTCGGGGCGGGAGCCCCTTGCTGTGTGGAGGAGGCAAGGGTTGGTCTGGATTGGGTTAGGGTTCGCCTTCACAGCAGAAGCCAGATATGGAGAAACAGGCAAAAGTCAAGAGGATTTCTGAAAAACAGGGGAAGGTGATCCTCCACTGGGTTAAGTTTCTGGACTAGAGTAAAACTCCACGTAAGTGGACGCTGAAACCAGCAGGGGGCAGCACCAGTCCTTTGGAAACAAGTCAGTGCTGCTTAGCCTGCTCCTCAAGGGCTTTTGGAGCTTTGGCCTGTTTCTCCTTACCTGGCAGTCTCAAAGGAAGAGCTCATATATGCAGAGTGTGTGTGTGTGTGTGTGTGTGTGTGTGTGTGTGTGTGTGTGTGTGTGTGTGTGTGTGTGTGTGTGTGTGTGTGTGTGTGTGTGTGTGTGTAGATCATGAAAATAGAAGGCAGACCATGAAAAGGAACAAGAGATACGGGGAGAGAATACCTGTGATATGAAAGCAGAAGGGGACCCAGAAGAGTGGGGGCAGGAGGGTGGGAGGAGCGGGGAAGATGGATGAAGAAGAGCAAAGTATGACTGAGTGCTGGGGCTGCGGGCCTGCCTGGCCACTCCTGGTGCTAGATTTGTAAGCAAATGGTAAGAGTAGCCAAAGCAACAGCAATTCTGTCTGATGACTATTGTTATTATATGGGAAATTCATAAATAACATGGTTGCAGATTGCAACAGAAAAAATAGTGCTAATTTTAGGAGACTATATTTTCTTTTTTTAAATAAATCTTATTTATTTATTTATTATGTATACAATATTCTGTCTGTGTGTATGCCTGCAGGCCAGAAGAGGGCACCAGACCTCATTACAGATGGTTGTGAGCCACCATGTGGTTGCTGGGAATTGAACTCAGGACCTTTGGAAGAGCAGGCAATACTCTTAACCTCTGAGCTATCTCTCCAGCATCGAGACTATATTCTTTAAAAGCGTGAGATTTTGAAGCTATGAATTGTAAAACTGATGACAATAAACTGCACATTTCATTCTATGTATGCTTTCTATAAAAATTGAAGTGCATTTGGCTTGTACGCAGCCACAGCAAAAACATGGGAAGAAAGAAACAATAAAAGAAATACTACATTACGCATTTCACATATTCAAATTCCATGAGTATGAGCAAGCTCATCACACCAAAAGCCGATAACTATAGGGCTGACTAGCTCAGTGGTAGAGTTCTTGCTTAGTACCTGTGAGGCTCTGGCTTTGATCTCTAACACTGACAAAAATCAAGGTCTAGACAAAACAAGCAAACAAAATCCAGAGAAATAAAAGGATGGCCTGTACGTATACATGAAAGTTTCAACTTCAGTACACACATGATATGTAGGACCCAGCCATGACAAGGTCAGTAGGGGCCTGAGTCTCAGTAGTTTACTGTAAGGCAATGCCTGGTTCCAAGAAAGACCACAAACTGAGACTACCCAGGCACCACCCAGGAACAGATCATCCACAGGAAATTTCTAATGTTCCAACCATTGTAGATAGGATCAGCTGCCAGCACACTCACCAGGACACCCCTAGACAAATGTCAGCTAATCTGGGGTCCTGAACCTTAGAAATCCCTCATCCCCACCTTTGCTACTTATACAAACCCAACCCTAACTGAGCTTGGGGCTCTCCGGTTATTCTGATCATTAGGCAGATGGAGAGTCCGAGTTTGCAAACTTGTGGAGAATAAAGGCTCTGCTTTTTTGTACAGGACTCAGTCTCATTGTTGGTTTTTGGGGGACTTTGCGGATCTGGATATAACAGATACACATACATACATGCACGCAAAACACATACATATGCAAAACGAAAATAAATCTTTTAATATGTTTCAATTCACTCACCTTGGCTTTGCTCTTGAAGACAGACTGAGGTAGTTTGTCGTAGTGGAGGTGAGTTGTCAGAATCCTTGGTGAAGGAAACAGCTTCATTCTCTACAAAACAGCACAATAAGGTGAGTGTGTGTGTGAGGAGAGAGAGAGAGAGAGCGTGTGTGTATGTAAGTGTGCACGTGAGAGGGTATGTGAACAAATATGCATGAAAGAATTATGTGAGTCTTCGAGAGTGTGTGAGTGCGTGTATGACTGTGAGAGTGTGTGTGAGAGAATGCGTGTGCACGACTGTGTGCTCATAAGTGTGTGAGAGAGAATGCGTGTGCACGACTGTGTGTTCATAAGTGTGTGAGAGAGAATGCGTGTGCACGACTGTGTGTTCATAAGTGTGTGAGAGAGAATGCGTGTGCACGACTGTGTGTTCATAAGTGTGTGAGAGAGAATGCGTGTGCACGACTGTGTGTTCATAAGTGTGTGAGAGAGAATGCGTGTGCACGACTGTGTGTTCATAAGAGTGTGTGAGAGAGAGAATGCGTGCACACGACTGTATGCTCGTAAGTGTGTAAGAGCATTCTGAGGGTATGTGAATGTGTGAGAGGGTATGTCTGAGTGGATGTGTGTCTGTGAGAGAATATGTGTATGAAACAGTGCATGTGTGAGTGTGGGAATGTATGTGTGTGTGTGTGCACGTGTGTGTGTTCAGTTGCCTAGAAGCATGGCATCTAAGTGGTGGCTTCGAGCACTCTATAATAACTTTCTTTTCTGTGCCCAATTTTTTTCATGAAGAATCATAAACAAATCATTAATCTCACCTAAACTATTTTATCGGATCCTGCTTTTCATTCTCAATCTTGGTCACTTAAATTCTTTCTGTTCAAGCAAATTCAGAAAACACATTTGGCTGTTTTATTTGTATCTCTTCTCTATCATGGCCTCTGATAGAAATATCCAAGTCAGAAGACTTGTTCCTTAAAATAAATTTTTTAAAAATATTTATTTATTGTATATACAATATTCTGTCTAGATGTATGCCTGCAGGCCAGAAGAGGGCGCCAGACCCCATTACAGATGGTTGTGAGCCACCATGTGGTGTCTGGGAATTGAACTCAGGACTTTTGGAAGAGCAGGCAATGCTCTTAACTGCTGAGCCATCTCTCCAGCCCCCTTAAAATCCATTTTTAACAACTAGATCTGTTTTTAAACTTTTCTGTGTATGTGTGTGTGTGTGTGTGTGTGTGTGTGTGTACTCTCATGTTTATCTGTGAGTGTGGAATTGTATGTTTGCATGTGTGTTTGCACCGGTACCTCAGCAGCCAGAGGAAGGCCCTGGGGGCTGCTACAGCACTGTCCACACTGTTCCTTTGAGACAATCTCCGGCTGAACACGAATCTAGGCTGACAGCCAAAAACCCAGCAGTTCCCCTGTCCCCGTGACCTACAGCAATGGAATTTATGGGAGCACCTGGCTTTTTATGTGGAATCTGAGATCTAAACTCAGGTCCCTGTTCTTGTACAGCAGAGGCTCTAACCCACTGAGATACCTTTCTAGCCCCTAGATACAATTTTCTCCCTGAGACAGGGTTTCTCTGCATAGCTCTGACTGCCTTGGAACTTGCTTTGTAGACCAGGTCAGCCTCCAACTCAAAGAGCTTCCTGCCTCTGCCTCCAGAGTGCTGGGATTAATCCCATACAATCAAATATCCCAACATAATTGAAGTCCTGGGTTACCTAAATATCTGAGAAATGATTTATGAAATGTTTGTCCACTTGAGGAACAGAATAATTTATTATTTTCTGTTATCTATTTCCACCAATGACTAAAAAGAACAAAGTTTTATGGACACCTCAAGGCATGGTTATATATGTACTAGGAAGGATGAGGCAGGAAGGACATGAATTCAAAGCAGGCTAGGCAAACAGTGAATTCTAGGCCACAGGAGACCTGTCTGAAAAACAAATACTCTTAAATAGTGAAGCGTTCTTAATTTATATTCTTTATAAGTGTTTAATTTTTTAATAATTTTTATTTGGAAGACAAGGCTTCATTTTGCTTGAAGAGATCACACAAAGCTTCATAAGTTATGTTAAAATTCTAGTGATAAAATAATATTCAGAAATTTGTAGCTAATCCTTTAAAAATAGCTATGGAGACATCAAGTCAAACAAAAGAACATAGGGGCTGGAGGTTAAGAGCACTGACTGTTCTTCCAGAGGTCCTGAGTTCAATTCCCAGCAACCATATGGTGGCTCACAACCATCTGTAATAAGATTTGGTGCCCTCTTCTGGCCTGCAGCAGGGAAAACTGTATACATAATTAATAAATAAATCTTTAAAAAAACCAAAAAAAAAAACAAAAGAACATAAATCAAGACTTTGAAAAATTAAAAAAATTAATCAACAATATGCGTCCAAGTGGTGATCAGTGGTGACGATGGCTGGGGGACACTAGGCTGTCTTCGGTGGCGTTTGCAATAACTTTACATCCATTCACAACACTGTTTCCAGGCAGACATTGGAGCCTCTGTTTTAGAGATTGGAGTTAGGCTTTGAGGTTTTGGGTGCTTTGTACAACATCAACTAGATGGTCATTTTCAGATTAAGCGATAGCGTACTGTTCCTCCTCCATCGCGTGGCCCTGGGTCACACGAGGACTCATACACAATGACAAAGTTACTAGGAGGATTAGCGGCACAGCCTAGAGGAGAGTGAAATTGTCTCAGAACTAGATACGCAGCTCTTTATTCAAACCGATGGGTAACGCAGCTGAGCCGCAGGCTACATGAAGACCAATTCTACATTGGGCTCCTTCAGAGACGCTTGAATGTGTCTTACAGGAAAGGTGTCTGTCAAGTCCAAATGGATCAAAGACCTCAACATAAAGCCAGCCACACTGAACTTTATAGAAGAGAAAGTGGGAAGTACACTTGAATGCATTGGCACAGGGAACCACTTCCGAAATATAACCCCAGCAGCACAGACACTGAGAGAAACAATTAATAAATCGGACCTCCTGAAACTGACAAGCTTCTGTAAAGCAAAGGATATGATCAACAAGACAAAACGACAGCCTACAGAATGGGAAAAGATCTTCACTAACCCCACATCAGACAGAGGTCTGATCTCTAAAATATACAAAGAACTCAAGAATTGGACACCAAAAGAACACATAATCCAATAAAAAAAAATGGAATACAGACCTAAACAGAAAACTCTCAACAGAGGAATCTAAAATGGCTGAAAGACACTTAAAGGAAATGCTCAACATCCTTAGTCATCAGAGAAATGCAAATCAAAACAACTCTGAGATTCCATCTTACACCTGTAAGAATGGCCAAGATCAAAAACACTGATGACAGCTTATGCTGGAGAGGTTGTGGGGAAAAGGGAACACTTCTGCATTGCTGGTGGGAATACAAGCTGGTACAACCCCTTTGGATGTCAGTGTGGTAATTTCTCAGGGAAGTTGTCTGTACACTGAGTCACTATTAACTTAAACTTATCCTCTCACTGATTTTTGTTTAAAATAAAAGACATACTGCAGTTAAAAAGGGAGACACAGTTGGGGGTGGAGAGATGGCTTAGCAGTTAAGAGCACTGGCTGCTCTTTCAGAGGGCCCAGGTTTAATTCCCAGCACCTCTCTGACAGCTCACAGCTGTGGCTCCCATTGCAGGTGATCTGGCACCCTCACATAGACATACATGCAGGCAAAACACCAATGTACATAAAATTATAGATAAATCCCCCCAAAATTAAAAAGTAGACACAATTAAATTATAATTGAAATAGAAATTTGCCCCTAAAATGTCCGACTAAAAAAAAAATAAACACTTCTGGTACACTGCAGTTATGAAAACCTAAAACAGAGTTAGGAAGGCAGGAAGGAATACACACACACACGCACACTGGAAATAGTTTGTTCTGACTAACCTTCAGCCTAGATGTCTTGGTGGTTTAGACACTTCTTGCCCTTGTAGAGGGCTTCACTTTTGAGCACCCACATGGTGGCTTTGAGCCATCCATAACTTCAGTTCCAGGGGATCTGATGCCCCCTTCTGACTTCCACAGGCACTAGGCATGCACATTTGTGCAGGCAAAACACTCATACTATAAATAAAATTAATTAATTAAGAACAAAATGTTTATTTTATGTGTATGAGTGTCTTGCCTGCATGTATGTATGTGTAACATGCGTGTGTCTGGTGCCTACAGAGGCAGGAGACAGTGTTAGATACTCTGGAATGGTCGTGGGCTATCAATTGAGTGCTAGAAACCAAACTCAGTCCCCATAAATAGCAGTGAGTGTCTCTAACCCCTGAGCCAATTCTCCAGGCCCTCTTTAGTGAATATTTAAAATGGAGTTAGATTCTTCAAGAATGCCCAGGCTACAAAAGTCTTTTCACCACAGCTGAAATTTTCCCTAACAAGAAAGCGCACCTTTCCTTTCACAGCTGGCAAAGACGGAAAGGGGAGGGTTCTAGAAAGAGCCCGTGGCAACAGGTAGCTTTACAGTCACACTAGTGGGGCCAGGGAAGGAGAATAACCCCCGCTGAGGAACAGGAATACCTTGTCCCAAGGACACTCAAGTTCACAGTCAAGTTCTGACGTGTCACAAGTCTTGGTTGGCAACTGGGAAAGTAGTAGAGCATGCTTGAAAACATGCCTGGAACATGCCTGGAACACGCCTCCAGCTCTTGGAGGGCAGAGGCAAGGGGGCCAGAGGCTTATGCTCAGCCTTGGCTACAATGGGAATTTGAGGCAAGCTTGGGCTACATGAGATCCTGCTTGAAAAACATAATCTTGACAAAGAATCAAATCTCTCTGCAGCATCACAGGGCACCCCCCCACACACACACACATACGAATGGTTTCTGCTATGTTCTTTTGTTTGAGATAATTTGTTTGAAATTAAAATATACTCTCATGGAGAAACAATTCCATACGTAATGGGAAAACATGCAAGTCAACAGTCCAAACCCTGTTTCAAACATAAAACAAGCTGTTGGTATTGAAGGTAGGTAATGACATTGGCAAATAAAGTAAAAAAGATCATAGACTGTGATGTAATAGGGTTTAAAGGTATAGGTTGGAAAGCTGGTCACTTGATTGGTATGTATAATGAAAAAAAGATAGCTTGTTTTCTTTTTTAAAAAATTTAAAAAACAAGAAAGCTGGTCACCTGCTAGCATCCGGTCTAAAGGCAATGCTAAACCGTCTCTAGGATCAAGGCTATGTGATGGCTGCTCGCTTTTCTCTGCGTGTCCTGTCTCTTCTCTCAGCAAAATCTTTAAGCTGACGTCCGTTCTTTTGGCCCCGAAGCCTGAGCCTGTTCTATCTGAGCCTCCATCAGATACACTCGAGCATGGACCACTCTCCGAAGTGTGGGACCCTGGGCCTTAACGTGGCTGCTGAGCGCTCTTTTGCCTCTTCAAAAAGTGCTCTGGACGCCAGCCTGGATCAGGATTTAGTGCTTGCCTCCCACTCAGCATCAAGTCCTCAAACAGCTGTCCTTCAAACTGCCTTTTTCTGCTACTTCCTTCAGCCCATGGAAAGGGACTCCCCCTTCTTTCTACCTATGGAACTTTGAAGCTTGTATTTGTCAATCATGTGGACTGTGTGGTCATTCCTAGAAGCTGTTCCCGAAAGTTCCCACCCAGTGTGTTTCTTTCTTCCGTCTGCTCCGGGAGAGACTTGGTGGTTAACATTTCCGGATGTTTTACTGCAGTAGTGGGGTCCCCCTGGGTCCAGCTTCCCCTCCTTTCCGCATTCTGACACACCTAGGGCTCAGGAGAGACTGGTCCATCTTCTCCCTGCTGTCTAAGCACAAGGACCCAAGGCAGACTCTCCCTCTTGCCCCTTACTCCTGAACACTGGCGTCCCAGTCAGTTCTGCTGGGAAAGAGAGTGATAGTAACTACGTGCTCTGTGTGGCTCTTTGAACCCTCATTCAGACTTGACCATTTCCTCGCTGCTCACATTCACAGAACCCGTCATTAAGATAAGGAAATTAAAAGTGTCTTAGTAGTGAAGATGGGATTCTGCCTTGCATCCTACCCATGCCGGTATCTTTTGGCTTTAGTTCATTTCCTGGGTGTTCTCGGATTACTTGCCCCCCCCCAAGTTAAAAATATTGCTACTACTAGTAAGGACAGCCTTATATTAAATTCTTTCGGAACTCAAATCAGACAGCTTGGATTCAAATTTTGGCTCTGCCATTTATTATCTCCTTAATCTTGGGCAAGGATGGCAGCTTCATCTTCTGTGAAATGGTGATTAGGCTTTTTTGTAAGAAAATGAGATAATACCAGAAGAGGATTGAGGATGTGGTAAGCAAACAAGAACTGGCTTCAGGGATTGTTGTTAGCATGATATTATTAATACTTGTTGAACTCAGAGTTGATGGCTCCAGAGGAAGAGTCTCCCTGCGCTCATTCACTGAAGTCAAAAGACTGTTTGTACTAACCTGATATTTTTCTGCGTCTCCACACTCAAGAACTGGAAATTCTGGGCATGTGTATTTCTTTTTAGAAACGGCAAATATTAATTCACTGACAATGTGGAGAATCCAGTTTGAACCTGAAAGAAAAGACAGAAAATAGAAACCCATTAAGGAGTCTTAATAACAAAGATACATCACGTTAACGTGTAGAAGAGTTAATTTTCAATTTTCAATTATTCCATGATGTGCACATTCACTTCTTTAGAGTTAGAAAGAACTCTGGCTGCGGAAACAAGTAATTTTGGAGAAAAGAGCATTTATGTATGTTAACATGGAATTTAATGTTTTTAGGGTTTTTTTTGTTTTTGTTTGATTTGGTTTTGGCTTTTTGAGACAGTATTTTTCTGTGTCCTGGAACTTGCTCTGTAGATCACCTGCCTTTGCTTCCTTGGTACTGGGAAATTTTTAAGTTTTTTAAAATTCACATTTTGCCCTCTTCCCTTTCCCTCTCTCCCTCCACCTCTCTTTTCGTTTTTTTTTTTTTTTTTTTTTTTTGGTTCTTCGAGACAGGATTTCTCTGTGACTTTGGTGCCTGTCCTGGAACTAGCTCTGTAGACCAGGCTGGTCTCGAACTCACAGTCTCTTTTCGTTTTGAGGCAGGGTTTTGCACTGTACCCCACAGTGGTTTCTAACTTATGAACCCCCTGCCTCAACCTCATTACTGATGTTCGCCTCCACATCAGGCACAGGAGTCTCCTTGACGTGATTTGCACATAGAATGCGCTCCTTGAAGAATATTATGCTAGAGAAATATCCATTTTATATAATTTATTTTTTCCCTAAATTGATCTATAGGAATAGATTCCAGCATTGAATAAGAGAACAGAAAGTGTTAAAAAATGGGCTTTAATAAGCAGCAGTTGAAAGAAACAAAAGAAGCTGAAGTAGACGGAATAGCTCATGCCTGCAACCGAGCATGCTAGAGGCTGATGCTGAAGATTGTGAGTTCTAGGCCACCCTGAACCTCAAAATTAAAGCAAACAACAAAAATCCAAATTAAAAAAACCCAACAACAAAACAGATGATATAAAATATAGTAAATTAGATTCTTAATCTCTTATTCTCCGTTGATGATGGATTTTACAAAACAGATTTGAGAAACAGGAGGATTGGTGTTTGATTCTGAAAAGAAGTACAGCACATGGAAATCATTACATACATGACAGAAATGTCATGCTTCTGCTTTCTGTCAAAAATATTCATATTTACTTATTCTGGCCCTGCCGAGCCTCCCTCCGCCCACGTGCCATACCTCTTCCTCCAGCCTACTGGATTTTTTTTTTTCAAGTTTTCAGTTGTTGACTTTACAACCCGTTTGCTTTACTGTCTCGCTCCCCGCCCTCCCCTGCTGCTGCTGATTTCCAGCGAGTTCCATGTGGAGACGAGGCTCCTTCTTCCCACCTTCACCTTGCACCCTCCCCTACCTAACTAACACAGAATGCGCTCACGGGAAGAGATTCTCTTTACCACACTTCGGATAGGACGCTAGCACGATGTCATCGCTTCTGGCTTCAAAGGCGTCCAAAGCTCGCAAAGTTTCCGAGGTGCACATGGTAACAGGGTAGGGAATCCCCTGGTAGGTGAAAAACAAGTGAGATAGCGCCGTTTCTTTAGATTTTTCTAAAGCATCATCAATGTACTCGATAAACTTGGACTTGTCAGCCATGCTGGCTCCCCGCTAATGAATCCAGCCGGTGACACCCCGTACAGTGGTTGTCTTTAATAGTCCTTCCCAGGCGCATGGAAATCTATCACCCGGTTCTCATCCGTTCCTTCATCCTGTTTGTGTATCCCGCCGTCACAAAAGGTGAGCCACAGGTGCAGACAGGCTTGGCTTCTGGGACCGCTATCACAGATGCTGATCGTGTTACGGCGGACATCCCACTCAACAGAAGAAAAAGAACAAAATCTCCTAACAGAAGATTAATAGACATTAAATATCTAACAAGTAGATATTTAATAAAACCAGACATTGGATTTTCTATGAGAAATTCTCGGAATAAGCCTTCTGGTTTGCTTTTGATGGGCAGTTTTCCAAATACATCCCGCTTAGCCTGACAGTGAAACCACAGGGTAATTTAATTAAGTGGTTAAAGCCCCGGGGTAATTTAATTAAGTGGTTAAAGCCCCAATTTAGGGACAATCCTGAATACTGGGCTCGGTTTTGTAATTTTTTACTGAAACGATTTGTGAATCTCATCTTCACTCATTTAGCAATACAGCAATGGGTGAGAAAAGGAGAACTTTGGAGGGGAGAACTCAGCAGAGCTATCTCTAGGTACATCTCCCCTTTTGATGGGCTTAGTGTACATCTGACACTTCATGTGGACAGTGGTCTCTGGGATGTGTCCTGGTCAGATGCAGCAAGCAGGAGCCATCTGGGCCTCCGGTCACTTCTGGAAAGACAAGCGTAACCTCACCCTGATGCTAGAAGAGCATCTGGCCCTTTCTGTTGGTTAGTTTCCAAGTCTTTCCATTAAACATATACTTTAGGCTTTGTCTCCTTTAGAGCAAAATGCTTTTTTTTTGGTTGCAAAAATACAATACAATACAATACAATACAATAAAACTTAGCATGGCTAAATGTAGCATAGTATGTGAGGACTTAGTGGGTGTAGATACCCCCTTTTTGTTTTTAAAATTGCCATTTAAATATGAAACGGTGTCATTTCACAATAGCGTGATCCTGTGGATCATTAGGGGATTCCAGTTACATGATTCTTATTTTATAAATTGCAAATTTCCTTTAAGTGTTTGCTAGTAGAAACAAGACCATTGTCAGCTTTTAGTCATGATGAGCGTCCTCGACGGGAGAAGTATATAATAACAACAAGAAGGGCGGGGCCAGATGATTTGTCAGCTAAAAGGAATTGCTCTTGTAACGATTTTGCATTTTGATGAAGAAGTTCATAAGATTTTTGAGCAGACTGAAAAGAAAGCATTAAGGGTGAGGAGGAGCCCAGCCCCTCGGTGGAGCATTAGCGGAAGGTGATGGGCCTGGTGAGTTAGAACGAGCGCGGATGTGTGCTGTGAAAATGTTGTTTGTTGTCTTACGATGTCTGAAGAAGAGAGGAACTGTGGAATAATATGAGTAGTGACTGAGTTTGTATTTTATCCAAGTATATATATGTACTTATGTATGTATGTATGTATGTATTGGTTTTCCGAGGCAGGGTTTCCCTGTGTAACAGTCCTAGCTGTCCTGTAACTAGCTCTTGTAGACCAGGCTGGCCTCGAACTCACAGGGATTCACCTGCCTCTGCCTCCCGAGTGCTGGGATTAAAGGCGTGTGCCACCACCACTCTGCCCAGAGCTATATTTAAATTTTCCTTTTTGGTTTGTTTACCATGAAAGCTAAGTACTTATTTAAAATGTTTATTACATGAGCAGGAGAGGAGAATGGCATCCATTTTTTAAAGGGCGAAGAACTGACCATGGAGAATTCCTAGCTAGGAATGGGGAATCTGGATTTGATTACATTTCTGAGTATTCACTTTAGAAGTCTGTGAAAAGATAGAATCAGAATTATGAGTATCTCAATGTTCTTACGTTTTTCATATGTGATTACCACTTGAAGTTATTCTATTACATAATAACAGGATGATTTTTCACCGTGGTTGGGAAGGTGTAATTAAGAATCTGCCTCTCAAGAAAGAAAAGAGGAACTGGTTGAATAGCCTGCCTGTCTGCTCAGTGGGGATTAGTGCTCACATTACAGACAGTCTTTGTTGGCCGTAGGTTAGAATTCAAGACTGATTTAAGCTTGGTCTTGTTTGCTTGTTTCTTGGTAAATAAAGTATTGAGGAGGACCTGGTCCAGATCCCACTGACACTAATCCATGTGGTTATAGGAGGCTCTGAGTGTAGGAGAGGGACAGGGGGATGAATGGGGCACAGGCAGGCAATGTGGAAAGTCAGCTAATTCTTAGTTTCTCCTTGGCTGTGTCCTGTCACTCAGGTTCTGGGATATAGATACACTGATGGCATATTTAAAGGTCCCTCTTGTTTTCCCAAATCATCCCCTAAATCAACTTCTCTTTCCTGTCTTCATCTAGGCTATAGGTGTCTATTCCCCAAGTGAGAAGAATGAAAAAAGAACGCGTGGTTGAAATAAGGAAGAATAAGCAAAGCCGGGATGAAGTAGCACAGGGCACATGCAAGCAGGCTGGCCTCGTGGCTGTCTTTTAAGGCAGGTAAGTAGGAGTTTCCTCTTCTCTTGTCTTTTCTAGGGTTAGGGCTTCTTTCTGATGAAGGCCTTTTTGTTCGTTGTTTGTTTCTTTTTTTTTCCCCCTTTCTTTTACAGTGAATGAACTATTTTCTGATGTGGCCTAGGACTAAACCTTAGAGACTCTTGAAGTCCTTCTTCCATTTGCAGAGTGACCCTTTAGAGCAGGGGTATGCCCATCCTTTAGAGAGGAGTCCAACCTTTTGGCTTCTTTGGGTCACAATGGACAAAGAATTGTTGTGCGTCACACAAATAAGCAAATGCTAATGAAAACTAGTGAGCTTTAAAAAACTACTGTGTCTAATCTTCACGACGTCAGTCGCCACAGATAAGCAAAAATATCCTCACAAAAGGATCCCAGTTATGCATCACCTTGCTCAGAGAGTCTCAAAACTGTTCAATGAGTATCATTTGGGATCACCAATAAAGAGAATGAACATACTTATTTTTCATTACTATAAAAGAGGGCAACACAGAGCAGTCAGATCAGGGACTCTCTGACGTTGCATTTGAGATCCTACTGCATCCATCTGAGGTTGGATGGAAGTGGTTACGATTCTCAGTGAGCTCTCAAAGTGCTTCCCAATTTCACTTATTTGGCTCACTTTTGAAAACAGTTGCTCACAACTGTAGTGTGCGGTAGAAGCGAAGGGAAGGGTGCGCTGTGACTTTGAAGTGAGAGATTCGTGTTTCCTGGAAGTCAAGACCTGAAAAATCTAGAAGAAAAATACAGTCAAATTTTCTGTATGGTAGCTTTCATCAAGTTTGGGCATAAACTCAGTGTTGGGACCATAAACAAACAACTTGATAACATGTCTCAAATAATAACATTTCTTTGTATCATCTGGCTCTAACTTAGTCATCTTATTTCTGGAAAGTCAATGATGTTGCTCTAATCAGCATCAATGTTTTACAAGAATTTCCAGGACTGCTAAGGATTTTAATTGCCCATCCTTTATAGAATCCTCAGTTTTGATGATTTGCATAACATACATCTGTAATGCTTTTGTGCATAAAAGTTCTTGATGATACTTCATTAAATGTGAGTTCAGAATGGCATTTGTATCATCTTCTATTAACTTTTACAAATATGTCTTTCAGCTGGATGGTGGTGGTGCATGCCTTTAATCCCAGTACTCAGGAGGCAGAGGCAGGTGAATCTCTGTGAATGTGAGACCAGTTTGAGTCTACAGGATAGGCTCCAAAGCTACACAGAAAAATCCTGTATTGACAAAAAAACAAAACAAACAAAAACCCAAATATGTCTCTCTCTTTTACCTAACATTAATGGGGCATCAACTACAACAGATCTGGCGACAAGGAACAAAGAAAATGGGTTTAGCGTATGTTTTACTGCTTCCTATAAGTTTCTTGATTATGTTGTGCCTTTTAAGGACACTAAATTTTTGAATGACGTTGCATTTCTCACAAGGACCACTAATAAAATGGCAAATTGAGCCATGTCTTAGTCACTGTTCTATTGCTGTGAAGAGACATCATGATCAAGGCAACTCCTATGAAAGAAAGCATTTACGTGGGGGCTTGCTCACAGTTTCAGAGGTTAATCTATTATTTTCATGGTAAGGACCATGGTGCCACACAGACGGGCGTGCTGCTAGAGAAGCTGCTGAGAGAGTTCTACGGCCTGATTCATAGGCAGAGAGAGGAGAGACTGGGCCTGGTGTAGGCCTTCGAAACTGCAGATTCCACCCCAGTGACACACTTCCTCCTAATCCTTGTAGCCCTTTCAGACAGCTCCACTCCCTGGTGATGAAGCATACAAATACAGGAGCTCACGAGGGCCATTCTTATTCAAACCCCCAGAAGTCATTCTTGCTGCATCAGTGATGTCAGCCATTGCCCATGATTAAATCTAAAGCAAGTACTTCTATTTTTCTGACTTCCTTGGATAGATTTTCAAATTCCTTTCATTTGCCTGGCTGTATTCTAGGGAGACGAACAGATTTTAGAGTTATCATTTTTTTTCAGGGCATATATATTTGCAGCATTCTGCAAGCACTGCTCAAGAAAATCAGCGTCAGGAAGCAGTTCTGACTCGCTTGCTATACGGCATGTCACCACACTATTGGTTTGTTACTATAGAATCTGAGCCGGGACTTTTCAAACATTTTGTGTTGAGAAAGTGGACCTTTTCCGGCGACGCTCTCTGCCCTCCTCCCGCTGTCCCTGTTGCACACTGAATTTAGGAGCATGTGCAGCTACATGATGCCTTTTCAATTTTTCATCTTGGAAAACTTTCACCCATTCTCAACAAATGAAGCAGAAAGCTTTACCGTCTCTCTCCTTTTTGCTGGGCAATCTTCCGTTGTCATTTTTGTTTAGGTTGTTTTCTCTGAGGTATTGTAGAAGCCATGTTGGAGGTTAAAATGTCAATGGGAGCTAGAGAGATGGCTCGGTGGTTAAGAGTGATCGCTGCTCTTCTGGAAGATACAAGTTCAGTTCCCAGTACCAATGTTTTGGCCTCCATGGGCACTGGCTGGCATCTGCATTCACACACACACACACACACACACACACGCAAGCACACACATGCACACACACATAATCCTTATTTTTTATTTATTAGTGTGTATGTGTGTGTAAGTGTGTGTGTGTTTGAATGCAGTACCTGCAGTAGCCAGAAGAGGGCTACAGATCTCCTGGAGCTAGAGTTAATGCTGGCTGTAAGCAGCCTTATGTGGGTGCTAGGAACCAAACTGCCATCCTCTGGAGGAGCTGAAAGTGCTCTTCACCACAGACCAGTCTCTCCATCATGATCAATAATATAATAATAACAATGATCACAGCTAAGGGACTATATTTACTTTTTCAATTGGAAATAAGTTCTTCTCCCAACCACAGTTTCCCCTATCTCCACCCTCCCAGCTCCTCCTCACCTCCCCTCTCCCCTAAATCAATTCCCTCTATAGATCTCCTTCCAGAAAAGAACAGGCCTTCAAGAGATAACAATCAAACACGACAAAACAAAATACAATAAGACAAGGTAAAGTCTTTACACCAACAAGGCAACCCAACACGACAGAAAGAGTCCCAAGAGCAGGCAAAAAAGTCAGGGACAGGCCTGGCCCCACTGTTAGGCGTTCCACGAAACAGCAAGCAGAACAGCTACACATATATGCAGTGGACCTTGTAGACCCCCGCAGGCCTCCGTGTTTGCTGCTTCTGTCTCTGTGAGCCCACAGGAGCCCTGCTTAGTGGATTCAGTGGACCACATTCGCCCGGTGTCCTCCAAACACTCAGACTCCTACAATCATTCCTTCCTCTTTTCCCTGAGGTTCCCTGGTCTCTGAGAGGAGGAACCCAATGGAGACCACCAAGTTAGATTCCCTCTCCACATAATGGCTGGCTCCTATGCATCTGTTCCTATCTGCTGCTGGAGGAAGCCTCTTTGATGACTGCAGAACAAGGCAGCGATCAATAAATATAGTAAAATACCATTGGAATTCTTTCTTTCTTTTTTTCTTTCTTTCTTTCCTCCTTCCTTCCTTCCTTCCTTCCTTTCTTCCTTCCTTCCTTCCTTCCTTCCTTCCTTCCTTCCTTCCTTTCTTTCTTTCTTTCTTTCTTTCTTTCTTTCTTTCTTTCTTTCTTTCTTTCTTTCTTTCATCTTTCTTCTTTTTTTAACCTGTTATGTTTGGTTGACTCTAGGTCTCTGGTCTACCCATTCTCTGGTTCCTGGCCACCCAAGCAGTATCAGGCATGGGCTCCCTCTTGTGGCTTGGGCCTTAAGTTACCTCTGATGTTGGTTGTCTGCTCCAACAAGTTCTGCACCTCGGTTGCCCCAGCAGATCCTGCAGGTAGGGCAGATTGTAGATCAAATGTTTTTGTGGCTGGGTTGGTATTCACGTTTCTCTTAGGATAGCCTGCAGAGTACTTTCCCGCACCAAAGAGACTAGAATATAATAATAACATCTAAGGGACTATATTTACTTTTATTGTGAAAATTGGCAAGAAAATAGAAAGCAAGGCTTGGGTGCTACATCTCAGATGTCTGTGTAGAGAGGAGAGAGCTGATTAAGGCATTATGGGTGATGCGTGAGGTGTCTCTAAGGTATGGGGGTTCTTAATAATTAATTAAGAATACTTACCTAGGACTGGAGAAATGTCTCAGAGGTTAAAATCGCTGGCTGCTCTTCCAGAGTTCCTGAGTTCAATTTTGTGTTAATCCCAAGGTGGCTCACAACCGGTGCCCTCTTCTGACCGCAGGCGTATATGCAGGCAGAATTCTACATAATAAATAAATCTTTTTAAAAAAGAATACTTATCTGTCTTCTAAATAACTTAAACCCTCGACAACACACACACACACACGCACACACACACACAGAGCTCTCATCTTAAAGGGAATATAAGATAATTTATTCTGGAGGCATGCCAAGTGGCCTGGGAACACAGATTTAGGTTACCCAAACTCTATGTTCCAACACGGAAGCAGTTCCATAGTTTTACGAGACAAAGAAAGTCATGACTCAAGGCAAGTTTAAAATACATTGGTGCGTGCGTACACCAGAGAGATGGTTACAAGAAGATGAGGGAAGCTTTTCTGCGGGCCCAAGATGCTGTCTGACTACATTCTTTGGTTTGGGGCTGGAAGGCGCTAGTGGTCCACAACGTTATTAGGATCCAAAGATCTCTACGTAGTAGTCAGAGGATGTTAGTTCAGACAGAGAGGTGGACAAGGGGCTAAATTAGCTCAAAAGAAGGTAACTAAGCTTTGGAGAGATTATTCCAGTCTCTCCTCAGTACTGTAGTTCTGGCCAAGCAACCAGCGTCTTTCCAGGAGTTCTTGTTCACACACCTATCGACATGCAATATAACGTCGTTGATGACTGCATTTTCCTCTAAGCACGGGACACACCAGATGATGCAAAATCAACTGCCTGTGCTTGGAAGATAGCACACCGGAAACTGAATGTTACAGTAACACTGAAGACACATACGTGTGCAAATATTGAGAGCACACATGTGTTTATCCTGGGTGGCATTGTGACATAACATAGTCATCTACAGAGTTGACACTCCAGAATTTAGCAATTAAATTTTTTGTTGTTGTTGTTGTTTATTCGAGACAGGGTTCCTCTGTAGCTTTGGAGCCTGTCCTGGAACTAGCCCTTTTAGACCAAGCTGGCTTCGAACTCACAGGGATCTGCCCTCCTCTGCCTCCCGAGTGCTGGGATTAAAGGCGTGCGCCACCACAGCCCGGTTTTAGCAATTAAGTTAAAAAAAAAATAAAGTCGCGAAGTTCTCATGATGTCTTACCCTGAGGGATTTTGTTGGGCCGCATTCATCATAGCTTCCTAAGTTGGACAGCCTGGCATCAGACCTCATTTTTATGAAAGCAGATTAGTTTGGCATTGCAGGTTTTGTCTTGCATGTGGTCGCTCATTGGTATTCCTGCTCCCTTTCTCTTCTCTCTCCTTCCCTTGGGTGAGTTGTCTTCTTGCCTATTGGGCAGTACCTAGGGGCAGCACTTCGCAACTTTTACGTGTAAAGAGGGGTTGTTTAGGGATCTGGCTAAGGGGTCCCACATTTCTGGCCAGTCCCAGGCTTGTTGCGGTTCCTCTGACACACTTTGGGTTCAGAGTGGGGAGAGGATCTATATGCAAGATTTGGAGGCGGTGTCCTGGGTTTGGGTTCAAATGTGAATTCTTTTTTTTTTTTTAAGTGTGCCCGAGGGCTGGATAATCTTGCCTGTAAAATGAGCAGCTTCCCACGACTTCCACGCCAGAGACACGGAGTGCCATAGCCAGGTCAGGATCCTCTGTGGGGCGGGGCTAAAGCTGGGGGCGGGGCGCTGCGACCGTGAGCGTGCGCCGTCGGGGTGCGCAGGTCTCAGGTAAGGACCTGGCTGTGTGTCCAGGGCCGTCGGGTCCCCAGCGTGGGGCGCGTGGGGTCTTGTGTGACATTCTTGGGTCGGGGAGGATTCGAGCGTGACTGTCCCTCTGGTGCAGGGGCGCGGGGCAGGCGCGAGCGTTTCCGGGTCGCCGAGCGCCGCGGCGCCTGCTGGGACCTGGACCCAGGGTAGGGCCGGGCGCTCGCTTTTGGAGCCGTCCCGGGAAGCTGCCCCAGGGCACAGCGCTGCTCGCCAGGCCGCCGGCTTCCCTTCCCCGGGGTCCATCCTGGAGGTCACTCCGGGCTGCATCACCTGCGCCCCGCCGGCTTCCCTTCCCCGGGGTCCGCCCTGGAGGTCACGCGAGGCTGCATCACCTGCGCCCCGCCGGCTTCCCTATCCCCGGGTCAAGTGTGGAGGACACACGGGGCTGCTCCTCCTGCGTTACAGCCTGTGCAAGACGGCCCCGTGGTCTTTGGTCTCCCTAGGCCGTCTTGTCTGGTCAGGTGTGCCCCAATGACTAACGGACTTTATTATTAAGTGGAACCCCTCCCCATGGGCCTTGGAATGTAACAAGTCCATCTGTTTTTTTATTTTTTTAAGAAAGTAAATATTGCATTACACACATTTGAACTATTTGAAATCTTAGCATCGCTCTTTAGCAATCAAAAAAGATTTTACTCAGATTAAGCTATGGAACAGGCTGCCTAACTGGGCAGATCTGCCGTGTCCTCTCCTCGCCTCAGCCCTGGAACATTAAAAACAGCTCTGAGAAACTTGGTGCTGAACATGACCACGATGCAGATTACTGCCCTTTCTGCCCTACCCCCAGTTATATGTGAGTTTATTTGCTTCGTTTTTAAAATGAGAGTAATAAAGTTTAAGTCTTTCGGTCCCCGAGTGATCCCATTATTAACTTGAAAAAGGAACATCGGAGGAGGGACACTTGGTAACATAGTCCAAGGCTAATAATCCTTACAATTAATTACCTTCACGCTTAGGTATCTTGAAAGAGAGATAATAGAAGATGGAGGGACCCCATCATTATTATACAACAGAAGACAGTGGGAAAATACAGAATGAGATAAAAAGATTAGTGTTTTTTTTTAAGTTATAGAGAAACAGAGCAAAAACTTGGCTACTCTCATATATTCAGCAAGCCAAATTCTTATTTGCTGTATACCTTTCTTCAAAGACACTTCCCGATGAGTGCTGGATATTGAACTCGAGACTCCTGCTAAAAGCTCAACGCTAACACCCTTTCTTGATTCATTGTTTTCCATATGGGGCGGGGTGGGAGAATTCTTCCTGTTACTGTAGTTTTACCATTTCCACCCAGTCAGCTACCCCTTCATTGGTCAGGAACTTATATAAAAACTGGAATGGCTTCAAAGGACTGGATTACTGGGGTATCCACGCTAGGCTTGCTGAATCAAAATCTGGGGAGTGGGAAGCAAAGTGCAGATTTAGGGATGCTTTGGGCGTGGTGCAGTTGAAGTGTTCCAACACTCAATAGAGACGTGCCTAAGGGACAGGACCTGATTAGTTTATGGTCTGGTTTCACATCCATCTAGCAAAGGCATGAACTGTGTACTCACTAACAGAATAACCTCCCTCTTGTTTCCAGAACGGCCTTCAATGCTATTCCTGTTATTAGGTTGCATTTTAATCCCTAGGTCAGCTAAAAAGTTCATCTAACCTACTTCCCCATTGTGTATCAGAGACACTAAAAAGCCTTAGTCCCTCCAGTTTTGCTTTGCAAAAAAAGGTTTAAGTCTTCTCAGAATTTCTGTGCTTTTTATCCTGTCTTGGGTTCTTGGTTTATCACATTCCTAAGGCATGGAGATTGGAACCTATATGGAGGAATTTCTACACCAAATGTACCTAACTTTTGGGTTTCATACATAAAGCACTGAGCTGGGCAGTGGTCGGGCACACCTTTAATCCCAGCACTGAGGGAGCAGAGGCAGGCAGATCTCTGGTGTGGGAAGTCCTTCTGTATATGTGTTGCTTTTATTAGTCAATGAATAAAGAAGCGGGCTTGGCCTGTAATAGGGCAGAGTAGCTAGGCAGGGAAAAATAAACTGAATGCTGGGAGAAAGAAGGCGGAGTCCCAAGATGCCATGTAGCTGCCAGAGGGGAAAGATATAAGCTGCCAGTTGGAACCTTGCCGGTAGACCATGAGCCTCGTGGTAAAATATAAAATAATGGAAATGGTTAAATTAAGCTAGCAATACACTTAAACTATTGGCTAAGCAGTGTTTTAATTAACATAGTTTCTGAGTGATTATTTTGGGAGTCTGGGCTGCTGGGAAACAAACAAGCAGCCTCCTACTACAGATCTCAGTGAGTTCCAGGTCAGGCTCCATAGCTACAGAGAAACCCTGTCCTGAAAAAACCAAAACCAACAACAACAACAGAAAAAAACCCCCAACCAAACAAAAAGCACTGAACCTGAGGGTGGGGGTCTTTATAGATGTGGTTAAGTTTAAACACGGTCGTTCATGTTGTTAACTTTAGGATGACTCGAACCATGGAACCAATGGCAAGGAAGATCTTTAAAGGAGTTTTAGCAGCTGAACTTGTGGGTGTTTTTGGAGCTTATTTTTTGTTTAAAAAGATGAACTCGAGCCAAGGTAAACATCATTCAGTGGTTAATCTTTTCTAGCTGGGTATGTACGAAATGCTCAGTGCATTTCTGGGCAAAATGTTTTTTAGATTGAAGCTATTAGACATTTTTATGGGCAAGGTGCTGGGAGAGCAAGGTGTTTGTTATTGTAGAGTAGGCAACTCACATCCGACTTGCAGACTAGGAGCCTGCGTTTTGCTGGGGAAGGTAGAACAAGTGTCCCTGTTCTGGCTCAGCACGGAATGGCTCTGCAGAAGTGAGCGGAGGGAGGCAGCCTGGCCTGCATTTTACTTGTTTGGTAATCCTAGGAAGAGGTGGCACTGACCCTAGGCCACAGAACTGCTTCTCAGCATTAGCAGCAGCACTGAAACTGTCTTCCCTGCTGTTCCTGAAGACAGTGGAGTAATTTATTGGCTTTTATGATTAGTAAGTGTTATTACTTCCTTCTCCAACTAAAGCAGGGAACAGCCCCAGGGCAGTGATTTATCCTTAAAGCTAGTCATTGGTCATCCTCAAAGTACTTCATTAGGACACTGTGTCCAGGGTGCTACTGATGTTCAAAGTCTTTAAAGGAATATGAGTATAAAGGCTGTATTTTAAGATGAATGTATTTTATATCTTATTCTCCAAGATTTAGTTCTTAGATTAGTAGAGGGACCTTAATACAAAATTCTAAGACACTAATATACTAAATTGTGGCTCAATAGGTTACTAAAATTACTTTTTTTTTTAAATGTCAGATTTCAGGCAAACAATGAGCAAGACATTCCCCTTCATCTTGGAAGGTATGTTTTTCTTCAAGTAAAAATTCACGCGCAAAACAGCCTGTAAATTCTGTGGTATTTTTACAACTTTGGACTAAATGCCTTTGTGGTCAGTTTCCAACACTAGCGGCCTCCTGAGAGTACAGTAAGGACTCACCCAGTTACTTAGGACAGTTAGCTCTGGGCTTCATTCTTGTTACTTCTTCTGTTGAACCCCAGGCTTTACAAATGCTGGGCAAGCGTTCCGTCAGAGTTATATGCCCCACCCGACAGGAGCCTTTCAGTGGTTAAGAATAGATTCCAGAATGAGACCTAGGATGGCGGTGGACATAGCCATGGGTGGCTTAAGGCTACTGCTAGGAAAGACTTTTCCTCAGGCTCGGCTTCTCTGTGGAAAGAGCTCATGCCTACCTCAGGACAGTTAAGGCTGGACAGGACGCCGCCACACTTACCTAAGCCAAGCATCCACCAAGTGGCCCAACAAGCAGCTCATTGCTGTTCGGGGCTTGCCTGTGAACAAGGAGCCCTGCTGCCCCTTTCGTCTTGTTATGGAAGTAGTTTTTCAATATAAGTTTAACTCTTTGTATGACTTTATACATGACAGCATTTTGTTTCTATAGTTTATTACAAATCCATGGAACGGTCTGGAATGTATGGAGTGAGAGAGAAAGATCAAGAAAAGTGGTTGGATAGCAAGAATTAAGGGTGAGTAGAATCTTCATTTATTATTCACTCCGAAGCAGTCATTTCCTTTGCCTTTTGGATTTTTGAGGGATTTTCATCTTCCTTTTGAAATTTTTCTTTTTCTTGATGATGCTTTTCACATCTCTGTTGTGCAGCCAATCATCACGCTCAGCTTCCCACTTGAGCTGTTTGAAGCCTTGGAGGGAGATGAAAGATGAGCCTATGTCACTGTGGGCTCGACTCCCACAGACAGTCCTCCCGAGCGGGACTGCATCTTAGGGCGCATGGCCTGTGCTCTCCCACCCCACCCTCCCCCGCTGTGGAAACCCGCTGTTGGGTGCTCTCCTGTGTTTTCTAACAGGAGCATTTGACAAATGAAACAGTATGGAAGGTCTTATACTGAAGAGATTTTTCTTTTCTATTTTTATGAAAAATAGAAACTAGTAACATCAGAAATTTAAAAATGTCTTCAAGCATATAAGAGTAAACCTTTAGCCAAGTCAAAATAAAAGACTGACTCTCCAAGAAAAAATGTTTTGAGTCTGTAGTCTGTTTGTGTGGTTTAAATGTCTTGCTATGTGACAAGCAAGTTTTCTGCCACCTAGGGACATCTACAGGGAAATACCAATTAAAACGCTTGACTAACAAACTCAAGGCAACCTGGTAGTGTACACTTATAATCCTATTGCTTACAAGGTGGAGAATCAAGCTATCAAGGCCAGCCTGAGCTACTGAGTGAGTTTAAGGAAGCCTGGGTTACACCCCACCCCACAGGGGGAGTGGGGGGTGGATCAATTTACTTACTTGCATTGTCTTTGTTAGCCATGGCGTTCATGCCAATATTATCAAACTTGGATCCCATGTTTTCATCCAACAGATGGCCAAACTTAAAAGGGAGAAAAAAAAAAAGAAACAGTGAGGAAGGTTAGGAGAAAACTTGAAAAGAATGTAAACAGCTACTCTCTAGTCATCGCGTTAGCTACCTCCTCAGCAGAGACAAACAGGCTGGAGTCATCGAATCTTTTCTTCTTTTTCTTTGATCCTAAAAAAAAAAAAATTGTGTGTAGGTTTTTCAAAGTGTGTGCCTATTTTTCAGATTTGGTTGCTGTTCAGGATTTATCCTCAGAAGAAACCAACAGTATCGCTCAGGATTAAAATTCCACAGGTGACATGGATGGAGTTCGTAATATGTGAAGCAAACTATACATTATAATTCAGGTCTTATTCTTTGGACTTGAAAAGTTGACTGACAATATGTTTATTGTGCTATCAATAAATGTTTGTTTATGCTATTAAAAATAAAATATCTAATAAAACTCACCTATAGTTTAATCTATAAACCTTTCAAGGAAGCTAAAGTATAGAACAGCGCTCACATATAACTGGACTCTATAAACATAACTAAAAAGACCATCTGGAGATACTTATTGTGAGAGGGAGGAACTTGAGACAAAACCGGGATGCATGTGAGAAACAGGTTTTCATGTTAAAAAACTATTTATCCACCTTTCTTGGCTGGGGAGATGGTTTAACCGGCACACTAGCCTTACAAGTGTGTCGGTCAGGGTCCAGATCTCAGAAGTCTTGTAAAAACCTACTGCAGTGGCTGTAATCTCAGTGATGGTGAGGTAGGAGGCAGAGGCAGGTGGGTGCCTAGGATCTCCTGGAGCAGTTAGCCTGGCCTGTCTGGTGAAATCCCAAGCCTACGAGAAACCTTTGTCTTAAACAGAAGGTGGAAGATGCCTGAGAACTGATACTTTAAGAAAAAAACCTTTTAAATGGTATCAAACCAACTTCTAAACATATATTTCCCAAAATAGTAACTGATAATACTTTTCACGTGGCAGATGCTATGATTTGAAGAGATTTAAATGCATTTTCTTACCTTGAAACGACCCAGCAAAGTCAATATTATCTTCATTCTTTCTCTTGCTTTTTTTAGTACTGGCTTTGGAGTCGACGTCATCAAATTCTGTTACCCAAGAAAGTTTACTATTAAGCCATTTTAAAAATAAGCCTGGAAAATACCAGTTCAATGTATGCTACCGTCTAGTACAACAGGCGGCCTGGCATGTCTGTTCCATGTGGGTTCACAGCTCTCCAGTCCCAACAGAATGGGCCTGGAGGATACAGGATGCTCCAGTCTCTAAGAGTGCCTGATGTAGTTTGCAAGAACGTAATTTACTCAGTGGCCATTAGTAAGACTAAACAACACTTCCGTAAATAAGAAACATTTGCTGCTGAGGTCCATAAGATGCAAAGCAGGGCACACTAGCGGGCGGTGAAAGGGCAAGAGGAACCGCGGTACACACACAACTGTGGCTGCTCCCTACATCTGTAGTTTCCATTTTTCACCTGTCCACCCGAGCTATACGACAATATGAACAGTGACTTTGGGGGGTAAACAGCTCATCACTCCTCCTTTCCTTCTTCAGGAGTGCTGAGGCTCCAAACTGGACCTCACACAGTCTAGGACACACTCTACCACTGAGCCACACCACCAGTCCCTTATACTAACGTCAAACAGAGGCCACAATACAGCTCAACTGAAACTGTTATAGAGATGTTGTTGGTTAAAGCTAAAATTCAACACTGACATGTGTCTTACTTAGATACAGAAACCTATATTTAAAAAAAAAAACCTGTATTTGTCTAGGAATTAACAAGAAAGCTACGTAATTTGTGGTTTATTTATTTTTTGTTTTTCTTTTTTTTTCTTTTTCTTTTTGGTTTTTTTCGAGACAGGGTTTCTTTGTGGCTTTGGAGCTTGTCCTGGAACTAGCTCTGTAGACCAGGCTGGTCTCGAACTCACAGAGATCGGCCTGCCTCTGCCTCCCAAGAGCTGGGATTAAAGGTGTGCGCCACCACCCCCTGGAAGTTTATTTATTTTTAACGTATACTCGATTACCTTCAATTTCATCATCTGACACATCCATGAATGTTCCTCCATCTTCATCAATTTCAAAGTCTTCATCATTCATACTTCCCAGGGAAACTTCATCATCATCCAGGTCACCAACCTCATCGTCACTACTTTCGGAATCTTCCAAGTTCTCCTTAGTTCCTTTCGTTTTTTTCATATTGCTAGAAAAACAAACAAACTCCACACTTGTAAAGGAAGGCAGGGTTTTCTAAAGTGTGCTCAGGACACTAAGATATACTGTTCAACTATGTAAAAGAATTACAGACTGCTCAAGGCATTCTAAAGTTCCAGAATAAAAGTCCCTAACCCAGGTTAATTTCCCCTTATGGATCAAGTAATTTCTATGGTCTGCTGTTCTAATGAGCAATAATTTATGAAGTACTGGAAAAACAGGAAAGAGAAGGTTGAGTTTTACCTGGCAAAATCAATATCGTCCTTTCCAGGCGTGAAACAGTTATCGTCTTCCAGAGTGTCTGCCCGAGAACAATATACAAATTATAAGAGAGCAAAGGACAAGAGCGATACATTATACCCCGTCGGCCGCGAGGGCGAGTCAGCACGTCACACAGCAGAATGCTGTCATCACACTCTGCCGGCGTGTCTCACACAGACCTAGGAGCTCAATGAAATCTCTAAAATGACAAAAAGACAACTTTCGTGTTTACTGTTTTACTAAGCATAGATAGGATGTGACGGTGATACCATTTCACTTGATTCCATTTCAGTTAGAAATTCTCAAGCTCTACGGATTATAAAGATGAAAACGATCAAGCAGCAGACCATTGCTACTAAAAGAATTAGGACATTATGAACAATAAAAAGTCTGTCTCATCAGAGACTTGGTCTTAGGAAGGAAACACTCTTCTTGCAAATAGAATTGTTTTACATATTGTTCAAAGCATATTTTCCAAGAATAAGATATGAGCAAGTTACTACATGCTATTTCTCAATCTTCCACTATAATCTGCAGATCAATGATTTCTAAAAACTAAGTTCACCAATGTTCTACATTTTATTAATAGTAATAATTTTATAAATTGAGTCAACAAAAACAAATTACCAATCATCTCTTCAAATTCTTCATCATCAACATCTTCTATGCTGTTTTCATCTGCACTGCGCTTCTGTTTCTCTTTAACAACCGCAGCTTTCTTATAATACCTAAATAAAATGCATATTACATATCTGCATAATTCATGACTAAAGACGAATAACTCTAAAAGTGTGTTACTGGATACTCAAATGAGTCAAATTTGTATTCAATATAAAAAGTGTTTTGAGTTAAACAAAACAGCTGTAAAGTTCTGAAATGTGAAGCTAATCATTTGCTTTACGGGGTGTCACCACGTGACCTAGGCTGGTTTGCACAGACAATCCTCCCGCCTTTGCCCCGAGTGCAGGGATCACAGCTATCCGCCGCCTTTGCCCCAAGTGCAGGGATTACAGCTATCCGCCGCCTTTGCCCCAAGTGCAGGGATTACAGCTATCCTCCGCCTTTGCCTGGAGTGCAGGGATTACAGCTATCCTCCGCCTTTGCCCCGAGTGCAGGGATTACAGCTCTCTGCCGCCTTTGCCCCGAGTGCAGGGATCACAGCTCTCTGCCGCCTTTGCCCCGAGTGCAGGGATTACAGCTCTCCACCGCCTTTGCCCCGAGTGCAGGGATCACAGCTCTCCGCCGCCTTTGCCCCGAGTGCAGGGATTACAGCTCTCCGCCGCCTTTGCCCCGAGTGCAGGAATTACAGCTCTCCGCCGCCTTTGCCCCGAGTGCAGGGATCACAGCTCTCCGCCGCCTTTGCCCCGAGTGCAGGGATCACAGCTCTCCGCCGCCTTTGCCCCGAGTGCAGGGATTACAGCTCTCCGCCGCCTTTGCCCCGAGTGCAGGGATTACAGCTCTCCGCCGCCTTTGCCCCGAGTGCAGGGATCACAGCTCTCCGCCGCCTTTGCCCCGAGTGCAGGGATCACAGCTCTCCGCCGCCTTTGCCCCGAGTGCAGGGATTACAGCTCTCCGCCGCCTTTGCCCCAAGTGCAGGGATCACAGCTCTCCGCCGCCTTTGCCCCGAGTGCAGGGATTACAGCTCTCCGCCGCCTTTGCCCCGAGTGCAGGGATTACAGCTCTCTACTGCCTTTGCCCCGAGTGCAGGGATTACAGCTCTCCGCCGCCTTTGCCCCGAGTGCAGGGATTACAGCTCTCCGCCGCCTTTGCCCTTTTCAAGCTGGTTCTTCAAACTCATCTTTGTGGCATCAGAGGCTAAAGGTGTATGTAGGATGTCGCCTAGCATGAACAAGGCCCCGAATCTGATCCCCCACAACCCACAAACAATAACCTCAACACTCATTGTCTAAGCATGAGAATATAGTGGTTCCATGTGACCTCAAATCCTAACAGTTCATCAGCTCACCCACGGCACAGTAAACCCAACATTTCCCAGATAGCATCACACTCACTGTGAAATTATTCACACTTAAGTTTATTTATTTTTTTTAAAGCAATATAAATTTAACTAGTCAACCAGATAAAGACAGTAAAAGCAGCAGCAGTGATTTCTGAGCTCACTGCAGCTTCACAGTGCACTTCATCAGTTCTACCAGAAGAGTCAAGGTCCAGATAATGACTCCCGAGTTACTGCTGTACTAAACTCACAGATGAAGGCTATGAAGGAATCACTACTTAATACAAGAAAGAAACCAGGTGTGATAGCATGTTTATAATCACGTCTGGGAGACGGAGGCAGGAGGATCACAAGTTGGAAGCCAGCTTAGGCAATACAGTTCCGAAGAAACGAAAGCCTAAAGTTTCACAAAGTCAGATTCAGAAACCAAATTGTATATTCCATTATTAAAATCCTCAAGCTGACCAATTTCACTAAGGTTTTGAGGAATAGCAGAGCCAGTAAATTTCCTTTGAAAAGAAATGGACATATAACCTGATCTTTTCATAATTGCCCAATATCAATAAAGCACTGTATCCAATATTAACATTCAGACATTCCCCAGGGATGCTGTACCACCTTACCTGTAGAAAAACACTTCATCCACTGGGATCTGGCTTTCTTCTTTTGCAAGGAACTCTTTACTATTCACTGCAGAAACAAGACATTTTGTTATGACGTTTCCCTGTGCCGCCCCAGCTCTCGGGCTATAGCTAACACACCGGCAGAGTGAAATCTTAAAAAGATGACAGTGGTGGAAAGAGGTCCAGCAGTGTAGTAGGGAAGAACTGGCAAAGCCGGGAGGTGATGGCGCACGTCTTTAATCCCAGCACTTGGGAGGCAGAGGCAGGTGGATCTCTGTGAGTTTGAGGTCAGTATGGTCTATAAGAGCTAGTTCCAGGACAGGCTCCAAAGTCACAGAGAAACCTTATATCGAAAAACAAAACAAACAAACAAAAAAAGGGGAATAGCAGGCAGAACATAGGCACAGTAGAAAATGTATTCTCTTATTATTCTCCAACTGTACTCAAGGCACAAGTTTCAAGAGAAACAGACATTATTTGAAAAGATTTATTTATATGTATGTGTGGGCATGGGCCTGAGACTGCACAGGTGTTAGATCTCCCTAGAGCTGATGCTACAGGTAGTCACAGATGAGATATCCAGTGTGGGCACTGAGAACCAAACCTGGGTCCTCTCCCAGAGCAGCAAGTACTCCTAACCACTGAAGGCCTCAAGGAGTTCTGAAGTTGCTAACCCTACTTGTTTTGCTTTTGAGACAGGGCCTTCTATAACTCAGGCTGTCCTTAACCTCAGTGTAGTACTGAGGATGATCCTAATTCCTGATTCTCCTGCCTCTACCACTCACAGGCAGGATTGTAGCATAATCTGGTTGTCTTAGAAGAAAAGTACAATAATGCTTCTAATTCTAAAGACAGGAAGTAATCATTAACAGAACTTTTCATAATTTTACTTAATTCTTCAGACACTAACAAAGAATTGAAAAATATAATTTTTTTCTATAGAACTAAAATTTCTGACTTGATTTAAAGATTAGGCTTACGCCGGGCAGTGGTGGTGCACGCCTTTAATCCCAGCACTCGGGAGGCAGAGGCAGGCGGATCTCTGTGAGTTCGAGGCCAGCCTGGTCTACAGAGCTAGTTCCAGGACAGGCTCCAAAGCACAGAGAAACCCTGTCTCGAAAAATAAAAAAAAAAAAAGATTAGGCTTACAATTCCCATTTCCTCTGAGTAATCCTATCAACATTTCTAGATTTCTGAGATGTTGGCGGGGAATAACTACAACTTCCACGGTAATCCTAATGTCTGAGTAAGATGAGGGCGAGATGTGGCGTGTGAAGAAATGTCCTCTCTGCATAGAGAAGATCGGTACCAATTCCAGGACACCACCCACACCAACAACGCTCCGTGTGGAAAAGTCAGCTGTGCATTTTTGCTTTCCCCAGCCAGTACGAGGTACTCGGAGAGTCTGAGACGGTCTGAACTGCAGCTGATATGAATTATACATGTGGGTTACTGACAGAGCTATGTGATAAGAGCAAGACAGAATGGTGTAACTGTTGAGGCTGGGGAATGGCTGTCAGAGGGTTGCTAATTTTACTCACTTTGGATATGCTTGAACTTTTTAATATGATAAAGTGAGTCAAAGAATATAATTTGTGTTGCACTATCTTTTGTATCCTTTTGGTTTCAACTGCCCCGGCTCAGTGCTTACCAGCAAGATTACGGACGTCCTTTATAAAATGCTTCCTTTTCGGCTGCATCACGACACTGTCGGTATTTTCTGGAATGTAAATCACAGCAGTCTGATGTAGTTGTAGATTCATCACTCACTAAACGAAAGTTGTTAACTGGAAGCATACCTTTGCCTTTGTGTAGCTTTGGGTTTCGGTATACAAATCGATCCAAGAACCTCATGAGTGTGAAATCCTGCAGTGGGTCCCCTGAATACTGAATAAAATTTCCCTGAAAGGTGGGAAAATGGGGAAGAGTTTACGGGTCTAGTAAAAGAAATAAATAAATAGCCTACATATCCAAATAAGAAAACCAGGAAAGCCTAAGTTGCAGTTCTTCATATCCGAGGCGCATAGGAACAATAACCCTTCAGATATTCTTCTCATTACACCATACTAAAACACTAAACACACACACTCTATTATGCGCTGGTAGTTTTATAGGTAGTATTTATAATGTAGACTATGTAAGCATGATGAGACCAAACACTGAAAAAGTCAGCCAGGGATCAGAGGAGAACAAGCTTCTCCAGAAGGGCCAGCTCACAATAAGTAGCTGCAGTGGCTGAGGTGCTATATTTCCCTTCCCCCAGAGCAGGAAGTTCTCTGTCGTTGTTCTCTGTGTCAAACAAGTCACTGGTCCTCAACAATGGCAGAAAATATCAGATTCTACATGTCGGGGAAACTGTGCCATCAATTACTGATGATCAAAACTACAATACTTACATATTTTAAAGAGTATTTTAGACTCACCTCAAGGATAGTCTTAGCAAAAAGGGCCACAGAAGGGTGGAAATGCTCAGATAACTATAAAGAAAAAATGTGAATGTCATTATTCCTATGGTCAATATTTAGCAAAATTACAGGTTATTTGAGAAAAATCTAGGAAACTGAAACTTAACCTAATACATAAAAAAAGTGATTCTCAAACATTTGGGTTTCCAAATCACATGTACACTTAGAAATCTGAGATTTTAAGAGCTTCCACCTAAGTGGGTTATTTTTATATTTACTTTATTAGAAATTATAACAGGAAATTTTTAAATGCTTATAGTTCAATGAAATTAATAAATCCAGAAGCCGGAGAGATGGCTTAGCAGGTCAGAGTGGCTGATGTTCTTGCAGAGGTCCTGGGTTCAGGTCCCAGCACCCACATGGCTGGTGACTCACTACTGCCTGTAACTCCAGTTCCTTCTGTCTTCCTTGGGAACCAGGTATGCACGTAGGTAGACTTATATACATGTAAGCAAAATACTCATATGCATAAAATGAAATAATACATAATATACACACTAGATATTTATGTAAACATGTTCATGAAAAATCAGTATTTTTTTTCAGAGCAAAAATTATAAAATTAAGAAGCATTAACTCATTTTGGAAATAATAGTTAACTACTATTTTTACTATGTTGTCCATTATGGGAATAATAGTTAACTACTATTTTTGTGTTTACTAAGTAGAACAAAATGCATTTTAAAATCTTTTCCTGAATTCCATACTATTTGAACATATATGAAGAGAATCTAGCCTCAAACAGATCTATGGTTGAAAATGAATTTATCAAGTCTTTCACCTGCATGTAGATTTCCTTCTGGGATGTTATACTGAAAGGGAAATTAACTGCAGAGTAGAATCAGCCATACCAACTGGCCTTGGGCATTTGTTATTTAAGTTAGCTGGTCTACCAAGAACGTAGACCTTACCTACATATGAATGCGCCACACTGTACACTGGACATTTGAAAAACACTGGATGAGTTGGCAGTTTCTCCAAACTACACAAGATTCCACTGTTGGTGTAATCACTAATTTTATCAGCAATCTTTGTACAGAGGTTTGATCCCATGGGATTATTGTGGAAGCCTAACGTTTCATCTTTGTGAGAGTGAATTCTGTCACTTACAACAAATACTATTAGTTGTTTTGCCTGAAGCAAAAAAAAAAAAATCAATTACTTCATTTACAGGCAAATGCGTCTCAGAGTCCACAGCTTGCCAGTCTATCAGGAACAGCTGACCAAGATCTACCTTGGACACAGTTTGACCTTCACCCTCAGGTGCACAGCAGGAGTGGGTACCCATATACACAGGGAACATCGGCATGTATTTCAGGTCAAGATAATGAAAGCAATACTTGCTTTATTATTCTCAAGTGATACTGGCTTTCCCCCTCCCCTTTATACTCCAAGTACAAGCAGAGAAAAAGATAACGAAATTTAATGGCTACAAACACAGGTGGGTGTCACCATCTTTAACTATCAGGGCACTAGCAGTGCACCCCATCTTCTGTTTGAATCACCTGTGCTACAGTTAGCGTATTGACAAAGAAGATGACACCCTGTTATTACCAGGATAGGAGCTGTGAACTCGGGGCCTCAATGGAGTAGTGTGAGGCTCTGTGGTCACACTGCAAGGATTAGGTGCAATGCAACAATCTATGCTCTTCTTAATTGTAAGCCAGGTATGGCATTTTTATTTACATGCCTATCAGTTAGACGTTTCTGTAAAATAAACATACAACACTATATTTTGTTCATGTGAAATTTCACATTAATTCTGTCACTTGCAAGAAAAGTTTCAATGTGTTATAAGGCATGAAAGCAAGATTATGTGCCACAAACAAATGAAAAGGTAGACGGCATTATTTTACCTTTCTGAGCTCCCAAAGACTTGTGTTTTCAGCTCCACAGAACAGAGGATTTCTACTGAATGGATCGTACGTCTTTAACAGCTTGCTACCTACGAATAAAGTATTTTGAAATGCTTTACTCCTAGCTGAAGAAGAGACTTCAAACAATTATAACCAACATTCTCACAGACAGACCAATCTTCAAAACTGTTAGTAGTTCAGTAATCTAATCTTAGATTAAAAAATGCAAAGTCTCTATAAACTTTGTAACATACTGGCCCTGACTGCAGAATGATCAATCTCCACAGTAGTCTTTAAGCAGCCAGAGAAAGCGCTAAGAAAGATGGAAATAAGACCTACAGGGACAAGTCTAGCGTATTTTGGTGCTGCAGTTTTCCAAATCCTCGCTACTAAACTACATTCAGGAATCTTTTTCTTGGAATAGATTTGCATGTTTGCAGAGATAAAAGATTAAATATTCCTTTTCCATTCTACTTTTATTTATTGTGTGTGTATGAGTGTGCACGTGCCACTGGATGTGGAGACCAAAAGACAATTTTCAGAAGCCAGGTCTCCTTCCAGTACAAAATGTGCGTCCCAGGGATTGGAATTAGGCCATAAGGCATGGCAGCAAATGCCTTTCCCTTTCCTTGGTGAGTTATCTCACTGGCACTAGAAATTAACATTTTAAGCATGATTTTTGAAATACACTATTAATTGTATAGCCCTAACAAATGCTCTCCATCCTCGTAAAAGATGACAGTTTGTGCTTTATATAGGTAAATCCTTCCTGACAACTACCAGCATCTCTTTAACATATCTGGAACAGAAATTTAAAGCTGAATTACTTTAGCCATGAACCACCCCCACCTACCCCAGCACCTACAACTGCCTGCAAGTCCAGTTCCAGGGTATTCATGCTTTCTTCTCACTTCCTGGTCAGTAGGCATGCATGTGAGCATAGACATATATACTAAAGGCTAAACACACAGACACATGAAATAAAACATTTAAAACAAAACCTTGCTTAAAGAAACTGCAAAGGGTGAATATCATGGCCACAAAAAAATTGATAAAGGTCACAGAGATTGGATCAACTACAGTTCCATTCAGAAATCCAACCTCTCGTGAGCCACGTGTGGGCATCTGCATGTGCTCTGCCTGAGGGGCCTCACTGGCATAAACTCCCATTTAAAACCGGAAGAAATGACTCACAGCGCATCAAGCATTTCATTGTTTAGTCCACCTAATTTCCACAGCTCTAAAAGGCATCTGCTTTGATTTCAAATATTTATTTAAATCATGTAGTTCTGTTAATAAAAATTATCTGTGATTTCCTACTATTAAAATTTTATGGTTGCAAATTGTAAATGTAGTTCAGTCATATAATGCTTGCTCAGTACACCCAAAGTCTATGGGTTCCACCTCCAGCATATTCTCTCATTCTCTCTCTCTCTCTCTCTCTCTCTCTCTCTCATACACACACACACACACTCACACACACAAATGCACGCGCACTTGCTTGACTATGAAGGTGAAAGGAAACTTATTCCTTCATTTAGCTAAAGCCCCTCACCCTTCAGGTTGTCAAAGTGCACCCAGGAAGCGGTCTTGGGTTTCTCCTCTTTGCTGCCCGCAGTCCCGGTGTCTTCGGCTCCGACTTCCTTCACTGCATCAACTGCTGTTTCTTTGTCTGCGTCAGTGAACTTTTCTACATCACTGTCATCTCCCACGTCAACAAAGTTTTCTTCATCAGATTCCTAACAAAATGGATCAAGGGCTGTTAACTAACAGGAGCTGCAGCAAAGCCACATTCATCTACATGATGTAGTCTCAGAGAAGACTCACTTACGGCAATTCTGGTAATGCGTGAAAACACCAAGGAAAATCAAGGTCAGAACGCTGCTCACAATGAAAAGGAAGATTATATTCTTTCTTCTTAAACACAAGAGAGCCAGATTCTGAACCAGAGTTTAGAACTGAGCCCTCAAATGTTTTCTGTATTGTAAATAATATGGGCAGGTGTTATTACTATTTATTTCCCTTTCTTCCTTCCTTTCTTTCCTTCCTTCCTTTCTTTTTTCTGAGACAGGGTTTCTCTGTAGCTTTGGAGCCTGTCCTGGAACTAGCACTTGTAGACCAGGCTGGACTTGAACTCACAGAGCTCCCTCCATTTGCCTCTGCCTCCCGAGTGCTGGGATCAAAGGTGTGCACCACCACGGCCTGGCTTTTATTTCCATTTCATAACTGAGGAAACATGCTGAAAAGATCTATTTGCTTTATAATCACCCATAACTACCTCATATGATGGCAATTTCTATTGTAGTGCAGCTTACTATGCAATAAATAGGGGAGTCAAGCAACCTGCCCTTCTAGCTAGCTGTACCCCAGGCAGTGAAATCTAGCTCTGTCCAGTTCTAGAACTCACACTCTCTCAAGAGAAATGGCGTTACCATCAGTAAAGAAAAGCACCCCCCAAGCCAGCCCCCCAGGGTCAAGAAGCAGTAAAAACCATACCGGATGATCATCCAGTTGGCTTCTTAAATCTGGTTTTGCTTTAAGGATCTCCGACACAAGATACAGGGCCCCGCAGATGAACGGCGGCATCTGAGTGCAGGTAACCTGAAGCAATCGTTTCACAAACGCCTTCACCCGGCGCAAAACGATGTCCGCTTTCAGAGATTTGTAGACGAGGTTAAGAAACATCGCTTGCTTCGAACATGTTGTCAACCCTGGATCCAACATCTTTCTGCAACATGAAACCAAGGTCAAACGTTCAATCATAGGATCATCTTCACATCCAGGGGTCACAGTTTAGAGACTTCATGACCAATTGTAACAATCTCATCTTCGTTAGGGATAAATTTCTTGCTTATGTTAGAATAAGAGACTATTTATTCTGTCTTCTCAGATAAAATGCAAATCAATGACCCCAAGAGAAAGAACACAAAGGAGAGAAGTCATGAGCCCCTTGTTTTGTGACTGTTCTCTAATTGTTATACCTAATTGTGTAGTTTTTATATAGATAAGAGCCCCACCTGAAAGGTTAACAGAAGCCAAACAATAAAATCTGATACTCATTCAATCTGCTTTTAATCAGTTCTTGGAAGGCAGAGCAGGCCGCTCTCGTGGAGCTCTAGGCTAGCCTGATTCCATAGCAAATTCAAGGCAAGCCAGGGCTACACAGCAGGTTTCCACGCATTCATACACCACAGAGCTATGCGCTTACCTGTACAATGCTGTATAATACCGATCGGATAGCGTCTGCTGAGAATTCATTACTTGGAAAAGCAGCATTAAAGCCTGCACACTGGTACTGAAATTTACAACATGCAACACTTTGAATAAGGTGTCCACCTGTTCCCTCACCCTGTCGTCACCCGTCTGGGAATAAGGGTATGCCCTGTTCACTCCTGTTAGAATGGCGCTCAGCATTTTTGATTCAATGTCTTTCTTCTTGATACAAGTCCGAAAGAAACAAAAATAAAGAGTTATCAATTTGTTAGACAACTCACTTTCTTCATGGGACAGGACCATTTGGTTTAAAAAGCAAATCGCATAATACTGAGCTTTGGCGCTGATATTGGAGCGAAAGAGCAGCCGTTCTATTTCTCCGCACACGACCCCTTTCATGTTGGGATGCTTCCGCAGTAACACCTCTAACAGATGGGACGCTTTCGTGGCGATCTTGTTCTGAGGGTCTCCCAGCTTGTTTACCACCTGAACCAGGAGAGCCTTCTCCTCCTCAGGCTTATCGCACAGCAGCTCATGAGCAGCCACGAGGGCCCGGGTCCGAGTGGTGACCAGGGAATCGTGACTTAGAGTTTCTAGGACCTGCACGAACTCCGCTACTAGCTGCTTCAGCTGGTGTTCGTAATACCACAGGATGAGCCTTCGATCTCTCGAGTCTTTGTTGCCGCTGGACAGCTCCTCCAGTCTGTGCAAAGGATGCTGGCTGAAGGCCCGCAGCTTCCGACTGTCCGGAAGCAGGTCTGTAATGAGTAGCTCCTTGAATGTATCCAGAGCCTGGAGGCACTGCTGCTTGCTGCCCTTCTTCTTCACGAGGCCCAGGAGGGTTTCTACAAACTGGAGCGTGTGCACAGCATCATCCTGGATCAGGAGGATCATGGCCGCCATCCTGTCACCTAGTGTCCCTGACGACACAATTGCCTTCATCCAGGTGGAAGAGCCTCCCTTTTGATTACTTGTCTTATTTTTGAATAAGCTGACTTCGTGCTCATACAGCTTCTGAGCCAGGGCTTTGTATTTCGCCACCACATCGCGAGGCTGGGGCTCCGAAGAGCAGTCGTTGCTGTACTCCATGTCGTACCACTTGCCTCCAGGCTTCAGTAACAACGTTTGCCGCTCAAGAAATTCGAAGACGTTGGGTTGTTTATCTTTCTTGAGTGCAGGGATAGTACTGCTATCAGAATGCTGTTCTGGTACATTCTGACTTTTCACCTTCTTTTCTGATGTATTTTTACTTTCTATTGCTTTTTGTTTTTTATTTTCTACCTTCTGTATTTTTGCTTCCTTTTTGCTATCATTTTCTTTTTCATCTGGTTCATCCTCTTCAATCAAAGACTTTGCGTATTTGGCCAAGTTAAGATTTTGGATAAATGCCTCCAATTCGCCTTGCTGAAGATCGTCAATTGTTCCTTTTTTGCCTCCATCCACCACTTCCTCATTTTCGTCCAAAGTAGCCAGCATAAGGTAATCTTGCTGCAGAAACAGAAAAAAACGTTAAAACTATACCACAAACCCAGAACTGCAGGAAGAACTTCATCACAACTGGATTAATACACCACTGCCTGGGAAAGTCACAGATAGCCAACAAGAAAGTGTTGCCGAGGACATGTAGACTATAGGAAAAGAAGGTTCTCAGAGAAAAGACGCTCACGCTGATAGCCACAGAAATCCAATGAAAATTCCAACGACACATGCATTTGTAACGTATCAGGTGAGCAAAGGCAAAAGTTTATGTGAGAGGGCATGGGGCCGTTCAGCAGGTCAAGCCCTTGCCAAGCAAGCACAGCCACCGGAGTTCGATTCCCGGAATCCACATAAAGGAGAGAATCGACTCCACAAAGTTGTCCTTTGATTTCCATACACGAGTACCAACGAACATACAGCACTCCCTCCATTAATAAATAAAAAAACACTTTATGAGTAGCGCAGGTATGAAAAGGCGCTTCCATCAAAGGCTATTGTAAACTTGCAGGTCCTTCTGGCAACTTCAATCCAACCGATAAGGCATTTCTCTTTTAACCCGGCAGATTCGGATTAGGCATACTCTAGCGTTCCAAAGTTAAGTCCACGAGGTTGGGACAAGTAAGTTTTCTCCTACCTGACGGGCGTGACGGCTACGCCACGCTAATAACAAGCTCGCCCACAAGTCAAGGAAGCATAGGCCGGGCGGTGGTGGCGCACGCCTTTAATCCCAGCACTCGGGAGGCAGAGGCAGGCGGATCTCTGGGAGTTCGAGGCCAGCCTGGTCTACAAGAGCTAGTTCCAGGACAGGCTCCAAAGCCACAGAGAAACTCTGTCCCGAGAAACAACAACAACAAAAAAGGCATAAACCCAGGAGAAAACATGCAATCCGGCTACTTTTATTCCACCGAAGAGCAGCTAAAGGCGTGGGAAGCGCTCAGAACAAGTCGGAGGCTGGGCTGCGGGTCCCACACTCCCGGCAGCCGTGCGCATCCCCTTCCCCGGAGCCTGCGGCTGGTACCTTGGTGCCTCCGAGGCGTAACACCTCCTCCAGAGAGAAGCCATCCTTGGCCTCATCGCTATCCTCCTCGTCTTCCTCCTCCGGATCTTCTGTCACCGCTTTGGGTGGCCAGGGCTGCTTGGCGTGGAACTCCAAAGGTCCCCGGCCCGCCGACATAGCTGGCAGAACACGCGAGCGCAGCCCTCAACTCACTGTCCCTTTCCGGTGACGCACTTCCGTGTCAGGAACTACCCTTCCTCTCCGCCCCCACCCCCGAGGGCGGAGCCTGGCCCCGACGTGGTTGGGGATGAATGCTTTGGTGAGACGTGGAGTGGCCCGCGCGGGTAAGAGTCCTCGCTGCAGACTCCTGTTTCCATGGAAACCGCGCGTCGCGGCTCCTTGGTTCCTTGGTTGTTTTCTGGGCCCGGAGTTGGGGCCAGAAGGCGATCCACGGAGAGGCTTGGCGGTGGGGTTGTCGTGCGCTCCGTGCGTCGGGTTCTGCTATTGGGTCGATGTTAGTAACAAACAGGCTGTCTTGCAAGCTCTTGCAAGCTTGCGCGTGTAAATGAAACGGAGATTTCTCATGCGGGTGCTTAACCGTGCTTTTCAGGCATTCCCTGTATTTGGAGAAGGAAATGCTTCAGCTCCGGGAAGGAGCCGGCAGAAAGCCACCAAGTGACGCCTATGCTGCGGCATCTTATGTATAAAATAAAGTCTACAGGTCCCATCACTGTGGCAGAGTACATGAAGGAGGTTTTGACCAACCCAGCCAAGGTAAACACAGGGGAGCGCGAGCCACGAAGGGTGTGTAGACACAGGAACCCGAAGGCCCCGAGAGCTGGCAGAGGATGAGCAAGCTCCGAAGTCCTTGGGATGTAGTTGAATCTGTCAGTTGATCAGGCTGCGTTAATTCAAGCGCAGTGCCAATAAAGAGGTCAGGGCAAATTTCTGCAGTGCGACAGAATGTGTTTGGAATTTCATGAGTTAAAGGAAAGATGATTTTCTAACTGTGCTGTGTATTTCACTGCCGGAAGGGAGCGAGCGCTGTATACGTGAGGCCGGCCTTGAACTTGCGGGGTCTTTATGTTTTGTCTCTTCTGAGTGCTGGGATTCTAGGTCATTTCCCCCTGCCTGGCTACAAGTGAGTCTTTCTTGAAAGTTAAGTGTTATGGTTAAACTTGTGATAAGAAGATAGTAAGACATGGTCTTCTCAAATAATTAAACCTAATCAAAGTAACGATAGACGTATGAAAAAAAAAGCACTGGATTTAGTTTTGGGTTGGCAGTCAGTGGAGATGTAGGTGAGTAGACTGAACTGATAAGGATGCCAGGGAAGAAATGAGACTGCATTGGCATGGGAGTAGACAAGCAAGGCCAGTTTTTTTTTTAAAAGCCCACTTTTTTTAATTGAGATACATTAATTATATAAAAAGTACCTAAGTCACTGGTATATAATTGGATGGATCTCTCTCTCTTTCTCTCCCTCTCCCCCCTTTCTCTCTCTCTCTCTCTCTTTCTCTCTCTCTCTCTCTCTCTCTCTCTCTCTCTCTTTCTCTCTCACACACCACACACACACACACACACACACACAGATTTTCACATGAAACAGAGTATCACCCACAGGCAAGACTAACTTGGGAGAGGAGGCCGCAGAGGTGATTAGTCTTCCCATGTTGGACTGTGGGAGCGGGGAGAGGGCAGGGATGGTAGAGACGAACATTGCATGGCTCCAGCCCTTCTTGAGGAGTGATTGTTTTTCTATGAGTTTTGCAAAATGATTACTACCATGTAAAACTTGGGTGAAGACTCTGTCTTTCTCTTGGTTATTTCAGAAGAGATAACTTCCTTGGTAAATAGTTATGTCACTGTATGCATGAAATAACATTTTGGAGGAGTAGTTTTGAAAATCTTATTTGAAAATTAATCTTTTCCATTTCCTCTTCTTACCCAGGGATATTATGTGCATCATGATATGCTAGGAGAAAAAGGAGACTTCATAACCTCACCTGAAATAAGTCAGATCTTTGGGGAGGTAATGCCCAACGTGTAGACCGTGGAAGAAATGAATGCCATAAACACTGAGAGCAGACCAGGCTCTGCTAGTCTGTAACAGTGTTTTATGGGCGTGTGTGTGTGTGTGTGTGTGTGTGTGTGTATGTGTGTGTGTGAGATTCATCAGATAGTTCACATTTTTAAAGGGAGTGGTGGAGAGGACATTTGAGAAACCCAGACTTCATATGTAAAAAAAGAAATGGAAAAATATGAAGGAAGATAGAAAAAGTTTGAGGAGAACCATATATAATATGAGATTGGAAAAGGAGAGAGCAAAACAAAACCAAAACCAAAAACCAAACCCACAATGGTCCCTGGCACTTCGAGCTATGACATAACCTGTCTACAGGGGTCTCCCTGTAAGTAACAAAACCATGGTTCATTTGTTTCCCCCAAAGTACCTTTGATGACTTAAAAATCGGAAATTGTGCATAAAGAGAAGTGGAATCTAGGTTTGAGAGACATTGATTACAGCTAAGGGTGGTGTAGTAATGTCAGTCATGAGAGTAGGAAGAAATGGCACAGTTGTATTTTCTGTGTCCTTTGGTTTTCAAACGCTGTTACCTTTCTGTAAGTGGCTGCTTCTCTGTGCCATGGGGCCTTTTGTAGGAGACGGACTTAACAACATTTGCTCTTAGAGTAAGCTTCCTCTGCTGTGAATGCCCTGGCAATCCTAGGGAAGTTCCTGTGTGTGTATCTGTATATATCTGTGCCTGTCTAATACCATACATGGAATTATTGCCAAATGTTTTGGTTTTTGTATAAAGTATGTATTTATGTATAATTTTATGCTGTGACTCTGTAATTTTTTTTTCTTGTTATAGCTACTAGGGGTGTGGTTTGTAAGTGAATGGATCAGCTCTGGAAAAAGCACTGCTTTCCAGCTGGTGGAGCTGGGCCCAGGTCGGGGTACCCTCACTGGAGATATTTTGAGGGTAGGTAGTAAAAGACCATTTCTAAGTCATGTAGATTAATCTTTCTGCTTTTGACTGAATTTGGGATTTTAACTGATCTTCTGGGTTTTCAGTCCTTCTTCCTAAATCTTATATTTGTCAGCTAAAATACAATGTCAGAGTAACGTGATGGTTCATTACTTATTTTTGTCTGTAAGCTTATAAAATGGAGGGGTGTTGTATAGGCTAAAAATATAAAATGTTTGGATGATGTCATTTATACCTTCAGTACTGAGTTGCTAGAAGATGGATAAGATGTGTGTAGTTTCTTTTTTTCCCCCTGTATGTTTACAACAGTAAAAAAAAAAAAAAACTGTTGTGTAGCAAAGGGAAAATTGAAAATGTTTTTTAATTTCAGGGTCAGTCAAGTAACCAATGCATTTAATTTAGTTCTGAGGATAGTTTCATCATGTACCCAGACGTTTTATTTCCTTGGACATTTAAATTTTTTTTTGATCGAAAACATTGAGGGGTTGCTAAATCTTTTAATTTTTAATAGTAAATTGTTATTAAATAGCCATGTTGTACAGTTTATTTTATATATAAATGATGTATGGTTCTAATACTGTTGCTGGAGAAGGACTTGGGTCGGGGTTACATCTCTAACAGTGAACACTCTTGTGATATAGTAAATGTTGGTGGTGAGCAGTCAGAAATTCGTCCACGTGACACACTGTGTTTGCCCGTGTGTGGTGCGTTGGCCCCATAGGCTCATATATTTGAATGCTTTGTTACTAGTTGGTAGAACTGTTTGGAAGATAAGGAGGTGGCCTTGTTAGAGCAGGTGTGTCACTTGGCAGTGGGTTTGAGGTTTCCAAAGCCCCCCCATGCCCATTCTCACGCTCTGCCTCCAGCTTGTGGATAAGATATAAGCCACCGCTCCAGTACCACGTCCGTCTGCCTGCTACCATGATGCTAATGCTTTCTTTTCTAAGTTGTCTTGGCTATTGTCACGCGATAGGACAGTAACTAAGACAGTATTCTCTTTTTGTCTTAGGTGTTCAGTCAGCTTGGGTCTGTGCTAAAAACCTGTGACATTTCAGTCCACCTAGTAGAGGTGAGCCCAAAGTTAAGTGAGATTCAAGCACTGACACTGATGGAGGAGAAGCTCCCTTTGGAGAGAGATGCTGACTCCTTGGTGTACATGAAAGGTGTCAGCAAGTCTGGGATTCCAGTCTCCTGGTACCGAGATCTGAAGGACGTCCCTAAAGGTATGCTTCACGTTGACTTAAGGCAGAGCGTTGCTCAGGACCCCTCGCAGCCGTGATGGCTGGTAGCGTTTTACCGCAGTCTAACGTTAGTGCTTCCAAGTCCCTCCTTTAACGTGAATAGCTGACTTGTCCTTTCCTAGCACAGGACGTTATGATAGAAGATGCCGTGTATTTCATATCTTTTTTTTTTAGATTTATTTATTATGTATAGTGTCTACCTGCATGTATCCTTGTAGGCCAGGAGAGGGCGCCAGATCTCATTACAGATGGTTGTGAGCCACCTTGTGGCTGCTGGGAATTGAACTCAGGGCCTTTGGAAGGGCAGGCAATGCTCTTAACTGCTGAGCCATCTCTCTAGCCCTCATATCGTTTTATAGGAAGCAAACCAAATGAAAATGTAAATCTCTGTACTTTGCAGTACTTTAGCTAGGATAGTACTGATGATGAAATGGCCCAAAGCAGCGGGCTGAAGAAAGTGATAGTGGATGGATTTCCTCATTAATCTCTTTAGAAACCTTTACTTTCCCAAAGGCAAGTAAGGTATGGGGATAAGAAGCCCTTTACTAGTCTAGTCTTTGACAACTGGTAAGGAGGTAAGCTCTCCAGCAAGACCCCAAAGGCCGTTTCTGGCCTTAGCTTTCTCTTTCTCAGGTACTATATGAAGCTCACATTCCTTCCCCTCTCGCACATTTGAGTCTCATTGTTTTTAGGAAGTTCGTGATGAAGAGTTAGCGGATCATGGGGTATTTCCGTTCTCAGGTCATTGGAAACCTCTGGGTCCTGACCCCTTAGGGGTTGACTGACCCTTTCACTGGGGTTGCATGTCAGATAGCCTGCGTATCAGACATTTACATTATGATTCATAACAGTATCAAAATTACAGTTACAGAGTAGCAAAGAAAATAATGTTATGGTTGGGGTCACCACATCACAAGGAACTGTATTAAAGGGACACAGTGTCAGAAAGGCTGAGATTCACTGCCATAGAGATAGTATAGAAGCATCCCAGGCTCCAGTGCTGAAGAACTGGGCACTCTCTTTTGTATGGTTAACGTTCATTAGAATTGTTTTGAAATGCTGAATCACTAATTTTTCTTGTATTTTTAAATAGGATACAGCTTTTATCTCGCCCATGAGTTTTTTGATGTTCTTCCCGTGCATAAATTTCAGGTATTGATGGAAAAGTCGTGTGTATGGTTAACTAACGCTGTGCATTGGACTATAGTGCTTGTCCACTGCTTGCTCAAGTCAGTGTGAGGTGGGATTTTCATGACTATGAATGACTGAGAACAAAAATGGAATAGCACCCAGAATCTTCACTCCCTGGGAAGCTCACTTGGAACTCTTCGTTTTGGGATGAAGACGTAGGAGGACATCCAGTGGCGAATGACTCTGTCACTGAGGTTGATCTGGGCAAATCTTTCAGCGCCGTCTATGGCAACCGCTATGGCCAGTGTCTCATGTAATGGGGGCGTAGTCAGATCGCTCGCTTGCTCATGTGGAGGTTGCCCTCCTGAGCAGCCCCGTGACGCTTGCTTTCTACAGCTCTGCTTGTTACGGCTTCCTCAGGACATGATGTTTTAAGAGCTTACAAATATTTATTTTTACGTTTTGTTTAGAAAACCCCACAAGGATGGAGAGAAGTGCTTGTTGATATCGATCCACGGGTTTCAGATAAGCTGAGGTTCGTCCTGGCGCCTTGTGCAACCCCAGCAGAAGCCTTCATACAAGTACGAATCTGAGTTTTTCTTTCGTCACTGCAGAGTAGTCTGGCCGGTTTTCCTGGAATTTTAGCTACTTCCCAGTGCTCTGGAGTGCTGGCAGCACGTGAGATGCTTTGTAGTACAGTCACAGTGACAGCCCAGACCTCGAGTCAGGAGGACGGGCTGAAGTTGTCTCTGTGTGTCATCTGCTGCTGTGGAGGAAGACGGGGCGTTTACTCAGCCAAGTGCCTCTGAAGACACATGCTCCACGTGAGCCCGTGTTTATCTGAAGGCAGTGTGCTGTAGGCATGTGAGCCCGTGTTTATCCGAAGGCAGTGTGCTGTAGGCCTGTGAGCCCGTGTTTATCTGAAGGCAGTGTGCTGTAGGCATGTGAGCCCGTGTTTATCTGAAGGCAGTGTGCTGTAGGCATGTGAGCCCGTGTTTATCTGAAGGCAGTGTGCTGTAGGCCTGTGAGCCCGTGTTTATCTGAAGGCAGTGTGCTGTAGGCCTGTGAGCCCGTGTTTATCTGAAGGCAGTGTGCTGTAGGCCTGTGAGCCCGTGTTTATCTGAAGGCAGTGTGCTGTAGGCATGTGAGCCCGTGTTTATCTGAAGGCAGTGTGCTGTAGACATGTGAGCCCGTGTTTACCTGAAGGCAGTGTGCTGTAGGCCTGTGAGCCGTGTTTATCTGAAGGCAGTGTGCTGTAGGCCTGTGAGCCCGTGTTTATCTGAAGGCTGTAGGCATGTGAGCCCGTGTTTATCTGAAGGCAGTGTGCTGTAGGCATGTGAGCCCGTGTTTATCTGAAGGCAGTGTGCTGTAGGCATGTGAGCCCGTGTTTATCTGAAGGCAGTGTGCTGTAGGCATGTGAGCCCGTGTTTATCTGAAGGCAGTGTGCTGTAGGCATGTGAGCCCGTGTTTATCTGAAGGCAGTGTGCTGTAGGCACGTGAGCCCGTGTTTATCTGAAGGCAGTGTGCTGTAGGCACGTGAGCCCGTGTTTATCTGAAGGCAGTGTGCTGTAGGCATGTGAGCCCGTGTTTATCTGAAGGCAGTGTGCTGTAGGCATGTGAGCCCGTGTTTATCTGAAGGCAGTGTGCTGTAGGCATGTGAGCCCGTGTTTATCTGAAGGCAGTGTGCTGTAGGCATGTGAGCCCGTGTTTATCTGAAGGCAGTGTGCTGTAGGCATGTGAGCCCGTGTTTATCTGAAGGCAGTGTGCTGTAGGCACGTGAGCCCGTGTTTATCCGAAGGCAGTGTGCTGTAGGCCTGTGAGCCCGTGTTTATCCGAAGGCAGTGTGCTGTAGGCATGTGAGCCCGTGTTTATCTGAAGGCAGTGTGCTGTAGGCATGTGAGCCCGTGTTTATCTGAAGGCAGTGTGCTGTAGGCATGTGAGCCCGTGTTTATCTGAAGGCAGTGTGCTGTAGGCATGTGAGCCCGTGTTTATCTGAAGGCAGTGTGCTGTAGGCATGTGAGCCCGTGTTTATCCGACGGCAGTGTGCTGTAGGCATGTGAGCCCGTGTTTATCCGAAGGCAGTGTGTGCTGTAGACATGTGAGCCCGTGTTTATCTGAAGGCTGTAGGCATGTGAGCCCGTGTTTATCCGACGGCAGTGTGCTGTAGGCATGTGAGCCCGTGTTTATCCGACGGCAGTGTGCTGTAGGCATGTGAGCCCGTGTTTATCTGAAGGCAGTGTGCTGTAGGCATGTGAGCCCGTGTTTATCTGAAGGCAGTGTGCTGTAGGCATGTGAGCCCGTGTTTATCTGAAGGCAGTGTGCTGTAGGCATGTGAGCCCGTGTTTATCTGAAGGCAGTGTGCTGTAGGCATGTGAGCCCGTGTTTATCCGACGGCAGTGTGCTGTAGGCATGTGAGCCCGTGTTTATCCGAAGGCAGTGTGTGCTGTAGACATGTGAGCCCGTGTTTATCTGAAGGCTGTAGGCATGTGAGCCCGTGTTTATCTGAAGGCAGTGTGCTGTAGGCACGTGAGCCCGTGTTTACCTGAAGGCAGTGTGCTGTAGGCATGTGAGCCCGTGTTTACCTGAAGGCAGTGTACTGTAGGCATGTGAGCCCGTGTTTATCTGAAGGCAGTGTGCTGTAGGCATGTGAGCCCGTGTTTATCTGAAGGCTGTAGGCCTGTGAGCCCGTGTTTATCTGAAGGCAGTGTGCTGTAGGCATGTGAGCCCGTGTTTATCTGAAGGCAGTGTGCTGTAGGCATGTGAGCCTGTGTTTATCTGAAGGCAGTGTGCTGTAGGCATGTGAGCCCGTGTTTATCTGAAGGCAGTGTGCTGTAGACATGTGAGCCCGTGTTTATCTGAAGGCAGTGTGCTGTAGGCATGTGAGCATGTGTTTATCTGAGGCAGTGTGCTGTAGGCACGTGAGCCCGTGTTTATCCGAAGGCAGTGTGCTGTAGGCCTGTGAGCCCGTGTTTACCCGAAGGCAGTGTGCTGTAGGCATGTGAGCCCGTGTTTATCTGAAGGCAGTGTGCTGTAGGCACGTGAGCCCGTGTTTATCCGAAGGCAGTGTGCTGTAGGCCTGTGAGCCCGTGTTTATCCGAAGGCAGTGTGCTGTAGGCCTGTGAGCCCGTGTTTATCTGAAGGCAGTGTGCTGTAGGCCTGTGAGCCCGTGTTTATCCGACGGCAGTGTGCTGTAGGCATGTGAGCCCGTGTTTATCCGACGGCAGTGTGCTGTAGGCATGTGAGCCCGTGTTTATCCGAAGGCAGTGTGCTGTAGGCACGTGAGCCCGTGTTTATCTGAAGGCTGTAGGCATGTGAGCCCGTGTTTATCCGACGGCAGTGTGCTGTAGGCCTGTGAGCCCGTGTTTACCCGAAGGCAGTGTGCTGTAGGCCTGTGAGCCCGTGTTTATCCGACGGCAGTGTGCTGTAGGCATGTGAGCCCGTGTTTATCCGAAGGCAGTGTGTGCTGTAGACATGTGAGCCCGTGTTTATCTGAAGGCTGTAGGCATGTGAGCCCGTGTTTATCTGAAGGCAGTGTGCTGTAGGCACGTGAGCCCGTGTTTACCTGAAGGCAGTGTGCTGTAGGCATGTGAGCCCGTGTTTACCTGAAGGCAGTGTACTGTAGGCATGTGAGCCCGTGTTTATCTGAAGGCAGTGTGCTGTAGGCATGTGAGCCCGTGTTTATCTGAAGGCTGTAGGCCTGTGAGCCCGTGTTTATCTGAAGGCAGTGTGCTGTAGGCATGTGAGCCCGTGTTTATCTGAAGGCAGTGTGCTGTAGGCATGTGAGCCTGTGTTTATCTGAAGGCAGTGTGCTGTAGGCATGTGAGCCCGTGTTTATCTGAAGGCAGTGTGCTGTAGACATGTGAGCCCGTGTTTATCTGAAGGCAGTGTGCTGTAGGCATGTGAGCATGTGTTTATCTGAAGGCAGTGTGCTGTAGGCACGTGAGCCCGTGTTTATCCGAAGGCAGTGTGCTGTAGGCCTGTGAGCCCGTGTTTATCCGAAGGCAGTGTGCTGTAGGCATGTGAGCCCGTGTTTATCTGAAGGCAGTGTGCTGTAGGCATGTGAGCCCGTGTTTATCTGAAGGCAGTGTGCTGTAGGCATGTGAGCCCGTGTTTATCTGAAGGCAGTGTGCTGTAGGCATGTGAGCCCGTGTTTATCTGAAGGCAGTGTGCTGTAGGCATGTGAGCCCGTGTTTATCCGACGGCAGTGTGCTGTAGGCATGTGAGCCCGTGTTTATCCGAAGGCAGTGTGTGCTGTAGACATGTGAGCCCGTGTTTATCTGAAGGCTGTAGGCATGTGAGCCCGTGTTTATCCGACGGCAGTGTGCTGTAGGCATGTGAGCCCGTGTTTATCCGACGGCAGTGTGCTGTAGGCATGTGAGCCCGTGTTTATCTGAAGGCAGTGTGCTGTAGGCATGTGAGCCCGTGTTTATCTGAAGGCAGTGTGCTGTAGGCATGTGAGCCCGTGTTTATCTGAAGGCAGTGTGCTGTAGGCATGTGAGCCCGTGTTTATCTGAAGGCAGTGTGCTGTAGGCATGTGAGCCCGTGTTTATCCGACGGCAGTGTGCTGTAGGCATGTGAGCCCGTGTTTATCCGAAGGCAGTGTGTGCTGTAGACATGTGAGCCCGTGTTTATCTGAAGGCTGTAGGCATGTGAGCCCGTGTTTATCTGAAGGCAGTGTGCTGTAGGCACGTGAGCCCGTGTTTACCTGAAGGCAGTGTGCTGTAGGCATGTGAGCCCGTGTTTACCTGAAGGCAGTGTACTGTAGGCATGTGAGCCCGTGTTTATCTGAAGGCAGTGTGCTGTAGGCATGTGAGCCCGTGTTTATCTGAAGGCTGTAGGCCTGTGAGCCCGTGTTTATCTGAAGGCAGTGTGCTGTAGGCATGTGAGCCCGTGTTTATCTGAAGGCAGTGTGCTGTAGGCATGTGAGCCTGTGTTTATCTGAAGGCAGTGTGCTGTAGGCATGTGAGCCCGTGTTTATCTGAAGGCAGTGTGCTGTAGACATGTGAGCCCGTGTTTATCTGAAGGCAGTGTGCTGTAGGCATGTGAGCATGTGTTTATCTGAGGCAGTGTGCTGTAGGCACGTGAGCCCGTGTTTATCCGAAGGCAGTGTGCTGTAGGCCTGTGAGCCCGTGTTTACCCGAAGGCAGTGTGCTGTAGGCATGTGAGCCCGTGTTTATCTGAAGGCAGTGTGCTGTAGGCACGTGAGCCCGTGTTTATCCGAAGGCAGTGTGCTGTAGGCCTGTGAGCCCGTGTTTATCCGAAGGCAGTGTGCTGTAGGCCTGTGAGCCCGTGTTTATCTGAAGGCAGTGTGCTGTAGGCCTGTGAGCCCGTGTTTATCCGACGGCAGTGTGCTGTAGGCATGTGAGCCCGTGTTTATCCGACGGCAGTGTGCTGTAGGCATGTGAGCCCGTGTTTATCCGAAGGCAGTGTGCTGTAGGCACGTGAGCCCGTGTTTATCTGAAGGCTGTAGGCATGTGAGCCCGTGTTTATCCGACGGCAGTGTGCTGTAGGCCTGTGAGCCCGTGTTTACCCGAAGGCAGTGTGCTGTAGGCCTGTGAGCCCGTGTTTATCCGACGGCAGTGTGCTGTAGGCATGTGAGCCCGTGTTTATCCGAAGGCAGTGTGTGCTGTAGACATGTGAGCCCGTGTTTATCTGAAGGCTGTAGGCATGTGAGCCCGTGTTTATCTGAAGGCAGTGTGCTGTAGGCACGTGAGCCCGTGTTTACCTGAAGGCAGTGTGCTGTAGGCATGTGAGCCCGTGTTTACCTGAAGGTAGTGTACTGTAGGCATGTGAGCCCGTGTTTATCTGAAGGCAGTGTGCTGTAGGCATGTGAGCCCGTGTTTATCTGAAGGCTGTAGGCCTGTGAGCCCGTGTTTATCTGAAGGCAGTGTGCTGTAGGCATGTGAGCCCGTGTTTATCTGAAGGCAGTGTGCTGTAGGCATGTGAGCCTGTGTTTATCTGAAGGCAGTGTGCTGTAGGCATGTGAGCCCGTGTTTATCTGAAGGCAGTGTGCTGTAGACATGTGAGCCCGTGTTTATCTGAAGGCAGTGTGCTGTAGGCATGTGAGCATGTGTTTATCTGAAGGCAGTGTGCTGTAGGCACGTGAGCCCGTGTTTATCCGAAGGCAGTGTGCTGTAGGCCTGTGAGCCCGTGTTTACCCGAAGGCAGTGTGCTGTAGGCATGTGAGCCCGTGTTTATCTGAAGGCAGTGTGCTGTAGGCACGTGAGCCCGTGTTTATCCGAAGGCAGTGTGCTGTAGGCCTGTGAGCCCGTGTTTATCCGAAGGCAGTGTGCTGTAGGCCTGTGAGCCCGTGTTTATCTGAAGGCAGTGTGCTGTAGGCCTGTGAGCCCGTGTTTATCCGACGGCAGTGTGCTGTAGGCATGTGAGCCCGTGTTTATCCGACGGCAGTGTGCTGTAGGCATGTGAGCCCGTGTTTATCCGAAGGCAGTGTGCTGTAGGCACGTGAGCCCGTGTTTATCTGAAGGCTGTAGGCATGTGAGCCCGTGTTTATCCGACGGCAGTGTGCTGTAGGCCTGTGAGCCCGTGTTTACCCGAAGGCAGTGTGCTGTAGGCCTGTGAGCCCGTGTTTATCCGACGGCAGTGTGCTGTAGGCATGTGAGCCCGTGTTTATCCGAAGGCAGTGTGTGCTGTAGACATGTGAGCCCGTGTTTATCTGAAGGCTGTAGGCATGTGAGCCCGTGTTTATCTGAAGGTAGTGTGCTGTAGACATGTGAGCCCGTGTTTATCTGAAGGCAGTGTGCTGTAGACATGTGAGCCCGTGTTTATCTGAAGGCAGTGTGCTGAGGCCTGTGAGCCCGTGTTTACCCGAAGGCAGTGTGCTGTAGGCATGTGAGCCCGTGTTTACCCGAAGGCAGTGTACTGTAGGCCTGTGAGCCCGTGTTTATCTGAAGGCAGTGTGCTGTAGGCATGTGAGCCCGTGTTTATCTGAAGGCTGTAGGCATGTGAGCCCGTGTTTATCTGAAGGCAGTGTGCTGTAGGCCTGTGAGCCCGTGTTTATCCGAAGGCAGTGTGCTGTAGGCATGTGAGCCCGTGTTTATCTGAAGGCAGTGTGCTGTAGGCCTGTGAGCCCGTGTTTATCTGAAGGCAGTGTGCTGTAGGCCTGTGAGCCCGTGTTTATCCGAAGGCAGTGTGCTGTAGGCATGTGAGCCCGTGTTTATCCGAAGGCAGTGTGCTGTAGGCATGTGAGCCCGTGTTTATCTGAAGGCAGTGTGCTGTAGGCCTGTGAGCCCGTGTTTATCCGAAGGCAGTGTGCTGTAGGCATGTGAGCCCGTGTTTATCTGAAGGCAGTGTGCTGTAGGCATGTGAGCCCGTGTTTATCTGAAGGCTGTAGGCATGTGAGCCCGTGTTTATCTGAAGGCAGTGTGCTGTAGGCCTGTGAGCCCGTGTTTATCTGAAGGCAGTGTGCTGTAGGCCTGTAGCCCGTGTTTATCTGAAGGCAGTGTGCTGTAGGCATGTGAGCCCGTGTTTATCTGAAGGCAGTGTGCTGTAGGCATGTGAGCCCGTGTTTATCTGAAGGCAGTGTGCTGTAGGCATGTGAGCCCGTGTTTATCTGAAGGCAGTGTGCTGTAGGCTTGTGAGCCCGTGTTTATCCGAAGGCAGTGTGCTGTAGGCCAGCCAGTTCACCGAGCATCATGGTCTGTCTGTCTGTTCTTAGTAGGTACATTTCCTGTCATCACAAGAGCACAGCTGTTTGGTCACATGTTGATCCCACACTGTGGACAGATTAATGGCTGCTTTCTGTTGCCCTTAAGGAAGGATTCCCAGAGCTTTCTATCTTTGAACTGTGCAGAGCTTTTTTTTTTTAATATTTATTTATTTATTATGCATACAATGTTCTGTCTGTGTGTATGCCTGCAGGCCAGAAGAGGGCACTAGACCTCATTACAGATGGTTGTGAGCCACCATGTGGTTGCTGGGAATTGAACTCAGGACCTTTGGAAGAGCAGGCAATGCTCTTAACCACTGAGCCATCGCTCCAGAGAGCTTTTTAAAAATAGTTTTATTTTATATATTGGTGTTTCCCCTGCATGTCTGTGTGAGGGTGTCGGTTCCCCTGGAACTGGAATTAAAGGTGATTGTTAGCTGCCACGTGGATGCTGGGAATCAAGGTTTTCTGGAAGAACACCCAGTGCTCTTACCTGCTGAGCCATCCCTCCAGCCCCAGGGCTGTGTTTTTAAAGGTCCCCAGTGTGTTAGCCTCAGGAATATCTGCGCTTCACAGTGTCTTTTTATTCCCACTTCTCTACCCCAGAAAAAGATTTCTTGCTCTTAAGAATTTCCCAGTTTTCAGTTTTAAAAACATACCTACTTGCTTTTCCACAAAGTATAAGTTATAGCACCAGACCAAACACTTGTGGGCAGTTTTTCCTGTTTTGTACAATTCTGCCTGAATGACAAACCTATTTATAAGGCCACCAAAGTGCCACCTCCTCCCTAAAGTCCCCGTCCCTGGGAGTAGTCTCCCACAGTTCTTGACTAGCACTCACTTAGAGAGGGTTGGGATCTCCTTGCATTAAATGGGCCATAGGGTGCCAGGGGTGCAGATCAGTCTGAGGAGCTATGGGAATCAGCAGGTGTCCCCAGGCTTGCTGGAAGATATCTCAAGAGGCTGGCTTTGATTTTTGGAGCTACACTGGCTTATCTAATATCGTTAGGGCTAAACATTTATTTTACTGAATCCCCACTATAGACCCAGAATTTGTTCATCAGAACACAGAAATCTTGTCATCCCCTGGGCAGCAGGAATTACTGGGGTCTGCCCCTAAGTCTGTGATTCGACTTCTCTTGTGCCTGCCCCATCACAGGCAAAGACAAAAAGTAGCTCATTACTTTGTTTTCAGGTGTCACAGGGAGTAAAGGATGGTGGGCTTCCATAGGGAAGATGATAACAAAATTTCACAAGCCTGTCACTCGTTCATAAAGAGATGCCTGTAGATGCAGGAAACCGCTGGAGTGCTTTCTGCCTTCACGGAAGGCAGCATGGTTGCTCAATCTGATTTAGTCGGATTTTTATAAATTGTACTTTTTTTTTTGATTTTTTTCAAGACAGGGTTTCTCTGTAGCTTTGGAGCCTGTCCTGGAGCCTGCTAGCTCTTGTAGACCAGGCTGGCCTCGAACTCACAAAGATCTGCCTGCCTCTGCCTCCTGAGTGCTGGGATTAAAGGCATGCGCTACTGCCACCTGGCCCCTAAGTGGTGCTTTTGAAAGTATCTTTTTGAGTCACTATTAATGTTAGCTGGCCTCTCCGCATGCATACAGCCCAATGAACTATGTTTATATTATATACTAATATAGGGAAATGCTATTATAATAAAATGATACTGCACTTGACTGTGTGGGAGGTTCAGAGTATATATGCCTTTTTAAAAAAATATAAAATATAGGCCGGTGGTGGCACACGCCTTTAATCCCAGCATTCAGGAGGCAGAGGCAGGTGATCTCTGTGAGTTCAAGGCTAGCCTGGTCTACAAGAGCTAGTTCCAGTACAATTAGGACTGTTACACTGTCTCGAAAACAAACAAACAAAAAAAACCAAAAAAGTTGTCTTGTTGGGTGGTGGTGGGGCACACCTTTAATCCTAACACTCTGGAGGCAGAGGCGGGTGGGTCTCTGTGAGTTCAAGGCCAGCCTGGTCTACAAGAGCTAGCAGGCTCCAGGACAGGCTCCAAAGCTACAGAAAAACCCTGTCTCAAAAAAACAAAAAATAAATAAATAAAATAAAATATTGAAATGTCTACAAACTTAATGTCCAACATGAAAAGAACCATGTTCTGTATAATGAAAGGGATGTCATGCAAAACACTGTCTAGATCACATTCACGTTGAAGTCATTATAACTAAGAAATGTTCAACTTGTAGAAAGTGAAAACCAGTTCTCTCAAGTGACACCCTGTGATTCCCTCACCAGCACGATGAAAGAAGGGATCATGTAGAAGTCTGTCCCGATGCTGGCGTTATCATACAGGAACTGGCTCAGCGCATTGCACTCACTGGAGGTGCTGCCCTCATTGCCGACTATGGTCACGATGGAACGAAGACAGACACCTTCAGAGTACGTATCACACAGGGGCACGCTTGAGTCCGGCTCCATTGCTGGCCTGAGTCCACCCAAGGCTGCCTTAGCTTGGTCTTCATGGTGTCTGACTTAGTTGTGTTCATTTTAGAATGTTAATTATGCTGGTACAATTACCCATAATCTGAATCTTACAGTCATTCTTCCTTAGTGTAGAGCCTGGATATGCACAGAGCCCAGGAAACATTGGAATAATACAAATTTTGGGAAAGGTTTTCTTCATATTAATGTTTCAGCCCTGCCTTCATTAAAACACACACACACACACACACACACACACACACACACAAAAATAACAAAAGTTGCTTTGCACATTTAACCTAGACATTGCAATCCAACTATTTTAACATGTTTTTCTATCCATGTATTTTCTTTTATCCTTCCTAAACACTCTTTCTAAATGTTCTTTAAATATGACAAAACGTTTAAATATGTTGAATATTCCTTCATAGGAGTATGTAGACCTGAAGGCTGTTACTCATTTTCTAGATGAGTGGTTCTTTGTTTCTAGCTCCATTATTGTTGGGAATTCTTAGCTGGGAGAACATGGTGAGACTGATGATCTCTAGCCTCCTCCAGGATTGCGGTAGGGCAGGCCTAGATGGTGCAAACGCCCATATTTTTAGGTGCTTTGGAGTCTGTGATTGACAGGTAAGTTTTGTAAACTACTGCCTAGTGCTGACGACCGGAACTTGCCACAGCATTAATGGGAATGGTAAATAGCTTTAAGTTAAGGGCAATATCTTCAGACATTCTAACCTTGTATATTCTGTTGGGTTTTCCATGTATCACCTTGTTCGGAGAGAGGATGTCACTGCCTAGAGTTTAAACCACAGATTTAGGCCACACTTTTTAACACTGACAATGTAAAGAAGTGTTAGTATGCTATCCTTTCTTTAATCTCAATAATATTAACGAGAACAGTCAAAACTATTCTTTATATTCCAGGGCTTCTGTGGACACCGGCTTCATGATGTCTTAGTTGCACCTGGAACAGCCGACCTCACAGCTGATGTGGACTTCAGTTTTCTGCGCAGAATGGCCCAGGGAAAAGTAGCTTCTCTGGGGCCAGTAGAGCAACGGACATTTTTAAAAAACATGGGCATTGATGTCCGGCTGAAGGTAATGGTTTATCTCACTAACATTAAATATCTTCATTTAAAAAGTTATTTAGAGGACCCTCTACCAGCTTCATGCTGTGGTAGTGAGCAGAGCCTTTGCAGAAGGAAGAGCTGGGATGTGGCACAGCTTCCTGTTTCTATATGAGGTTGAGGCTCCCAAGAAAAACATGCTCATGGGTCTGAATTTTATAGTTTTGTAACTCCTTTTCCAAGGACACTTCGATGTTCTTACAGAGCAAATCTCCTGGGACATCTGCTAAAGATGCAGGTGTGTACATTTGGGTCACAGCATCTACAGATGTAAGCACCCCGTGATCACATCTGGGCATTGCTCTGCTGGAGGACTGTCGTCACTGTTAGTGCTGCAGTGGGGGAAGTCTTTCTGCAGTGCCCTGTGTTAAAGACCTTTCCCCCTCCAGGTTCTTTTAGATAAAGCAGATGAGGCGTCCATTGAGCAGCAGTTACTGCGGGGGTATGATATGTTAATGAACCCTCAGAAGATGGGAGAAAGATTCAACTTCTTTGCCTTGCTACCTCATCAGAGACTTCAAGGTGCCAGTCAAGAAAGGAATGCCCGTCAGTCAAAAACCCCCACATCATCTGTAGCTGGGTTTGATGAACTTGTTTGGCAGTGATAGTTCAACTTGGACTTTTTATACCTCAGTGTGCTTTAAAAATCAAAATAAAAGAAACTCATTTTGTATATTGAAGGTAATGTAATGTTCAAACTATTTATCTCTTTGTAGTCAATAAAATAGCCTCTTTTACATAAATACAATCAAAATGGTTGAATGTTCAAGGTTATAACTAACTCGTGGTACAATTGTTTGCAACCTAGTGAAGTAGTTCATTGTGATATCAAATTTCCTTTAATGAAGCAAGTTGCTGTATTTCTGTTTACTTTTTTAAAATATACATGAAAACAGGTTGGTGTGTCGGAAACAGAAAGTAAGGTAAATGGTTATCTCCAGAGGTCTGAGTCAAGAGCTCTGGATATTATTTTTTACAGAGGGAAAAGCCATATATTCTGATAGAAGGATCTCTTAAGGTTTAGTAAATGGACAAAGTCAGACGCAAGAGCTTCTAGTGTTGATCCCAGTCTTGCTGACGGAGAGAATTAAATGAACATGCTGGTGTGACTTAGTGTCTGTTCTGTGGTGTGCATGTGCGGAGAGAGGATGAAGGACAAGAGTTGATAGGGAAGCAGGTGTCAAAAGGCTTAATCTGTGGATATTAGTACAGATTAATACTAAAATTTTAAAGAATAAATGTCATCGTAAAAAAACCTGCAGCAGCTCTGATTTGTACTGAAATAAGAGTTTAAGAGCAATATAGAGGGCTGGAGAGATGGCTCAGTGGTTAAGAGCATTGCGTGCTCTTCCAAAGGACCCGAGTTCGATTCCCAGCAACCACATGGTGGCTCACAACCATCTGTAAAGAGGTCTGGTGTCCTCTTCTAGCCTGCAGGCATATATGCAAAACAGAATATTGTATCCATAATAAATAAATATTTTCAAAAAAAGAGCAGTATAGACTATCCAGGAATAATTTCCTAAGCTGAGTTTATTCTGTATTTTCAGATAAATGTAAAATTTTAGTTCTGTAATAAGTTGTCATTTTGGTCCATAGAGCTTTTATATTAATATTGTAAATGAGTTTTCTTGGGAAGTATTTATCGGTAGCACAACCCTCTAAGGTCAGAGGGAAACAGTATTAGCCATTTTTGTTTGGTTTGTTTTTTCAAGACAGAGTTTCTCTGTGTAACAGTCCTGGCTGTCTTGGAACTCACTTTTGTAGACCAGGTTGGCCTCAAACTCACTGCCTCTGCCTCCCAAGTGCTGGGATTAAAGGCGTGTGCCACCACCACCTGGCAGTATTAGCCATATAGTGGTGTGTCACTTATTCCTGCTGCCTAACTGAGAATGGTGTTCCCATTCTGTATCTTAGTCTATTGGGACAATGAGTGAGGCTTTGTGTAACTGGTGTGTGTGGTATGTGCACACTTCAGCCACAGCACCTGTGGTCTACTAGGCACCTGGGCTCACATTCTGGACACGACATGTGGAGGTTGATAGAGGGCATCTTTCTTTCCATTGCTTTCCACCTTCATATTTGAGGCAGAATCTGTGGCTCTGAACTCAGCTCCTTAACCTGGCCAAAGACCACTTGTCTCTACCCGTCCCTGGGGTTGCAGGCACGCTGTGGTGTCTGTCTTTATGCATGTGCTGGGGATCCAACCGGAGGCGCTTCTGTTCGTACAGCAGACACTTTACCTTCTGAGCCATCTTCCCAGCCCTGCTGTCTAAGATTTTAGATGCTGCACAGTTTTAGGAATGGCCTACATTCCTAATTGCTCTATTCTATTCTATTCTATTCTATTCTATTCTATTCTATTCTATTCTATTCTATTCTATTCTATTCGACTAAAACATTTAAAAGGTGAAATACCCACAGTTGACTTCTTCCAAATACATAATTGTTTTTAGCTTTTATAACTAAGAGGGAAGAGTCTAGTAGTGCCTTCTATCTCATCTCTATTTCTTCTATCTCATAAAATTCTAGAAATTTATTTATTTTTTATTAGACATTAAATTTTTCTAAGTCTTCTAGTAGTTGCAATAGTTGATTATCTGGAGTAGTTACTAAAAAAAATTAATTATCATTGTTCTTCACAGTTGTATTCCAATAAGTGAACCTTCTAGATAATTATCTCAAATGCAGTATACAATTGAAATGCCTTTTTGACAGGTTTTCTCTGTGGGGGAGCTAAGCAAATACTATCAGTGTTCATCTAGCATTGGCTCTACATACAAAACTGTTCTATTACCCAGACTCAGGGAAAATATTACAACCAAGTAAAATTCTCTCAGGCAACTTGTACTAGAGACTGGCTGCGGTTTTCACATAGGAAAGTATGGTGATACAGAAATACATTTTATTATCAAGTTTTGAGAATATTTACAAAAAGTGGGATGTAACAAAAAATATAAAATGTACGAAACAGTGTCATTATACACTACTTTGAAAATTATCACGTTTCTAAGAAACAATTACTTTTTATGCAAACACAACTTGGCTTTAAGACAAAGAGAAAAAGTTATGCAGGTTAAACAGTGGAGTAGGTACTCAACGCCAGACCACCTGACAGTGCCTTGGCAGTCTTTCTCTTTAGACACACAGGCCTTCAACAAAAACAGAGTGCAATTCACGTCACGGCTTGTAGAGCCTGATGAGAGCATACAGCAGAACAGCCACTCCCGTGAGCTCGCCTCACAGCAGAGTGACGCACAATTGTTCCATCTTGTACGTGGTGGTCAAGCAGACCTTGCAGAAACGGAGGGAAGTCACCACCTCTCACAGGGAAAATTCATTCACAGACGTTCCTTAATACTCTTCACGACTGCGGCATGAGAACAGTAAGGGGGATATGTGCAGGGTCTCCTGGACACACACCTGGACAGTACACCATCAGTGGCTGGGCCGGGGAAGAGGGACGTGGGACATAGGCCTGGGTTCAAATTCATATTCAAACTCTATGACCTTTAGCAGCTAACCTTGTGCCTCAACTTCTTTAAATGCATGTAGTCACGTGGCAATTGTGAGGATACTTTAAAGCATCAAAACTTAACAACACAGAGGCAGCCTGTAATGTTTCTGTTTCTTCAGGATGATTTTAATATTCAGTAGATCCCCGCAGCTGCTTTCTCATCTGTGAAGACACTTCAGTCTTGGTCCGCTCACACACAAGACTGTTTCTCTCTCTCGCTACCTCAGACCTGATCAGCGGTAGCTGACTACATTGACGGTTGTTCCAGACTGTCAGAGATGTTCACACATGCCGGTCTTCATGGCCACACCGTGGATGGCAAAGGCAGCAATCTATGCTCTCCATTCTACAGATGAGAAACTAAATGCTTAGACAAACTGTCTCCTGCCCAGCGCAACAAATCTAAAACATAGGAAGCTCACACTCACACCCAGGTCCTCGGACTCCAAATCTCTGCTCTTAGCACAGAAAAGGGACACCAGAAGCCGTACTCTTGGTGACGAGTGGGAATGAAGAAACATACCGTATTCCTTCTCTTTGGGGAAAGCAGATTGGAGCATCACTAATGTGAAAACCAGAAAGTGCCTCAGAACTCCAAAGTTTCTAGGTTTTGGAGGATTTCAGATTTGTTAGTCAGGGATGCTCAACCAGTGAAGTATGCAGATCTTTCAGTATCTGGAAAGCTGAAACCCTTCTGGTGTTCGACTGCTCAGATTAGAAATACCAAATCTGTATTAATAACTGCTACGAAAACAGCTGGCTGCTGGAGCTGAAGTGTAAGAAATTCTTACTCTTCCTTCATCTGCCGTACTCGTAATATGGTCCTGCCCCGGTAAACTGAACTTTCATGTCTGACTTCAACCCACTCCCCCAAACTGCTCAAAATAAAATGCTGATTTAAAAATTATAGATATTACAGATCCCATCAAAGGCTAGGGAAGAAGGAAAAGATACTGCTTGCTGTCTCGTGACATTTGCTGTGGATTAATTTTATCGGTAAACTACTCAACCCATGTGAGGGTTAATTATGTAGTTAGTCGCAGAGCTGTTCCCACTGGCTGTAGGCACACAGCTTGCATTAAGATGGTGTCAACTGAGAACACAGGGGTTGAGGGGCAGAGCCGAGTGATGGCCGGCAGTATCTATTCGTTTTGTAACACCAACTGTCCGTTTATCCTAGTGGTTACCGCAGCACAGAAAAGGTGACAATTTTTATGCCATACAGATCATATTTAAGGATACAAGGGTACAGCCCCCAAAAGGTTAGCAGTACAGTGTTCCATCTGTAGGGACCCAGAAGAATCAATGCCTCCGGCAGCAGACAAATACTAAAAGTCCTTACATATATTGTTAGCCTCACAGCAATTGCTGAACTACAAACCTGTTGTGTAATCAGCCTTATAAGCAATAACTAGACAGTCACAGGCTTTTTAAAACAAATGATGTAGTTACAGCAAAGGAGAGATAAATTAAGTGCTAATTCACATTGTGCTAATGCGAAGGATTAAGGAAAAGGACAGAACCAGTTATTGCTTATGCTCTAAGAATTTGTAACAAGTTTCATTCTGACGTCATTATGTGGTCTCATTACTCAGTTTCCCTTCATGTACCTATTCGTCACGAGCTATAGGACTGGTGCCGCCAATCGTTTATTTCCCCACGCCGTGCCTCCTTGGGATGGCAGAGAGCATCAGTTATGTAGCAGAGTATCTGTTCATGAATGAAATCCTGCCTCACTGAAGTTAGCCTGCTGATAATCAAGGATCTTCTTCCATATCATCTGGATTGGGGGCCATAATGAAATGCTTTGGGTATTCGAGGTTGTGTGTGTATGCATGTATTTCCCAGCGAGCATCATCACTTTCATGTGTAATGTAACGTTCTCCAATGCGAGTTTCAAATTCTCTGAGGTCAAGCCAAGTCTGATAATCCTAGGAAAAGAAAATGATTATGACCCATAAAATAGACAAATACCGCAGTCCCCTCTTTTGTTCACAGCCTCAGTGACACCACTGACAACTCCTACCCCTAAATTCTAACTGTATTTTACATTAGCAATGCTAATGATAAATCTTAAACTCTAAAGTCTGTATAAAGGAAAGGAACTAGTTTCTGGAAAATTCTCCTAGGCTTTTGAGCTAGTTAATAGTAATCATCACAAAGACATTCACTTTATACAGCCAGAGGCATACATCTTATTACTCAAAATAGGGTCAAGTGTTTGAATCTATTATCAGGTTGACTTACTAATCAATGAGCCCAGAAGTCCATTTGTTTAATGTTACTTCTACTCCCTATTTCCTATAAAATAGTTGTGCAGCGTCTCTGCTTACTCTCAAGGGTGGATTTTTGTCGAGACAAATCTCTAAAATAACTCATGGAGGAATCAAGCCAAACACAAATCTTTTAGTGGACGTTTAAAATAAAACATATTGAATAGTATGCTTTGTTGACCTTAAAAAAAGGAAGGCATGAACAACTAAGTCCTTATTAAAGTCTCACTGATTCAGTTCGTGGGTGTTTAACCACCTGTCGACACTGACTTGAAGGATAGGCCACACCACTTCCAGATGACGCCTAAAGATTATCCTGAGAAATGTGCTGAACTTGTTGCTCTCTGAGTGGATTGAAGACAAACTCACAGGAGGCTAAGAAGCAGACAAAGTCTTTTTTTTCTTTACCTGTAGCCAAGGATGACTGAGAGATTTGTCAACACTGAAACGTTTTCTCATCTTCACTTGAAGCAAGTTGTTTATCAAATCAATTGCTAGATGAAAAGGCAAAAATTAGATATGAGTTTAGGGGAATTGTTCTCAAACCCGTGATTTTGCCTGCAGGAGGGCAGTTTGATCCATGTAAACATGGCATGAAGAAATTTTCACTCCTCTAGTATATAGAATTTAACACGCAGAATTGACCCACGTGAGAATGAATGCCGACTTCTGATGGAGGAGTTAATTTCATTGGTTAATGAAGAAACTGCCTTGGCCCATTTGATAGCCCAGCCCTTAGTTGGGTGGAGCAGACAGAACAGAATGCTGGGTAGAAGAAAGTGAGGACAGACGCGATGAGGCTCTGGCCCAAGATGGAGAAACTGAACCACTACAAAATCAAGGCAACTATAAAACTACACATTGATCAGACTGCATGCGTCTGGAATACAGATAAGAAAGCCCAGTTCCAAGTGGCAAAGGTTTTCCCTGAGTCCTTCATTGTTTCCATGTTTTAAATTCCTCACATCCTTGTCTGTCCTGCCCCTGGGCTCATGACCAGTATCAGTTTCAGGAGCTCTTCCATTCCGCCCGCTGAGTCAGGACGTAGGAAATGACTAAGGATGACAGCAGAGGGCTGTGGGCCATACTGCCTGCCTTTAGAGCTCCGAGACAGCTTTGAGCTCCTTTTGTTACAAAGTGAAGCGCAGGCTGTTGTCTTTTCTGTTGTTCCTGACACTCCTTCCAGCTTAGTGGGTATTTATTAACTGTCATCTGGCCCAGTGTGTTTGGAATGGTAAAAAAAGACCTCATTCAATGGCTGGCTAAACCCAGCTCAGGACATTCCGCAGCGCTACTTCTACTACTTACGAGGGAGCTGTTTCCCAAGGATGGTGCACTGCATCAGTAAACTTTATCCCCTTTCCTGCCTTTCTCCCTGAACCTTCCCTGAGAAAAGGTCTTGTACAAGGCCCTGAAACCTCCACAGTACTGGGATTGCTATCCACCAACAGCCCTGGCTTATTCTTATCACACCCAGAAGCAGGCATTACAGACGGAAAAGCCCTCACTAGTCATGAAAACTCCGGCACGGAGCTTCCTGATGGTAAGAGATCAGAGGACTGCAAACTGAACTGCAGATACCAAAGCGCGTTCTAGGTATAAAGTGCATGTGCTCACAGTGTCTAATCGAGGAGTTTACCATTGTTCTCAAGACTGGGATAACTAATCACCAAAACAGATACTGTTCGTCTAAGTAGATCTTACACAGCTTGGAGGGGGGGCAGGTCAGGAGGACTCACAGGCCAATCACAAGTTAGGAAGTCTCTGAAGAACTGCAGCGGTGAGAAAGAGGGGCTGCTGGCAGGGGGAAAGACCTGAGCAAGATGCAGGAAAGAGTTTAGTACAGAGCATATAATAGTTTTGTATAACAAGTAGGAGGTGAGGCTAAAAAGGCACTTAGCAAGGGCCACAAAAGGAGTTGACAACTGCGGTGTGGTTAAAGGGAAGTCCGAGTGGATGAAACGACCTTCCTGCAGATGGTGCGCCCAGTGACTGAGACATTAGGGAAGAAGCTAGTAGACAGCACAGGTAGAGATAGGATAGTTCAGCAGTTTCTGGAAGAGGCTATTGGAGCCTGGGTGACAGCTGTGCCTGAAAATTATGAGAAAACTGAGACAAACTTTAAGAGTAGAGAGTTTGGCTTTGCATAGTGGTGCACAGATCTCTGAGTTCAAGGCCATCTGGGTCCACACGGGAAGTTCTAGGCCAGCCAGAGCTACAAAGTAAGACCCTATCTCAAAAAAAAGTAAATTATAAGCTGGGTGGTGGTGGTGCACATCTTTAATCCCTTGGAAGGCAGAGGCAGGTGGATCTCTGAGTTCAAGGCCTACCTGGTCTACAAGCTAGTTCTAGGATGCACTCCAAAGCTACAGAGAAACCCTGTCTCAAAAAACCAAAAAAAAAAACCAAACCCCAAAAAAGCAATAATTAAAATAATAAACACAAGTACATTGGTCAAAGACTGGTAATGGATTAGGGAAATGAATGAGGGCTAATGGTGCGGACCTGGAACTTGTTTCTCTTTTACCTTCACTGGAGATCTCTCGCCATGGATTTGGTGGGTACATAAATGCAGCATTTTGGATTTGGTCATTTATATCTTCATCTTCATTGAATGGAAATGTGCCGCTGAGGCTCACGTAGATGATGACACCCACTGACCACATGTCTAGGGACCGGTTGTAGCCTTTGCTTCTGAGAACCTCAGGGGCTAGGTAGGCTGGAGTTCCCACTACTGACCGCCGAAATGACTTCTCACCAATGATGCGTGCAAACCCAAAGTCACACAACTTCACCTGGAAATTGAATGTGTAAAAGCTTATCAATATGCATATCAATACCTGTTCCTAGATATGTTCAGTGCACTTAACCAAAGGGTACTAATTATACACAAAACAGTTCTAGACAGGGAAACTGAAATATTTCCACAGAGGCGGGCAGATACATCTACAGCTCTTGATATAGTAGAAAGAAGAGCTAGCCAATTGCTTAATTTAAAAACAATTTGTATTCCATTTTCCAGATTCAGGGAGCAAGGGTTCAGTCCTGTTTTTTTTTTTTTTTTGGTTTTTCGAGACAGGGTTTCTCTGTGGTTTTGGAGCCTGTCCTGGAACTAGCTCTGTAGACCAGGCTGGCCTCGAACTCACAGAGATCCGCCTGCCTCTGCCTCCCAAGTGCTGGGATTAAAGGCGTGCGCCACCATCGCCTGGCTTCAGTCCTGTTGTTTTGATGAGATGGGTGGAGGGTGCTGATCTTCCTTTACTTTTAAAGGAGTCCCTTTTCTATCTCTATAATAGGAACTGTGTTTCAGTTTAGAATCCTCAATGGTCTTTCAGTGTCTGAGCATAAAAGTGCTCAATAAATGTTTTGCTGCATGAAAAATAAGCTACAAAATTAGTATTTTGAAGCATCCTTTATTTACTGACTCTTAGAACAGCAGTTCTTAACCTGTGGGTTGAGACCCCTTGGGAGGAGTCAAACAACCACTTCACAAGGGTTGCCTAAGACTATCTAGCAGGTCCTTCTGTTTGTGTGTGGCTTGCATTGGATAATCAATAAAGACACTGCTTGGCCTGATAGGGAAGAACTTAGGTAGGCGGGGAAGACAGAACAGAATTCTGGGAGGAAGAAAGCAGAGACAGAGAGCTACCATGGAGACGCCAGGTCAGACATGCTGAATCCTTCCCAGTAAGCCACGACCTCGTGGTGACATACGATTATCAAAAATGGATTAAGTCAAGATGTGAGAGTTAGCCAATAAGAGGCTAGAACTAATGGGCCAGGCGGTATTTTAATTAATACAATTTCTGTGTGGTTATTTTGGGTGTATGCTAGCCGGGCAGCAGAGACCAAAAGCAGGCCCTCTTTCCTGTTACAATCTATGTATCAGATGTTTACGTTACAATTCACAACAGTAGCAAAACATCAGTTATGAAGTAGCAACAAAAATAATTTTATGATTGGGGATCCCTACAACATGAGGAACTGTATTAAAGGGTTGCAGCATTAAGAAGGTTGAGAACCACTATCTGAGAATATCTGTTGCCCAGGAAGCTACGCATCAGTAAGTAAGTAAAACGAGGCTTACAGATGACAATGTCTACAAAACCACAGCACAAACAGATACTGGAGAGCAGAGGGGGAGGCATATTCAAATGCTGCTTGCCGTTTCTAGTATACGCCCTATGACGCATGCCTTGTGAATAACATTAACTGCATCATAACTGAACCTGGAACCCCTCTACTCAGAAATTTGGAGAGCACAGACATTAATGTGTGGTTGTGAGCCATTTATGCACAATTAGAACCCCCTAAAAGTTTATTTCTTGAGACCTATTTATATCTAAAAATGTTTAATGGACCACAGCAATACAATAATAAAGTCTGAATTTAAATGATTCCACTACTGATTCAAGCTGGCATTAAAGACGACAAAGGCATGTCCTGAGTGCTCTGTTTTGTATTAGGAGGGTACTTTGTAAATGTCACTAACTCAAAATAGTTTTGTTTTTTTTTTTGGATTTTTGAGACAGGGTAGCTTTTGGTTCCTGTCCTGGAACTAGCTCTTGTAGACCAGGTTGCCTCAAACTCACAGAGATCCACCTGCCTCTGCCTCCCGAGTGCTGGGATTAAAGGCGTGCGCCACCACCGCCCGGCTTCAAAATAGTTCTTAATGTCGGGTTCTGGAGAATGTCTCACCTGAGGAAATGGTTCTGCTGACGCAAGCAGCACGTTTTCAGGCTTTAAATCACAGTGCACAATATTCTTAAAATGTAGATTCCTCAAGGCAACAAGTATCTGTTAGGAAAACAGGTTTTGAGAGGAGCAACTGAGAGAGAGCAATGGCAAGCAGGTATGAAAATGCCATAATGAACCCCGTTACTTTATATGCTAACCCAAGACCTGGAGAAACACATAAATGTTAAGAGCACAAGTTGTTCTTGCAAAGGACCCAGGTTCAGGTCCCAGGACCCACATGGCAGTTCACAACTGTTTGTAACTCCAACTCCATACGATCTGATGTCCTCTTGACCTCTAGGCATCACACACACGATGCGCGCGTGCGCGCGCACACACACACACACACACACACACACTACACACACACAGAGCCAAAACACACACACAAAATTTAAGGGTGATTCTGCCCTTGCAAAGGGCTTTCTCTTAACGCCTAGAAAATGAGCTAACCTCTAAGATGAGTTCTTGAATTATATGATAATTTCAAACTTATTTAATCAAGATGTAGTTAAAAGTATTATTGTTTCACTTTTATTAAGGCTACTAATCCTTAATTTCTCAATGGCAAACATGGGGCCATTAATTCTTAGTTTTGCTGGTTTCAAGGTAGAGTTAAAATACCTGTGTGACCATGAATTTAGTAACTCGCTCTGGAAGTCGACTTTTTTCACTGGACAGAATCATTTCCAACATATCTCCATGAAGTTTTTCCATCACTACGAATACTCGTTCTGGGGTTTCAAACATACACTCCAGATTTACAATCCCAGGGTGGTGTAGATTCTGAAGAGAAGTGGCAGGGTGTTTGAATGACCATTTTCAGTAAAGAACTAATCTTACCATGAAACCAACTGGAATACTGCGATAATTATATGAATACACAGCTCAGAAAGAAACAGTTTACTCTCACCCCTCCTCAAAAAAGCTTCTTTTTGCATTAGATAGAAATCATTACAGAAAGGCACAGTTGATCCAAATTCAGAGACCACGGGTACCCAACACCAAATGACACACCTAAACCCAAGACCAGGAAGCCTGATGCAAGATAGTTTCTTCTACATAGGACAGGGAAGCTGCATCCATGAAACTTCAATGATATGGTTGCCTTAACAAGACCTGTAAAATGGCACTACCGGATGACATGCCGACATGGATGGGAGTAATCTCAGAAGCCCTACCCATAAACGAAGAACTACAGTCAAATCATGACTGCCATGAAAGGGACAATCAGTCTGCTACAAGGAAGAGTCCCTGAAAGATCCAATCCCAAGCAGTGAGTCCTAAACGCACAAACATATACATACATATGTATACACATATACAAATCAAACCAGCAGATTGTATTTATAAATTTGCATGTATATATGTAATAATAATGAATAAAAAACTTAGACAGTAAACTAAAAGCATATAAAATGAAAACTACAACAAGAATAATAGGTATTTTCCCCAGTTGTGTACTGAGAAGTGGTTCAGTGAAGGGAGGGACTGTTTGCACTGTCTTCTGTTATGTCCTTGTATTTTAAAGAAATAGCCGAGGCTGGCTGCTTTACTTTTACACGCACTCCTACCTCCCAGACACAGAACTGACACCTGGATTTACTGTATTATTTCCTTTATTAATTCCATTTTTAATGTTTATAATTTCTTCTGCCTTCCGTAGTTATCCTTTTCATAAATATGTATTTTAGTGTGTGTGTGTGTGTCTGTGTCACAGTGTACATATGAAAGGTGGCTAGAGTATAAATTATAACACGGTTTCATTCAATCCATGTGAAAGTTTATGTGGAATGCTCACTGACTAAATCTTATAGAACCAATTTCAGTAAATAAAATGTGATTTGAAAATTTTGTTTTACAAAGAATTTGTGGTATAAGTTCACATTACTCTCTTTCTCACATTCAAAGAGTATTAAACCTCATCTTTAAAATCTATATACATATAGATTTTGTTACGTGTTTACACACTGCCAGGAGACCTAAAGCCACAATTTTGAACACACACCCCCTCTCCCAAATAAATAAGTTTATAAGAAGGGAGTGTATCTGGAGACACCCTAAAGTCACCAAATACCATTGATATAAACAACCAGAATTCACTGTGTGCAATAACTGAAAATCCCTAAATTCAATACTCAGTCGAGGGCTCTGTTTGTGATCAAAGTCAAAGAGAAATAAGTCCTTAGATATAAACCCTCATTTTATTGTTCTACATACTAGTTGGACAGCAACATTTCAAAATTAAATATAAAATGACATCAACAACACACTCATACATAGCCTATGTAAATGCTACTAATAATCTGAAGTTAGCTTGTTGGAAGCATGGTTTGGGACGAGCTTAGGTACCTGCTGACCAGAAACTCCGATTATCATTCCACTGTTCCTTACCAGTGATGATAATGCCAGAAATGAATCATTAATCATTTGCTTAAACACTTCTCTCCTTCAAAGGAGCCTAAGTGCAGCAGACTATCTTAATTCCACACACAAGCAGACGGAGGGTGGAGAGCATTAACTACTACAGGGGTATTTCTTCAACAACATGGAAAGCCATGCAATGAGCTAACGGGCATTTGAGTATGATTATTATTCACAACATTCAGAAGATAAACCAACAAGCTACATAACTCCCAAAGGAGCTAAAGATAATAGGTCAAAAGAAAAATACAAGTACTTTATTTTATGTGATTTACATTCTTGCTAGCAAAACTTCAAAATATATTTTAACAAGTTGAGTATGTTGGTGCATATCTGTATTCCAGCACTCATGAGATATAAAGCTAGAGGGTCACCATGAGTGTGAGACTATCTTGGGCTACAAAGCAAGCCTTGAAGTCGAAAAACCAAAACAACAAAAATCCCAAATAAACCAAAATAAACGCCACAACTTTTAATGAAATAATACAATGCAAGTAACTTTGAATTAATAGAGTAACACATTACTGTTAAAAGGCACACTTTTAAAACCAGTGTTTATTTTTATAGTAATTAGTATATTCACATTATTTCTGAGAATCTGATAAATAAAATAATGACATAAAAATACAGCAGAAGTATTAGTATCCCTGAATGAATTATGACTGGATACTTCCTATCTTTAGAGATTTCACTCAGGAAAAAAAAATCTAATCAAACTAGTATTACAGAATAAAATACTAACAAGCCTCCTTTAAACTTTTAAACATTATTGCAATCTTTTAAAAAAAGGACCTGCACTGTTTAGTAGTCAAAACATCAAAACCAGCCTCCAAACCTATCCTTATCAGCATCATCAAAAATATTCACTCAGAAATCAAAACTCAAGTTTATGTAACCATTTTAATTTTTTTGTTTTGTTTTTACCTGTAAAATAGCGACTTCATTCCGGAGTTGACTTTCTTGCTTTGTGGGGAATCTCATCTTATCAATTACTTTAATAGCCACATCCCTTCCAGTCTTTCTGTGTTTTCCTGTTCAAGAACAGAAAAGAATCAAATGGGCAGCTATGGCAGCTATATCAGAACAGGAAAGCTTTACTGGGACGTTGTTCAGACTGAAATTTAATGTATTTACTCTTGCATTTTCTGTTGCTCATTTTCTTTTCTACAGTCTTAAGAAATGAGATTCTTTCCTCTATAGTACTGCCCTGTAATAAAGGCAATTTCATGACCTGAAACGTCCAACATCTTCGTGAACTTTCTTGCTGAGAAGTAACAGACTATGTTAAATAAATGAGTTTTTAAATGCCCTAAGTCTTCAGAGACTGTATGTACTTTATTTTATTTAGGTTCACTAACTTTATTTAACTTTATTTTTAGTTAGGTTCAGCAGAGTGATTACGTTATAGCCTCAAACTCCAGATCTCTATATTTTAGACATAAAATAAATATGCAACAGTATCTCATTCATTCATTAAAATGATTAGTTGCCTTGTATTTATTAAGTAAGGTCACCGTTTAAATGCTACAGTTTAAGAGGTGAAAAACAGCAGGTATATTTATTTATTAGCTCCAGTTAACACACAAGTGATTGGTTTTCTACTAATCTATTAACTTGAAAATTACAACTGTTTCAAGGACACAGGCCCCAAAATGTGACTGATTTAAGAGGGCATGTTTGGAAAGGTGCCAGCAGTACTCCAGACCATTTTCTCTTCCTTCAGTGAGGTCTTACAGAGACATCACTAGTCTAAAAGGGACAAATGTGAAGTTACAAACCACAGTGTTGTGTCTATGTGTAAAACCCACACGTTTTCTGTGTAGAACATGATGGCAGATACTGGGAGTATAAGGAAAGCCCAGAATCTCTAAAGCCACCGTTAAAGTCCAGTAGGAAGATGAGAGAAACCCCAAGTGTTACATGCACTACAGCATAAGGATGTGGCGGGAGCACCATGGGAGCACACTGCACTTGTTCCGTGAAGGTGGGATGGGGAGAAGGCACGTGAGAGGAAGCCCTTCCCTGAGCCTGAACACAAAGGGATGTCCACCAGAGGAACACAGGGTGGAGAAGGGCAGAGGGCAGCACAGAGGTATGCAAGTGTGACTGGAAGAAGTAGAAAGGAACTGCGGTTAGAATGGAGGCTACACAAGCAGGAAGAGAATGTGACCACAGAGAGCGTGGGCTTCGGGATGTCAGATGTTGATTTTTCTGAAAGGCTCACTCCGAGAGTGTGAAAGAAGGGTCCAACCGAAGGAGGAAGCAAGGGATGACAAAGATTTGACATTCTATCTTGGAATTTTGCTTATAAAGGACTTTCATGTACACATTAGTTTTAATTCCAGTAAGTCTATGAGCAGTGGACTTCAGTTTCCTAGTTTCATCAAGCAGATGATGAGATACTGAGACACACGGAGGCTAAATAGTTTCATCGGCATCCTTTACCGCAGAGCGTGATGAGTTCAGATATTCACCGGTTGTGGTGGCGCACGTCAGCAGGATTTGCTGAAGGAGGCAGAGGCAGGAGGAGCATGAGCTCGAGGCTAGCCTGGGCTACACATTAAAAAAAAAAAGAGTTCAGCTAGTCAGACCCTATAGAAAATTCATGTCAACAGAAAATGAATACTGCTTCACACTAGAAACTAGTGGGGAGCATACTTGAGTGAACAGCCCACACAGCCCAACACTAACACATCTTTACATGTGATCTTTAAGAAGAGGGAGACTTACTACAAAAATAATTCCCTGATCCTGTTACTTTTAGAATTTTCCAACTGAAATGAAGTGATACTGTTTTACCAGAAAGGACTTAGTTGAGAGGATGCAAACCAACCTTTGAGGAAAAGGGAACTTAACGAATCTGTGAGCTACAAGAATGACAGCCGTCTTAATATTTACAGTTTAGAAACTACACATATAAAAGGCTGTACTTGCTTACCTCCATAAACAATGCCAAACTGGCCAGAACCAAGCACCTCATCTGCAAAGATCTGGTACACACTGCTGATGTCCTATCAAGGAAATAAGCAAATACCATAAATGTCTCTGAATGATATAATTAAACACATTTTAATTTTTATGTTAGAGCAAAAAGTTTTCTATGCTGATCCCTGGAGGTAGCTGGTCACCCAGTTTGCCTAACTAGTCAGTGAGCCCCAAGCTAGTGAGTGAACATACGTAGGCATGCGCGCACACACACTCAACAGGAATGATGACTAAGTTTGCCCTGGAACCAGTTTGCCTAATCAGTGAGCCTCAAGCTAGTGCGAGCACACACACACACACACACACACGCACACGCACACGCACACGCACACGCGCGCGCGCGCGTGGTGAAAGCTGTTAGAAAGGAATGATGCCTGAGTTTGCCTTGGCCTCTACATACACAAGTGTACCTAGACCAATATCCAAAATCAACACCTAAATTTACACTGGGATTGAGATGTGTGTGAAATTCTAACACAAATCCACTCACTCAATGCTCCTCCCTCCTCTTTTTTGGTTACTGTTTGCTGCTCTCAGAACATTCAAATACTAACTTGGAGTGTGTAGCGCCAGAACTGCATTATGGGCACGACTGGTAAAAGGTGAATATAAGCCCATTTAACATATTCGAAGCTTCAGCCTTGAAGCAAACACCAGTGAATGTGTATATGCATATATGTTAAGTTGTAATACAGACTTTAAAGGTTGTAAGAATCATTTGTATAAGCTTATCAACCTCAATTCAACTTTTAATTTAAGTAATGAAATTTTGGTTCTAAACCATTGAGCCAAGGGGCATTCAAAGCAAATAAGGCCAAAGCTGAATCTTTCCTCCTTAGCCTTGGATGCACATCTCTCTAGGCTCCCGAGGGGTTATCCAGACGTGTCCTCTCACGTTCTTAGGGTTCCCCTTTCTCTGCTCAAGGTGGAATTTATTTTAGACATTACCAGGGCGACACAGGGGTTATATCTCCTGATGATTATTATCTCTTCCTGATTAGAAATTCATTCTCGACTCCATCTCAGAAAGCCCCACGCTTCTGTTAGAAAACTATAATAGCTTGAAACTCCAGGTGAGAGAGGTTCTTATCCGAGAACAACACAAAACGACTTTATAGTATTTCTGTTTGTTTCTTTCAATCTGATCCAAGAGGTAGAAAAGTATGGCTCCTGGCTCTTCCCCTGTGGCTTAATCCATGGTTAAGTTTTTAAAATAACTGGACAAATCAAAGTAATAATTTGTTATATGTTTATAGTACAGGAGATTCATATTTTAGTGCCACACATTTAGTAAAATAGTCACATGCATTCCTGTGTAGGTATTTGCTAAAGTGGCCAAAGTTGGGTAGACTCTACCATGTAACTGTTTAATATTTGGTCCTTTACAGAAAGAGGCTGTCATACTGCTACACAAGTTAGTGTGCTTACACACAGCAAACTTAATATACTCACTGAGGGTCCTCCATTTCCTGCTTCTTTCCATTTGCTCATCCTGTATCTATGCATGCATGCATGTCTCCCAGCTCACTCCCTCAACACTGGGCAAACCCAGTCCATCCTCTGAGGAGAGCTCAGGCTACACTTCTCCTCAGGAAGCCTTCTCTGTGATCAGACAAAGCGCATCACTGCGTAGTTCTCATGATACCTTCTAAGTGAAGAAATTCCCATTTTCATGATTAGAAAGAATCTGCCTTAATTTCTAACCTAAAGCAGAACTGCTAGCTCAGGGCAGCATGACTGCGAAGTTTAGCTTTGTATCTTAGCAACTGCTCAGTACTTGGGGACATAGACTTGATCCTGACAAGACTTTCACATTAATCTCTTTATTTTAAATATCTGGCCTGCACATATTGGATCTAATTATTGCTTACCACATTCTCCTGAACCTGGGAGTTAGATACGGAGATACTGGTGGCCAGATCTTCTGTAAAATATAAGAATGAAATGAGAAAAAGCACAAAAATTAGTATGTGACTTAATATGATTTACTAGCATGAAAATCAATAGCGCATTAAACTTAAAAATACATAAATACAGATAATATACTCAATAAAATGTTATATCAATACTAATCCACCCACAAGAACTGAGTAAATAAAATGACACATCTCTATAAAATAATACTCTAAATATTTAGTAAACAACATAGAACCATAACTACTGAGTCAGAAAACAAGCCATGATGTCCTATTATGGGCAGCGTTGCCATGGATCAGTGATAGAGCATTTGTCTATTATGTGAGAAGTGTAAGGCCTTGGATTCAGTTACCAGCACTGTCAGAATCAAATGAAGAGAAAACAAGCTGTAGGTAGCAGGGTCTGAATTAAAAATAAAAATTTTACTTTTGGGGAGTGAGTGCTGTAGGCTGGGGAATGAGGACTGTAATATTTATATCTCTATTCTGCTTATACTGTTTTAAAACTGTAGTGGATTTTAATTGGATTTTAATAAATAAAGACTGCCTGAAGATCTGAGAGTAAAACAGTCCCGCTGGTCAGCCTTACAGACCAGATTATGGTAACACACACCTTTAATCCCAGTAGCCACACTAGTTGCCATAGAAACTGGGCAGTGCATGCCTTTAATGATAGTGGTGCACACCTTTAATCCCAGCCCTAGAGAGGATTATAAAATGGGAGGAAACAGCTCTCAGTCACACAGTCTCCTTTTGAGATTCCAGGAAGTAGGATCACCATTTCAGACTGAGGTCAAGACAGTGGCTGGCTGTTTTGCTTTATCTTTAAGTTGAACCCCAATTTCTGACCCTGAGCTTTTATTAATCGTGCTTTATAAAATATAAAAAAGTATGCATCTGGGGATGGTTCAGTGGTTAAGAACACTGTCTGTTCTTAAAGAGGACCTGGGTTTGAGTCCCAGCACCCACAGGGTGGCTCACAACAATCTGTAGCTCCCGTCTTAGCGGATCTGATACCCTCTTCTGGCCTCTGAGGGCAAGCATTCACATATGTAGTTCATAGACATACATAAAGGTAAAACAGTTGTGCACATTTTTTTTAAAAAGCTCTCTTAATTTTCAATAAAAAGCTTAAATTAGATAAATTTATACAGTGGTAATGAAGTATAACATTACGTAATCCAGACTTGCCTGAAACTCTCTACAGAGACCATGTTGGCCTCGTACTCAAAGACATACACCTGCCTCTACCTTCTGGAGTTCTGGAATTAAAGGAGCATACCACCACATCCTGAAAGTAATTCAGATCTTTAAACAGCAATCAAGAAAAGGCACGAACAGAATTAATGTGTCTGCCACTGCCTTTCAGTGGCCAGTTTCATTTTTTCTCCATGGTCTTGCTATCTGGATGCATCCAGTTTTAATTTCTATAGGTTCCAGACTGGCTACTGTATAGATAGCCAGAGGAACAAAGCAGGAGTAATATTAGTTTAAGTGCCAGGCACTACGCCAAGTCACTGTGTACATCTATTTTTCTTCCCACTTTAGATGACAGAGTCCAAGATCACACAGCAAAGTAAGCAACAGCAATGAGTCTACATTCTCCTATGATTTTGCCTCAGAGATTTTGGATATTAAAAATAAAATGTGTGTGCATATATGTCTCTATCATTTCTAGGGGAACGAATCTTAGTTTTGGTTAAATGTTATTTTGTCTAAATCTTCCCAGAACTTAAATACTGTTAAGTATTTGCCATCCACTTCCCTATCCTGTCTCAGGTCACACTGAACAGCAAAGATGCACATGACTACAACCTTCATCCTTCTGATTACTCCCGTCTCCCAAGTGAAGGCAAGACTACCTCCTCTCCCTCCTCATTTACCTCTGCCTATCCTAGTCTTGACTGCACCCCAAATTCCAAACCATCATTTCTATTATGAAATCTCTACTTTTCCTATCCAGATCTCAGTTTCCACAGTGAAGCATTCCTTATTTGGTTCCTGTACTGTATTTTGCTACGTCCTAACACCCGTATATATCATATTTCCTTAAATAGCTTTTATTAATTCTCTCCTGGATTTTAGTTCAAGGCCTAACATAATGCACAAAGCAGTTGTATAAAATAATATAGGTAAACTGAGATACACTTTATTTGGAAAGTAATTAATACTTATTTCAATATAATGAATGAGTTATGTTTCTCTATAATTCTCTATAGACATTATTACAACAAGGTAAAAGTGATACTATATGATAATTTATTTACTATTAAATATTCATTCAACATTTATTTAACTTGGGTTTAATTTTATAACTTGTGTTGGTGTAATACCCTCTCTCGCTCTTTTTGAGACAGAATCTCACTATGACTCTGGCTGGCACTCGCTTTACAGGCCAGGCTGGCCTCTAACTCATAGATCCACATGTCTCTGCTTCTCCATTGCTGGAATTAAAGTCATGTACCACCATGGCCACCTCAGTATCATTTTAATTTCTGTCCTGATTAACTTAAAAGTAACATCATTGTGACTTAACAGGTTTTATGTGTATAATGTAAACACAGTACTTTATTACAGATTTATATGCCAGCAGGAAATAAAGTACCAACATTTAATCTCATGAGACTTCATTGATGCTAAGTACTATAGCACTGTTCTTTATCTGGTCCCACTTAACATTAACAATTCTACAAAGTAGCTACTATTATAGAGGCAAAAAAAAATACCTATCTCAGATCGGACAGAGAGCAGGCTGGTAGATGTAGAGCTTAAATGTAAGGAGATAAATTCTGTAGGCAGTTGTGTCTAGACACTGAGTTGTCACTCACATATGTATTCACGCATATGTACATATGAATGACATCCAGTGTAACTTTATGAAATCATTATCTAAAATGGTATTTCCTATTAGAGACAAAACTTAAACATTAAAAATGCAAAATAGAAAAAGAAAAAAGAGCGCAGCCACTCAAGGATATCACAAATGCTCAAGACAAGAAGCCGCCAAGGTGTTTCCACTTACTGTGGTCTTTCCCTTGACCTGGAGAAGTGCACACACTCGCTTGAGGAGTTACAGGCATGAGGGCCTGGCGAATTGCTTTTTCCCAGCTTTGTGCTACATCGAGTCCCACTCCAGTGGCAGCGAGAGCAGGGTTGTGAGAGCTGCTCCCATTGTTCTCCCCAACAAAGTATACCACAGTATCAGTGATGATTTCAAAACAGTGTGGGTTGCTGCCATGTGAAATGCTGGTGAAATCTTGAGGAGAAGATATGCGGAGAATTTCTGAAAGTGGAATTTCCTGAAATAAAAGTTAGTCATTGAAAAACTATGAATACATACTTGGTTTTATTCTTTAAATACACTAAAGAATCAAAGATAAGCATGTTTGTGAATGCCACTAAGACCAACACAGTATACGGTATATGGATTACATTATGGTATGTCTGTCTTAAGTGTCCAGCAATGCTAGAGGCAGCACATAGAGTATTAGAGACTCAGAGCACAGGAGATGTGTAATGTGCTAGACGGGCAAGCATGAGGACCCGTCAGATTCCCAGAGCTGGAGGGTGGCAGGCAGGGACAGATGGATCTCCGGGAGCTCATTGGCTGGCTGGTCTTTCCAAAACAGTGAGCTCCAGACTTCGTGAAAGACCCCATCTTAAAAAATAAGGTAGAGGGGCTAGAGAGATGGCTCAGTAGTTAAGAGCACTTTCTACTCTTGCAGAGGACTTGGGTGTAGTTCCCACCCACATGGTAGTTCACAACTACCTGTAATTCTAGTTACAGAGGACCCAATACCCTCTTCTGGCGACTATAGGCCCCAGGCATGCACACAGTGCATATACATAGAGATAAAACACCCATACACATAAAAAAAGATCTTATACTTCAAGAAAAGGTAGACAGAAATAGAGGAAGACATCTGACATCCATCTCTGTTCTTGCATGTACCTGCAGATGCAATGTGTATGCACGGGTGTACATGCATGTTCACACACAAACACACATATACATAGACAGTGAAATAAGGGAGAGACTTGGGGTGGAGAAGACCATTAAGACACAGGCAGAAAAGCATATGGAGGAGGTAGTTTTCCTCCGTATCCAACACTCGTCACCTTCAATGAGTCAGTGCCACTCAATAGCTGTGTCTCTGTGACTGCTCTTCTGCAAGCAATACCCTTAAACTGAGCAAGAAAAAGAATCCCGGGCAGTGAGGTTGCTTATGCATTCCTTCCAGTCTATACGTTGGCCTAAACCATCCATTAGTTCAATCCAAATATTAGGCCAAAAGCCATAGGCAATTCAGCTTTTTTAGTCTGTGTGTATGTGAAATGGAGTTGAAGAGCAGCTGCTCCAACAAGGACCTAAAATGACCACTGGAAACTATATTAGGCATTCATAAGGATATTTACATAAAAATGAAGTTAACCATATAAAACTTGACTGAAAAACCAAAAAATACTATTATAAAATGCAAAACCCTTACCTTATAATATTTTGATCCAGATTCATTTTGAAACAATGTTAGACATTTGCTGTCAAGTCTCCAATAATGCCTCTTCCTCTATTAAAAACAGAAGTTAGAAAAATGTGGTTCAAAAACTACTCCTTCCAAAATACTTGCACTTTCCCTTGAGCATCCATTCCTCTATTTTGAGTAGGCTTAAACAGTGGGGCTTGAAATTCCAAAATATAGAGAAGAAACCTAGTGAAAACTATCACTCCCACAGTGACTCTCATCCTACCCCACTCTTCCCCAAGCAAGCTATGTTGTTTTGAGGGATCCTTTTGTAGACAGTCACACAAATGTCTATGGATTATTTACATGCATAGATTTATGTAATTGACTTAGATGCTAAATTTCTCAAAAGATACACACAGAGCTGCTTCCTGAGCACCAACAGCCAAGTGGTTCTCAGGCTCCAACCATTCTGTTTACCCTGGTGCCTACAGGTAAGGGCTTCCAGAATGCAGAGCCCCCAGACCCACACTTCTCCAGTTCCCCTAGCTCCAGCTGACAGACCTGGGCTGCACTTAAGCCAGGTCAAAGGTTTCTCAACTGGTCAATGTGCTGAGAACAAAAAGACTCAGTGCTCAGTTCTAAACAGGACATTGATATTTAGCTAATCACTACCAGGGCTCAGACATCACACAGCAGGCAGAAAGAGCCAGAAGTTGGGAGGAGCCCTGTGAAATGCCACCTTCAGGGAATGGCACGGCTTTGCAATCATACTCATAGCAACTGTGGTTACTCTGCACAAGACTAAACCAGATCAAGCCAGACAAAATCCTGGTATAGGTAGAGTGGATGACCCTTAGGTTTCTCCCCTTAATGAGGAGTCGTTAATAGTGGACAGTTGCTGGGAGAGGGGGAATAATTCACTTCTTTTGAGGATATGGACGCTGGTAGGGTTTGCATACTCCAGTGGGTGGCCATATATCCAGGCATTTATTGGTAGTATTCATTAACTTGACTTCGTGTTTATCATACACACAGAAAGACATGAAGTTGAAAGGGTGATGTTTTGGGGGACATGGGAAAAATGGAGTAGATATATTTCACTGACTGTAAACATATATGAAATCCTTAAAAATACAGAAAAAAATTAAAAAGATATAAAAACTGTTTTGATAGTGTTTTATTTTACATATGACTTGACCTGATTTAGTTGTATCCCTAACACAAAGGCGACTACTCAGACCAGTGGTTCTCAACCTTCCTAATGGTGCAACCCTTTAATACTGTTCCTCATGTGGTGACCCCAATCATAAAATTATTTTCATTGCTACTCCATAACTATAACTTTGTTTCTGCTATGAACTGCAACGTAAATATCTGTGTTTTCCAATGGTTCTAGGCGACCCCTGTGAAAGGGTTGTTTGACCCGCAAAAGGGTCATGATCCACAGGCTGAGATTCATTGACTTTCTAACTGCACTGTATTATGAAAATTTTGATTTCTGATGTACCAAAAAAAAAAAGAAAAAAGAAAATTGTTATGCCAGTGCAAATTGAAGTTAATATTTCTTTTATTACAAAGAAAACCACACTTTATGCATAAGAGTAATTTTATTTCCCTTTCTGTGATTTCTCCTTTCTTATTAATTTGCTTTTTTATTGGGTTGTAGTATTTCTTATTGTCAATTTGTTGGCTTAGTCACAATTCTTGATTAGTTCTTATTTACAGTGTAAGTTGAAATGCCCTTTTCAATTTGTCATCTGTCTTGTTTTCCAGTTGCCATAGAGAACTTCTTTCATGAGATTGGTGAATTGATCTCCCCTCTCCAAAACGGTCTTTATAAAATAACTCTTCCATGTTTCTTCTAGTGGTTTAACTTGAGACCATTTAAGTCTTTATTTAGTTTTGTTACATGTAAAGTGTGATTTATGTTATAGTCATTTCCACCCCAAACAGCTATTTGGCTATCCCAATGCTATTTACTGAATTACCCATCATTAGACACACGAGTAAACTCTCAAATGTGTGTTTATATTTTTTAAACTCCGGCTGAAAGGACACGGATTATAAACAAACAGAAAAATACTCAGTCATGATCTGTACTGCTGGCACCATATGAAAACCTTACTGAAACCACCTAAATATATTAAACACTTTGCATGTTTTAAATATTTTTATTTTTTGAGCATTTTATAGATGCATATAATGAATTTTGATCATTCTTACTCTCATTATTCCCCCTAACTCTGTCCAGTTCTCACACCCACCTCCCCAATTTTGTATCACCTATAGTTCAACTGGTGCCACCCATAAATTCCTGGGTATGGGGCCATTGAGGATGCATGGCTGACCTACTAGGAGCCATAACCTTAAAGACGATCAAGTCTCCCTCCCCCAAAGCCCTTGGCTAGAACAGGAGCTTGTGAGCTGGAACGGTGACCGGCTTGATCTTGTACAGGTAGCCATAGTTGCTGGAGGTCATGAACACAGCAGTTTCGACACGTCCAGAAGACACTGTTCACTTGGGTCCTCCCCAACTCTGGTTCTTACTATCTTTCTGCCCCTCTTTTGCAATGGTCCCTGGAGTTTTGGGGAGAAGAGCAGGTCTGATGTGACTGAACACGCCATAGAAACTTACTGTGATGTGACCAGTGGCAAGTTCCTGTGTTAACTGTCACCCTCTACACAAAGAGACTTCCCTGAGGAGGTCTGAACACTGCAGCAATCTAACTTTGTATTGTTCTTAAAAGACTTACTAGCAAATACTCAGCAAATTTTAATGGCTACTGTTCTAAACTGACTGCTTACTAAATGCCAAACATTGTCCTAAGCTCTTCTTATATATACTGGCTCATTTGGATGTACAAGAAAGTACTACTATTACACAGACTTTATAGACAGAGAAATGGAGGCATAAAAAGAAGTAACTGTACCATGTTTACAATTTTAGTGACAGACTTACGAGGGCCTAGCTCTGAAGCCAGCATTTTTTTTTTTTTCCGAGACAGGGTTTCTCTGTAGCTTTGGTGCCTGTCCTGGAACTAGCTCTTGTAGACCAGGCTGGTCTCGAACTCACAGAGATCCGCCTGCCTCTGCCTCCCGAGTGCTGGGATTAAAGGCGTGCGCCACCACCGCCCGGCTCTGAAGCCAGCATTTTTAACAACTCTACTCTGCTATCTTCCTCTGCCGCTCAACTAAACTTTACAATTCCTCCCTTTTGCTTACACTGATCCAAAGAGAACATGCACATTTACACTACTTATACACATAAAACAGTTGTTTCCTTCCGTACTATAGATGACTATTCAAATGCAATTCCAATTTTTTCCATCTTTAGCTAGAATCATTACTCATAACTTACACATTTCTATATTGTATATAATGTCTTAATATATTATTTCATTCTTAATTTTAAAAGTGCATAAAGTAAAAATCACCATCAAGTTTTACTAGCACATTCAATTGTATGGAATTACTGACCAGGTTATCCCTGCTGGTATAATGGACCATCCACCCTTCCTTCACCATTGTGCTGCTCTTCCTCTTTGTGTGCTTGATGGACTGTACAACCCTCATCAGTGGAATATTATTGCTGGTGGATGGACTAAAAAATATTTAAATTTATGATCAATATTGTCAGTATCTATTTATAAAGTATCATACATATTATATATAGCCTCATCAAAATTTTCAAAGATAACTGAGCTAATGCTTTTCAAAATATTATAAGACAACGACTTAAAAAGAAAATGAATTAGTCCTGTTACACTGATGCACAGTTAGCGTATCAAGTGCCTATAATACTGTAACTAAGAGTTTGTCAAGATCTTTTCTGGAAGGCCGTGGACACACATGAGAGGGGAGGGAAAGGAGGGGAGACGATGGATGCAGCAGAAGGATCTTCCAGTCAGGTGACCTGGAGCCTGGGGAACTCATTTGGGTTTGCTGTTGAGGAATTTTCTTGCCCTAGGCAGAAGAATAAATTCATAAAGCAAAACATGTTTACTCAACTTCACTGGGTTCAAATTTCAAAATTAGTAATCAGTTGATCATATTAAAGAAAAACATTATTAAGAGAAATTACTTATAGCTATTAAGAAAATTAAACATTGTAGTAAGTAAAATCAGGTCAAGTAAAATTGTATCTGGAGAAAACGTGCAGTTTGGTGTATGTGTATGCAGACATCTCAGGAATGCATTCTCGCTGCTCATTCCACCACCTGGTAACCTGCATGTGTGAGGAACCCGGGTTGCTCCATTAATGATTTAACACTGCTCCATAGCTGGATATTTTATCCAAACTATTCAATAACGTTCTCTTCTTTTCAAGAACGTAAAAATCCTTGTACTTTCTATCTTGAGTAGATAGCAAAAGTGATAGAGCTTATTTTAGAAATATTGTGGTGCACACAAAAAAGAATTAGCCTATTTAATTAGATTTTAAATTACATTTAAAATTCCACTTAAAGAAATGCCACCTTTCCTTAATGGAGAGGCTGACCTGCCTTTGCCCTTGGCAGCAGCTTAGTTTATTACCTGATTGTCTTAACAGTCTCCTCATCTCGCTCCACGTCAACGTCAGTCGGGTCCAGGAAGAACATTTTGTCTTCTGGTGGGGACGGCTCCTCTGAGTCATCCAGGCCCCTGCTGCCGTCGCTGTTCACATCGTTACTGTCAATATCCATGGGTATATCTGCATCAGTTCCCAGACTGGAAGGCTCTAGGAGAGTTTTAAATGAAGTGCAGTTTAATATTGATAGAGTATCAATGCATTTAATCAGATCAGTCTTAAAATTAACTAGGAAAAAAGTTTTAAAACTTGAGAAAAATATCCTTGAAGATTCAAGATGAGGAAGTCTGCTTGTTTCTTACTTTTTTTGTGTGCTGGGGCTCAAATCCAAGGCCTTGCAAATTCTAGGCAAGAGCTTTACTGAGAAAGTATATGCAGAAAATATCAGATAAGGGAGTTGTATTCAGAATACTTACTGAAATTCTGTAATTCACTAATAAAAGATAAAACATTTATTTAAATGCTGATGGGCTGTAAGCCAGCACAGTGACTTTGGAAGGCTGGCAGGTCTTCAGAATGTTAAACAGAGTCCCTGCCCAAGTTAAATGAAAACATGCCCACAGAAGTATTACTGAAGTGCACAGTGACAGTATCCCTAACAACCCACGGAGGTACACCTCAGACACCCACTGAGGTAACTGCAAAAATAAACTTTGGTTATTTCTCTGAGAGTGGTATCATTTGTCCATAAGAAGAATGAAATACTGACATAGTTACAGTGTGTATGAACTCTGAAAACATTATGCTAACTAAAAGGAGACACTCATTAGCCTACATATTTATTTATGTATTTATGTAAATAAACTGTATTTATACACAATTTCTAAAATAGACTAACATAAAAGTAGAAAGTTGTCTACTGGCTGCCAGAGGCCATTGGAAAGGAGATGAATGGGACGGGACTATGAGCTACATAATTGTGGAGGGAAATGAAAATTCCTAACATTAGACAGAGTAATGGCTGCCTAACTTTGTGAATATATTAAATGGGTAAACATAAAACAAACAAACTAGATCTCAGCAAAGCTGCTAAAAACAAATCCTATCAAATCATTATGCCACCTATAAATGAAAGAATTATTAGTATGTAAAATTAGAAAAAAATAAAGCATTTGAACAGGCAATGCAGTGGGGGCTGGGGTACACAAATAACAAAACAAATACTTGAAAGATGTTCAAACTCATAAGTAAGCGAAGAAATGCAAATTAAAATGAATAAACATTATTTAAAATCCACTTATTAAAAGGTAGAAAAGCACAAAAAAAATGAGTACACTATAAAGCTAGACAAGACTTTAGGCATGGGAAAAACCAGTGATACTCTACCAATGATGTCAACTAGCTATGGTGTAAATGACAGGTTTTACCCAAAACCTGTGCACTAAATCTGCCTTCTAAGGTAATGGTATTCAAAGCCTTCGGGAGGTGATCAGTTGCGAAGGCTCCTATGATGTGCACTGGTGCTCAAAGACCCTCTTTGCACATTCCAGCACGTTACCATGGAGCTAAGTGGTGTCTTCCATGAACCAGGAGGTAAGACTCTCGCCAAACTCAGAATCTGCTGGCGTCCTGGATTTCTCAGCCTTCAGAACTACGGTAAATTAGTTTCTGTTGTTTACAAACTACCCCATCTATGATATTTAATACCAGATCCAAGACAACTGAGAGCCATGGAAAATATGCAGAAAATGTTAATTAGATTCTCAAGGAGTTGTATTTTCAATCCTTAGCCTATTCCTAGAGGTTTCCTTACATTTGCTGTTTTCTCCCATATAAACTGTTAAAGGAAAATGATGTCAGAAGCCTAAAGCCTAAAGCCCTGTCCCTCCCTCCCTTCCAAAAGTGGGTAATGGCTTTGCTAGCACTCTCTGGGAGGAAGACGGTCATAGTTACTTGAAAGAAAGACCAAAAGGCCAGAAACAGGTTCAAATTCTAGCTTTGCCATTTCTTAGCCCTAATTATTGGGCAAATTAGTTAATGTCTTTGTGTTTTAGACATTTGTTAGGATTACCTCAGAGGGTTGTTCTTACATTTAAAAGTCAATAATTTCAGAATAGAGGCAACAGGAAGATTTTAAAAGTGCATCTGGAAGTCACTGTGCAGCACCACTGGATATTGGAGGCCGCAGAGTAGCAAGGGGCTAAAGGAAGATGAAAAGGCATTAACTACTAATGACAGCATCAGTGATCTCCGTTTTCTGCTCAGTTATTAAGTCAGAAGAAAACCTTGAACAGGGCACTGGAGAGATGGCTCAGAGATTAAGAGCGTTGATTGTTCTTCCAAAGGACCTGGGTTCAATTCCCAGCATTTACATGGGCAGCTCATAACTGTCTGTAACCCCACTGTACGGGATCTGACTCCCTTACATGTACATACCTGCAGGCTAAACTTTAATGTACATAAAATTTAATGAACACTTAAAAAAAAAAAAAAGAAAACCTTGAACAAAGCCAGTAAAACGAAGTATATAAACAACCTTACCCAGACAACATACAGAGTCATGACCTTTTCTAGGTTTTATAGAAGTTAACAAAGATCTATAATTTTACCTCCATTGAAAGTAACCTCGCCAAGGCAGTCTCTTGGTACTTTTGATGCGCAGCGTTTATGGCAGTTGAATTTGCAATCTAAAATAAAAATATTCAGCTTGTCAGTTAAACAGGTAAGATCAGATATAGTCACACTTCCTTTAAATCACGAGTCTTCCTCCCTCTAAGAACTCAAGTCTTGGAACATAATCTGGTCTCAACTTCTGAAGGCATTTAATAGTTTTTCTTTTTTTTAACCCAGTTAGGGATCAGTTTCTTTGTGTAATGAAGCTAAGGCCAACGGTAGGATGTAAACACGCTAGCAGCTCCAGCCCTCCTTCTCCTCATGAGGAATCCATGGCATACACAGATTTTCTACTTACCAGCCATGAGGTCTTATACTTAATTTAAATGAGAATAAATGCCTTTATTTCCCATATAGTTACTTTGATGGTCCCTGTTTTAACAGTATAAAACACTAGAGAGCAAAGTAATTTAGCTCTCATGTGTGTGTGTGTGTATGTATACATATAATTTTCCCTTTCTTCTTTTAAGCTAACGGTAAGAACAACTTTTATAGTAAATGTTTCTGAAACTTAGATATTTTAAACTCATATCTATTATAAAAAACATACATGAATCGTAAGCATCCTACCTTTGCACTGCATGCCCTGGCGGAAAAGGCCTTTCAGCAGCCGCTTGCAGTACTGACATATGGTCGGCCGGCCGTAGGAGTGGACGGCAAATGTGTGTGGAACTTTGACTCTGCACATCACCATCTTTTCCATCCAGATTGGACGACCACTCCAGGACGGGATTCTCTTGCTCGGTTCTTGGTGAGCATGTGACTAAAACAGATGTAAATCTGTCAGTTTAAGTTAAGATTAAAAACCAAGTGTTGGCAGCAAAGCTTAAGCACAATTTATTTATTGGGAATACTAAAGTCAACATTTAAAAAAAATTGGCCCTCAGCAGTTTCCTCTGGACTTAATTTACCAGCATTTGCATGAGGAAAGTACATACTCTTGAAGAATCTGAGCAATTCCTAACACAAGAACAAAGTGTAGAAAAATTATTTTATTTGGATCATTTTTAAGAGCAGAGAAACTACCAGCAGATTTCAGTTTTTGGCACCTTTGAAAAGAAATATAGAGTTAAGACAGTGGCAGCGCTGGCTCCAGACCACCTAGGGAACTATCCATTTGACTTAATGGGGGGCAGTTCAATGATAGTTCCGTCATCTGGATTATTTCTCTACACTGTCAGACATACTTGAAGAAGAGAGAGATCCTTGGTGTTAAGAAGGGATTAAATGGTGAGCAAGGGGAGAACACAGGGTCCAATCATGAGTCCAAAACACCAACGATGTCTTGCCCTCCCACTCCCAGGGAAGGTCCAATGGACTTGAACAATTTCCCATTGCCGTGAGTTGGCCTACAGTTTGCTCTCCTAGGGACTTTGACTTTGCGGTTGAGGTAGGCATTACTGCCAGTGGCACATTCCATACCTTCCTACAATGGAGCTCATTCTAGCACCAATAAATCAGGTTACTCAGCCAACCAAATAGCTTTCTATTGTTTCTGTCCCCCAACCCTTCTGTGCATGTAAGCGCACATGCAAACACACACACACACACACACACACACACACACACACACACACACCAAGCACGCACACACATGCACAATTAGCATTTCACAATAAAACCCAACACCTGACAAGGAATTTCTAACAGATTTTACTACCCATCCAGAGCTGACTAAGTAGTTAATCCCAGGAAAAGCAAAGAACTGAGGAATCACGGTCCCTGCCCATATTGTATTACTGAAAATAGCCCGAAACAAAATATAACTTCAAAATTTCCCAACAATTGTAGAATATGCTTGTAGGGATTTGAACTAAATTATGGCAGACAAACAGAAAAATAAACTGGACAGCATTAGTGATAGTAGTTAAGATTTTAAGCAGCTCCTTGATATTGCAAATATTTTCCAGTTTTGTTTTCTTCTTCTAAGTGAAGCTAAAAAATTAAAGAGCAATTAAAAATGTTTATGTAGCTTAGGAGATAAGTGGGTTTTTGTAGCTACAGCTCTCTAAACAAAGGGAATAATCAAACTAAATTATAGGCCAGCTAAGTGCAGCTCATTCCATTCACTGAATACACATCCACTTACATGCTAGCTGCTGTTATACATTTGGAATACAAAACGATCTAAACACGATCCCGTCTTTACCTCCCCAGATGACTGAAGACTAAAGACAGGCGTCTGAGCCTGTCCTGATGCTCCCTCAACCAGCAGCGTGTAAAGCACAGGTGTGTTAGTCAACTGTGCAGTTCCTGCTCCTGCATCTACTGTTTTCGGTTTGTCTCAATTCAAACAATTCAAACCATACAAGACACGGTAGGACTGATTTAACTGCTAGTTATCAGATACACAGGGCATTCCTGTAATGAGGAGGTTTCTCTAGCAGGTCTTTTCATATGCCAATGGCCAGTTAATGCCTTTGTTCAGGCCCTGCTGATATCAGGGCATTAGGGACATAGTACAGAGAACATGCACCAGGCAGTGCATCTGGAGCAGTCACCGGTCAGTATAAGGGTTACTTAAATTCTCTCCCCATCTAAGTAGGAAACTAGACTCAGAGATTAATGTCGGTGGTTAGGTCTTCCGCATCAAACCCCAGAAATAAACGTTTTTCTTCTCTCCTCAGTATGCGCTGACCCACAATATGATCCCATCAGTCACAGTGATTGCCTCTGTTGGTGAGGATGGCAGGGGAAAGTTTGTTTGACTTAACGAGCAATTGAAGGGAGGAGGATGTCAGTATATTTAGCAAGAGAGCTTGGATGTATGTAGGTTATACGCAAATATTGTGTCTATGACTATAAAGGAGTTGAACACTAATGGATTTCACAATTTGCTGAAGGTCCCAGAGCCCACCCTAGGAATACTATAGGATGACTGTACTTTTCCCTTTCCTCTGTCTTCTGTTCTCCCCTAGGCTCCTAACAAACTGGATAGCGGCCATCAGAGCATCATTTGTGTGCCTCTTAAAGCAATATACTTCTCTGTACCAGACAGGTTCCCTGTGTGGTTCAGTGTATAAGATATACTAATTTTCTAGTATCAGTTTTCCCCCAGGGCCTTATATATGTCTATACATAGCTTCTGATTCTTAGTCTCTATATTATAGTATTCATTTTCTACTTTATTTATTTATTAACCAGGTGTTTGTTGTTGTAGCAGGGTCTGACTGGACTAGAACTCATGATCCTTGCTTGAGTACTGGGATAACCTTTCTTTCTCTACCTCAAAAATTGCCTCCTGTGGCTAAGCAATATATAAAAATGAGAGTTTTTACAAGAGAGCTACATAGATCTTTGCTTTGCTATCTCAGTTTGTAAAGATTTTGTTAAACAGACAAGAGCCTCAAGTCTTGCACTGTGCTGGTACACAAAAGTCCTGACAGGACTAACGTATGGAGATGGAGGTTATAAAAACGACCAACGGCAAGATTATGATTTACAGATGTAAGCCATTTCAAGTACTGCCAAGCACACAAATCTTCATTAAACTACTCTATTTATCCTCGAAAGGAACAATACATCAGGGGAAAAAATAACTAATAAAATCTGAACTTAATTTGAGTATTTCCTATTAACGTGTCCCATGACTTTGGAAAGTCATTTAAGCAGCCCGTGGCTCCAGAGCCACGCAGATACTAGCTCTGGTGGTACAGCTCACAGTCTGAGGAGCAGCACACTTGTTTGTTCACTTGTATCTACCATGTACCAAGTACTGTGCTAAGAAAAGTGAGGCACATAAGGGCACGGAACTTCTCTGCGCTCACAAACCTCTTTACACTGTCTTCTGCGATGAGCGCAATAGCCTTGTATGTGCAGACAACAGCAATCTCAGAGTTACGCTTAAAGGTTTGCTCCCAGTATGTCTGCTTCCAAACCTATCTCCTTACTCAGTAAGGCTTTATAGCCTGGCTTTTATTTATCTTTTATTCAGTTTTAGAAACGTATGCATTTTCTATAATCTAGTACACAAACACAAACAGGGAGGTTTCAAAAGTGTGGTGGCATTCAGAGAGTAAGCTACGTTATAGGTCTAGGTAAATGCTAGTTTAGATCACTGCCATGTGGGTCAGTAAACTGACTGGAAATACTGAGTGGGAAAGACACGCTGTCAATGTGTGTGGCATCACTGATGGCGTGTGGGTCCAGATGCAGCAAAAAGCAATGCACATGTCACATACTGAGCCAATCAGCAGAGTTGATTTCTCCTGCCATCACTGTGTGTGTCAGACGCCGCATGCACCAGCCTCTGAAGGCAGACTTCTACCAGCAGCTCTCCAGTGGACTTCAAATCAGCGTCCCACATACTCTGAGGCTTCCACTTTCTAAGTAGTTATTAGTTTCTCCTGCTTCCCAGTCCATAAATCCTGTCACTTAAACATCCACACATCCACGCACGCACGCACGCACGCATGTGCACACACACACTCACTCTACTGTATAAGTCTGCTCCTTTGGAGAGCCCTAACATAGTCACCTAGTGGAGAGAAACATAATCAGAGTTGTATATTAGGAAACCTGACCTGATGGCTGCATGTAAGATTAAGTGAAGTATGTGACTAGGTGCCAGGGTAATGATAAGGAGGCTCACACGGTGGACTAAATGATATGTAATCCCGGGGGGCACAAAGTACAACCTATTGCTGTAGGTAGGCCTTGTCATCATTATTACATTCAAAGTGCCTTAAGAGGAGCCACATCACTATACTCAGCTATCACCTGCTTTAGGATGTCACATGTCTTATAAATTCCTAAGAATAACTACTAAAAGTCCTTCTATGACCTAAGAATACATACCTCTTCACCGAGAAGGGGCACACATTCAGGCTGCAGGGGTCTCGGAACTGACAGGCCAGGTCCCGGCAGAGATACATTTGACAGGCGTCTCTTTCTTACTCCACTACAGTTATTTGGAATCTTGAAGGCACATCGTTTATGATAATTTAATCCACAGCCTAAATATATTTTAAGAGTAAAATATAAAATTTTATAAGATTACTATTTGTAATCTGATACATAGAACCCAGCATTTCTTTTTTTATATTTTTTGGCAACAATACTAACCTTAATTAAGGACTCAGACGAGAGATGATGTGGAAGGTAACAAATTCAAGAATAGTACATATGGAGACAGGTTTATTTAGAAAAGTTAAATTAATTAGAACAGCGAATCTTGACTTATGTTAGCTAAGAAAAAGACTTGGAAATTTATTTGAAACATAAATTACTAGACTCATCCCCAAATCTATAGAATCAGAAACTCTGGAGGTAGAGTTCAGAAAAGCATGTTTTATGACACTTGGCAAAAGTTTATGAGTTTCTGGCTTCAAGCACTATCCAGCAGCAAACTGAGGCATGCGTGCAACAAACCTCCAATGATGAGAAAATTATATGGAACCCAAGCATCAGTGTTCATGAATATAAAATAATAGTAAATAATAATATATAATAATGGTATTCTATATTATAATATATATAATTATATAACACAAAGGGTATATGTGTCATCTGTGCACAGCTATGTGTGTATGAGCGTGGAGACCAGAGATCAATCTCAGCTATCATTCCTTAGAAGACATTCACTATGTTTTGGGGGCACAGTCTTTCATTGGGACTGGGAGCTGTAAGAAAACCCTAGAGATTCTCTTTTCTCCAAACTTCCCAAACACATATCACCACACCCAGTATTTGTTTTGTTTTGTTTTTTTTTGTTTCAGTCTGTGGACTGAACTCAGGTCCTCATGCTTGTGTGGCAAGTACATTACCAACTAAGACATCTCCCCTATTCTAAAAATATGCTTTATAGGAACACAGTCTGCTGTTTATTTACATAATATCTATAGTTAACTGCTAAGTTTCTAAAGAATTCTTTTAAAAAGTTTTCTGTATATGAATGTTTTGTCTTCATGTGTGTCTACTTGCCATGTACATGCCTGGTGCCCTTGGGCATCAGATCCTATGGAACTGGAATTACAAATGGTTGTGAAGCACCATGTAGGTGCTGGGAATTGAACCCAGGTCCTCTGAAAGAGCAGCAGGTACTCTCAGGTGATGAGCCATCTCTCTGGTTCCTATGGTTAGTTTTACATTACAGCAGCAGAGGTAAATTACAATGGAGACCACATAGCCTGCAAAACCTAAATACAGTCTGTGCCTGCCATTACCTTACAAAAAAGCTAACTGACCCTCCACAGGAGAAGACTGCTTCTTATTCAGACTTATGTACTTGCCGCCTACTCCTAGCAATTCTAACTCACAGCAATCTGACATTTTACCACTGCACACAAAAAAACTAAAAATGGAATAAAAACCTGTAATAGTAAGTGGCAAACAGTTATTAAATCATTGTTTACATTACCTTCTTTAATTATTTATGAAAATGGTAGAGTAGACTACATTTCACAGAGAAACCATCGCTTAGAGGTCTACTAAGTTGCCTATGCAAAGGAACCAGTAGGTGGAGGCAAAGGAAAAGCCAGTCCTCAACTTCGCAATCCTAAATCCTTACTACCTAGACACCAACTATGAGCTTAGTGTTCCATTGGTAATTAAAAAATGCAAATGTAAAATCCTCTTTCAAACTAATACACCGATCTAAAAGCACTTACCTTCACATTTTAATCCTTGACGTACCAATCCCCAGAGCATTTCACCACAATAATCACAAAAAGTAGGTGCTTTATAAGAATGTACATAGAGAGTATGAGGGCGAATCTGGAAGTCTTCTACTGTGGCCAAGGCTTTTTTGGAAAAAAAAATAAAAATAAAAACAAAAACAACGTATTAAACTATATTTTTTAATTGCAAAGACATTAGGAATGGTCGCCATATCCATTTATATCAAAACAGGGTACGTTCTCTAAAAGTTTTATGTGATTACAAAATAGATTATTTTTAGCATTTAATACTGTGATCTAAAATATTTTACATTTATTATTTGTGTGTATGTATCTTGGGGGAGGAGAATGTGCCGTGGCACATGTGAATGTCAGGGGACAACTTGTAGGCATGAGTTCTCTCCTCCTACCATGTGAGTTATCTGCTGAGCCATGGCCCAATACTGGATTTTAAGCAGTAGTTTTAGAAGTCTAAGAGCTTTATATGAGTTAAGCTCCAAATAAACCAGGTTGGAAGTCTTTGGCTAGGTATACCGAAAGCATTGTCTCATAGCTTAGGACAGACTGAGAAAGAAAACACTGAAATAAATGACAAAAATCAAAGTGCTATGGAACTTAACCTCATTGTCAAATGTTTCTGTAAGAAGAGACACTGAGTTCAAACAGACTGCCAGGACTCCTTTCTCCTCCATGAGCAATGGAGCAGTAGATACAGACACATTTCTTTCACTTCAACTTGAAAGTCACTAGTGACGTCCCTGTGGTTTGACGAAAGGTCCAAAGCCAAGAGGGAATGAATGTGATCACGACCTTAAAGGAGAACAGCACAGAAATCCCCGTGTGAGTGAGGAGGAAGACAGGGGGCTGTGGTGGAAGATCAGTGCTGGGGCGGACTGGGCAGATGGAAGAATCAGAAACACAGATGAGAAGTGTTAGGACCAATAAGGAAAAGGAACGGTAGAGAGATCTCAGGAAGAGCCTGAAAGATGAGGGTGGGAGGGTGCCTGGCCACTTGTTTCCTCTACCAATCTCCCTTCTTGCCAATCCAAAGTGTGCCCCTGCTGTGGCGTTCTTCCTTCTCTCGCACTATCCCTGGCTATCTGTCCACAGGCTGTTAGGTGAGACCGGAGATGATGAGAGCTAGGGAACAAGGGATGGCGAGAAGGGCAAGGCAGGAACGGAAGTGGAAAATGTCCACTGGGAAGAGGAAGGGAGGAAACAGTCTAAAGTCGTGCAAGGAACCAGCACCGTCACTTTCTCTTCCAGGTCTTAAATATTTCCCCTCTTATCCGCATTCTCTCTTTGGACCCTCATTTCTCTTTGTCTATGCTTTTAACAGAAATGGGGGTTAAAAAACAACTTTAATCTTGTTTTTTTTTCAACCTACAGAAAGAGAATTTCTTTTCAGTTTAACTATTAATTCCCTTAGCTTCAAAACACTTAAGTAATTCCACTTTTCCCCCCTATTTTCTCATAGTGATATAACCTTCCTCAAAGTGAAAGCCATGCAGAAACCATTACTACACATTAAAGAAGTAAGCGATTACACAGCACCACAGCTAAGAGCAGCAGAGCACAGAACTAGTGTGGTAAACACTCCTTGTGGGGAAAAGGAGCCATTTGCTCACCTGACAGGACAACTTCTACAAGATCTCCTTCATGTATTTCATCTGCCGAGGTAATCAGCTGCAAAATGTTTTCCGAGTTCATGTCGTGGCGAAAGAGAAGAATTTTATCATACATGCCAAAGAATCCACACTCTGGAAACTGTAGGGAAACAGCCCTTTATCAACATCCCATAGCTTTCTACTGTTGTTAAGTATGCTACAAAAGAATTTTAAAGTGTTCTAGCTTAATCTTGGCTACTAACAACTCTTCTAATATCCAAAAGGTGAACCTTGTACTCAAATATCCTGGTTAATTTTAAAGCTCAAAAACAAAAAAAGTAAATTTGCAAACAAGTAATCATTACCTTAAAATACAGGTCTCTTACAAAATTCAGACTTCTAAATTGCTGTAAGAGAACACAATCTTTCACTCACTCTATTCTTAGCCTGAAAGGCAAGAAGTTGTTTCTATCCGTTCAAGTGGTATCAGCTACTGCTAGTCTTTGGATGTGACATGTAAAATGCCCATGTGCTAAAGGCTTGTGCCTTGTCTCTATTGGGAGTGACTGAAACAATTAAAACCCAAAAACACCAGTTAAAGAAGGAAAGCAACATTCAAACAAATTTATGACCTAGAGAGGATACAAAACAATACTGCAACAGACACGTGACCTAATGGATAACGGTAGCATGAACTGAGGATAGGGAGTGGCCCAGTGTTTATTCAGAATGTGCACTACCCAGGCCAAGCCTCAGCACTGCACAGATATATGAATATACAAATAAATACCCAAACACAGGTAAAAGAAAGAGTGCAGAAAATATTATGAATAATTATTTAAAATAAACCTTTGTAAGTCTAGAGGCTGAAAGACGTTAGGGTCGCCATAAAAAGTCATTTTCTAGATAAACACCTATAAATATGACAAATTAGAAGTAAAGGTCTAAATACTGGCTTGCAGAAAGTCCTATCTATTATAATATTACATAAATGTGTTTAAGCTAGGAATTATCTTAAAGCAAATGTCAGAACCAAAATAACAGAAAACATAGACTGAAAAAAAAAATCAAGAAAAGATTAAACATTGTCACTGAAATTCAGAGAATCACTGTGGCCAATCTTTAAAAACATCCGAGGTTTAGAGGCCTGACTATATTAAAGATAAACATCTACAGAGGAACAGGAAATAAACCACAAACACATAGTTTTAAGACGTCTAAACAACATACAAGATAAACAGAAACAACCTGTAAGGAAATTAGTATACAGATATTTGCTATTCATGAGTTTTAAAAATTCAGAAATCAGGTCTTCACAAACGAGAATATGACTCAAGAAAATGCTTAAATTTTAACATTGTAAAGAAATTCATTTCCTCTCAATACCCCACAAGGCACAGGAAACAGAACAGAAGAGGGGCCAGAGGGACTTCAAGAGCCAGAGGCAAGGGTAGCTGGAGTGGATATGCAGGACAGCTGCAACCACGAGCTCTCAGCAACTGTGGCTGTCTACAGAAGACCTGCACAAGAACAAGCCAGTCTGTGTTCCTGCACACGGTGGGAAGGACAGAGTCTGTGACCCCTGACTGAGAAGCTCTGGGCAGGCAATGGAGAGTTTGTCTTTAAGGGTGTGGCTCCAAGTAAGACTGCCCGTGCTCCACATCCAGGACTATATGAGTAGCACAAATGGACAGGAGTTAGGGGGAGGGATGGAGGTGAATATAATCAAAATAAATTGCACGAATGTCTTAAAGAATTAATAAAACATTTAAAACATTATAAAAATCCTGTCCAGGCTTTCTTTTCTAATGGATGCCTGAATTTTAAATTTACTTTACAAATATTATTCATTAGATTTACTAGTCTTTTTTAAAGTTTTAGAAGTAGAGAAAAAGTCATTCCCATTTACCCACTTTCCCCATTATTAACACTTTATAGTAGTATGATACATTTATACCAATGTTATCATATTTTGTTTAGATTTCCTTAGCCTTTACCTAATGCCCTTTCTCCTTCCATAGTTTCATCCATGAATCTATGTGACCTTAGCTACCAGATGTAATTATGTCTTTTTCGGATGTAACAATTTCTCACATTTTGCAGTTTCTGGATATTTTGATTATGTTGCTTACTGGTAATGTGTTTTATAGTATGCCTCACTACTGAAACTATCTGATGTTTATCTCATTATTAGATTGAGGTTTGGGTTCTGAGGAGGAGACCGCACAGGTAAAGTGGCATCCTCATTACACTCTCTCAAGCCTGACTGTGCCCAGATTTTTATATCCTGGGGGTCAAACTTGAGTGCACAAAGCAAGCACTTTATTAAGCTATCATGCTAGGCCCCGATTTCAAATCTTATTAATTATATAATCTTAATGAGTTTCTCTACCTGTAAAATAGAGTATACTTTGCACTTACCACGAAAATTAAAAAAGTTAATGCAAAATTAACTTTGAACATTAGCCCTTACTGTTTCCAATGTTTTGTTATAATAAGCAATAGCTGGTGCGTAATCACATATTCCTTACCGTTACTACTTCCGAAGTATATGTAAAGAATTTCCCAGAATATTTCCTGGGTCAAAGTATACATAAAAACGAAACTTTCAGACACTGCCTAACTAGTCTTCATGAAGGCTGTATCAGCTTATACGTCTACAGGCAAAACATTAAGTTTGTGGGACAGGGGGAATGATTCATGTGAGCACTGGAATTCAGATCCCAGAACCTATGTAAATGTGAGGCAGGTGTGAGGGCCCTCCTGCTGCAGTCTTGGAGGGTGAGAGAGACGTGAAGTCCCCACAGCTAGTCAGCTAGCAAGACTCTTCACATTAGTGAGCTCTGGGTTTGACTGAGAGACCCTGCCTCGATGAAGAAAAGTAGAAGAGCAACTGAGGATGGCTTCCAACATCAACCTGAGGCCTTTATATGCACATATACACATGTGTACCACATTTGCATACACGTGGGTCCATACATGTAGAAGGCATGCAAATACACACATATGAACATGACACACTTGAAATGGAGTAAGTTTGTTTCTGCCATGTGCAATATTTTGTAAGTGTACGATCAAATTTGTTGCTCTTACATGAAAAGTGGTACTTCCGTGTATTTCAACTTGTACTCCCTACCCCCTTTCTTATGTGTTTGCAGTGTGCATTAGCATACATGTCATATGCACAAGCGCATCCTTCACTTTATTTAATGAGCTAGCTCTTTCCCTGAACCCAGAACTCACAGATCCCAGCAAGTCTGGCCAGCGTGCCCCAGGATTCCCCGACTCTGCCTTTCCACGTAGCCAACGTGTCCTGCTCTCATGTGGATTCTGGAGATCTGAACTCTGGTCCTCATGCTTACAGGGAGAGAGCTTTATCCATGGAGCCATCTCCTTTGCCCTGATTTGTATTTGCCCATTATACAAGGTTAATTATTTTTCATATGCTTAAAGTATATTATAAAAATTTGTTATTTACATCTTGCCTATTTTTAGTAATTCAATGATCTTCAAAACTCCAAGTTCAACTGTTCTTCAGACTGATTTTGGTACATAGGGGCTGTGTGTAAAGTCACGAACAAGCCAAGCATCGAGTTGCACACATGCAGTACCAGCTCTGTAGAGACAGAGGCAGAGGATTTGATGTTCAAGGCCACTCTTGGATAAACAGGGATTTGGAGGTTGCCCTGAACCACATGAGAAAAAAAAGGGGGGGACGTGAACAAAACATTAAAAGATATAAACAAAAGCACTTTATATTTTAAAGTTTATCAGAATAACCTGTCATTGACGTGCACAAAAGACTGAGGCTTTTCAAAGACAATTGCTGTTTTTCTAAGCTACGCTTCAATAGAATATGGAATAAAGGAAAAAATCACTTTTGCACCCAGTTGTGTAATTTTAAAAGGAAAAACTACTGTGGAAAAAGAATGCAAATCAACATATATTTGTGAATGTATACCTGTGACTCTGCTGCTCACATTTACAGGGGACGGAGAGAGGGAGGGCTGCGGCACTACTGGTATATGTTTATCTCTAACACACAAGACATAACTAATAAAATGGAGTAGATGCCGTCTAAACATTCCCATTCTCACGGACAACAAGGACACGGAACACGGCTAGAAGGGCAGCGTAGTTGAGAACACATTTAGTAGCTCTCGGTAATGAGCACTAGCTACATCGTATTTCTCTAGGGCTCTCAACCGAGACTAATTTGTCCCAGAAGGTACATACATGGTGGTGTCTTTATACATATCTACTTTTCAGAATTTGGGTCTGTGCACATTTACTAGGTAAGGTTCTGCAGAATACACAGGATGACCTCTATCATACGATCTGGCCCCAAATGCTGATTAAAAGCTCAACCTGAGAAGCCCTACTGGTCTAGAATGAAAGGAGTCAAAATTCTAGAGCCTGGGGAATGTGGAAAGGAGTGAGTACCCTTCTGAAAACAGACAAGCACATGGTTCTTTCCCTACCCTACCTCAGCCCTGATTAGAGGGAAAAATGAAGAACAGCTTAAGAACTAGTTTAAAAGCAAAACACCCTCACCTTAATTTCTCGATTTACTTTCTACATTTGTGTCAATGATTCCTCTGCATTGTGCAAAATGAAGTCTTTCCCCAGTTCTGAACAACTGTGGCTAAACTTTGCAGCTCTCTCCCATAAAAGTCTCATGTCACTAAACACCAGTCAGTAAAATGTTAGGTAAGGCAGGAAGCTTGCCAAACTTTTATTTTACTTGGCCAAACAACACTTCTGCGTGTTAACAAACAACTTTGGAATTCAATATTATCGGAGTGAATTATTTACCTACCACTAGGCTTTTTTTATTTTTCTAAGGTAGTATGGGTTCTAGTCTAGAAAATGAGAGCTGCTTGGAGTTGTAACACCATATGTTTCTGCTTTCATATGGTGAGTGAAGTACACACTAATTTCAGAGGCTTGAGGACCACACCCACACACAACCACATACCCCCCCCCCATACACGGAATACCAAATTGATCTTGATTTCAGGTATCCCTGCACAGTAAATCTTAAAAGTGCCCCTAAAAGTAAAGACATGCTAAGAATGTCCTCTCCTCAGGCTTCCTCCAGACTCCTCAAGAACCCAGAATTTCTGGCACTGATTAAAAACTCTGTTGACTGTTAGCAGTAATAAAGTCTTCAGAAATAAGACATATTAATTTAGTATCAATCTCTGGAAAGTGTTTAACTAAAGGGTTCAATGACAACTTCTACATAAAGCCAAAACTCGCTCGTCTGGACAAGTCAATCAGAAAATGAGTCAACAGGAACCTGAATTCATTCTTACCTTTCATCACTGATTTCCAATTCAGAATTCTCTGGATTATCACATGCCAGAAGTGTTGCTCAATTTAACACCTCACCTACACTTCTAACATAAACCACAGAAATATTTTTTTTCCTTTTTAAATTTACTCATGCCCTCCTCTTGTTTTGTGATTTGTTCTTAAGTGTCCTTGATTTAAACTTCTCGGACCTTCTCTCCTTTACCTATGATTGCAACCTGAATGTGCAGCAAGTTAAAAAATTTTTTTTTTTAAATCTCCAGTTTGAGCTTAAGTATTTAGTAATGGCTGCCTGACCCTGTTTAACCTAGATAAAAAATGTAGGGGAAGGATTAGAATGTCACCGGGCGGCTGTAATACAGCTGTAGTAGAAAGAGTGGGAGAGAGAACAGCACACAATGACAGCTCACTCCTAGAAAACAAAAGAGACAGCTGGGGCTTTCATTACTACGGCAGAACCTGAAAATTACACTCAATTCATGTCTGCACAGACAATGGATTCATTCATTCTAACACACCAATCCACCCCTAAAATACACTGATACTCGGTCTTCAGATCTGGTATTAACGTGGTCAAAACTAAAGCAAAGTGTTTTAAATCAGCTAAAAGCAGACAGTGTTAGTCAGTATTTCAATTTTACTAAAGACCATTATAACTCAAAATAAATTGCTTTCTGCCAACTTCCTTTCCCATTCCAATGACATCTAGTTTTTTCACTCAACAAATTAACAGAAACAATAGCTTTAGAGGGGTATCTTTTAAGCCCCTTATCAATATGAAAGCAAGAAAACAGGGAGCTAGCATTCACTGGCTAATTACACACCAGACACTGTGCATGTATTCTCCCCTTTAAACACTTGATTTTATAGATGGCCATATATCAAAACTAAAATCAAAACAATGCTTTGTTTACGTGCTGCTAAACATACTCTAATGACACTATACATACCTTTATACATACCTATATATACTATACATACGCTAGTGATATTCACTAAAGTTATAAGACACCTACAGAACCAAGGCTCTTTCTAAAATTGGAGGTTTTTTAAGCCACAGGAATGAATATTTTCCGAGCACTAGTACCCCAGGATTGCAGAGCTTTACATTTAATCAGCATAACTCTTTATGAAGGTAGATATTCTAATCCCAGGCTCTCGGGAGGAAACAGGATTAGAAACGAAGCGACTTGAAAACGATCTATCAATACAAAACAAAGTGATAAAATGAAAACCTACATTCCTGGTCTGTCTCTTTGATTCCAACGGTATGAGATAATATCGTTTCCTAGCTTACAAAGAAAAACCTTGCATTAAAAACATTGACAACATAATTTCAACGTCTGGTTTCCATAGATGAATAACTGCTGTAACCATGAACCAGGAGTTCGCCATATTCTGTCAGTACCTATGTTCTTGTAATCCAACACTTATAAATGGCCTCCCAACTGTGACCTGATGGGCACATTTCACCTGGCTCAACTCCAGTTCAATCTGTTGCTAAACGGCTTTCTAAGGCCTGACTGCCAGCTCCACTGCTTCTCTGTGGCCTACTGGCAAAAACGCCTTCCTTCAAGTCTAGGAGGCAGAAACTATATTTGTGTCCATATTGCTTTATAAACTATGAATAAAGAGGGATCCAGGCGCAAGTGGGTAGTTCAGTGGTAATGTACATGTTTAGCATGCAAAAGGCTCTGGGATCAATTCCCAGCACCCCATATAGAGGTTAAGATCTTATATTCATTGTCTAATTGTATACTCCAAAAACTGTATTACTTTTGAAACAAAGAAAATTAAGCCTAACAGGAAATCTTATTTGAAAGACCTAAAACTACAACTCCATTTATAAAATTTTAATCAAGATATTCATATTCTTTGATTTATTAAGATCCCAGAATATCATTAGCAGAAGGTTCAGGTTTTCTCAAACACAAAAGTTCTACTTCTCTATCAATTTAACTTAAGGACTTTTAACCTCAGTTTTACTAACACTTCGGGTCAGAAGATTGCTGTGCGTATTTTGGCAGCATCTCTGCTCCCTACCCAACAGATGATGCCAGCAGCACAGTTATGCCAGGCAAGAACATATACAGACATTACAATGTCCACTGAGGCCCAGAGCTCCCTGGAGGTACGGACACAAGCTGAACTTGGTCTTACACATTAGACATTAAGGTAACGAGGCTCCGTGTCCCCCAAATAGCACAACAGCCTAACCTAGTGGAATAAGGAACATGTTCACTATTTGTATTACCTTGATTTTAGTATAAAAAAAGCAAGTAAAATGTGCCCTGCATTGAATGTTTCCTGAGAGTAAGGCATCTTTGAGGAAAGACATGAAGAAGCTAGCACTGACCTCAATGTATTATGTTGGAAGACTTTCAAAGTCTTTTTTTTTTCCAAAAAAAAAAAAAGGAAGCTAAGTTTTGGCTTATGCTAACAACAACAACAAAAGAAACTCCACCTCACTCCACCCTCAGGATGAGTCATGGAACTGGAAGAAATTCAAAGAGTGACCACTTTTAGTCATATCTAAGTTTTAAACAAAGCTCAAATAAAAGTGATCTGTTAGTTAAGTAGCTATTTTCTTGGAGAAAACCCCCTTTGTGTATGCTGATGCAGCCTTTGCCAGTGTTTATGCCTTCTCCAAGCTTTGAATCACTGCCATTTCTGTGAGATCTGACCAGATTCTTCAGGACACCAGAGATAGCAATTCTCTCTTTACTCCAGTTGAACACATGCTGTCTAGTCTGTATTCATTTAAAAACTATTTTAAACATTTTCCTATGTGCTTGTTTACCAATTTATTGAATCATTTTGTGAAATAGATGTTGTATCATCTGACCCAATGTCTACTATGGACAGTGTTTTTCTTAGCGATACGGGAGCATTTTCTGGGTGTGTGTGTGTGTGTGCTGATCTTACCACCCTTATTTTTGTCTTATTATTTTTATAGCTGACATTACGGTTTACTTACCTAAAAGTGAGTTACCCTACTGCTGACAAATCAGTCAGTTCCAGTTTACATTGATCTGCCTTTGACCCTAGTTTGAGTATTTAACTTACTCCCTGTGGAACTTATCAGGTGGGAAAAGCATAAAGCCCCCTCAACACCTAAAATTGGTTTTCAAAAATTCAGTTTATGGAAAAATGACCTCCTTTAGCATATGCCTAAAATAAATTACAGGCTTTTTAAACTTCTGGTTAAGTAGTACCTAACTACAATTATTGCAACTCTCTTTCTAGGTTTTTTTTTTTTGGTGGTCTTTTGAGACAGGGTTTCTCTGTGCAGGCTGGCTGTCCTGGAACTCACTCTGTAGACCTGGCTGGTCTCAAACTCACAGAGATATTCATGCCTCTGCCTCTCCAGTGCTGAGATTAAAGGTGTGTGCCACCACTGCCTGTTTTTTTTTTTCTCTCAGATTTTAAAAATTAATGCTCTTGACAACTTTAGAATAACATGAGATAAATTTTTGGCTAACACTGTCAGGTCAAAAAAAATCCCAATAAGATCTTTAATTTAACATAGAAATTTGAGAAGTAAAAATTTATACACTATCAGTCCTTCTTTGTCAGAACAAAACATTCATGTCACCCTTAAAAGACTTAAAAATTTTTCTTTTAGAGTTTAAGATTTTATTATACTCCCTGAGATAATTATCACTAAGTCCTGTTAATCATTCTTTTCTTCTAATATTTTTAGATTTATTCTTATTTTGTGTCCACATGTGTATGTGCGCACGCATGTGTGAGCATGTGTCTGTGTGTGCACGCATGTCTGTGTATGCCATGTGTATGTCAGCAAGCACTCTGAACTGATGTGTCACTTCCCTACCTCCATTTTCTTTATTACTATCTTTTATTATTTTATCTCATGTGTGTGGATGTTTTGCCTACACGTATGTCTGTGTACCATACTTATGTGTGTTTGGTGTCACTGGAGATCAGAAGAGAGTATCAGATCCCCGATACAGGATTTATACATGGCTGTGAGCTGCCACATGGGTGCTGGGTCCTCTGGAAGAGCAGACACTGTTCTTAGTAGCTATCCATCTCTCCAGCCCCATCCAAACCCTTTTTCCTTAATGAATTAAGGAAATTCATTATTTATTATTTATTATGTACTTTCAGTTAGCATTCCTGTCCCTCTTCTGATAGCAGATGGCCTTATATATCTCGTGTAAGTTTCTCTATCCGTTTGGTACTACAGGTTCTGCCCGGTGCTTCAATCATTGAGAATGTAAATTCAATGCTGAAATACTTCGATTTCATTCAGTCCTAAGTACATAGAAATTTTTTAAAAAGCATTTACTTCACTACTGTTCAGTCACAGAATTAACTGGTTAGTCAATTCCGCTGAACTCAAAATTGTATGATTCTAAAGTCACATAGTCAGCATTAAAAGAGACATTCTGGGACTATTTCTAATAAATCACAAGCTTACACGTGTGGCTCAGGAAGAGCTCAAATACACTCAGCGGCGCCATCAGTAAACTCTGTCACTTTCTGCACCAGTAAAGGCAGCACTGGAAGTCCTCACAGAAAGCTGGCCGATGGACACATCAAGGAAGAAATCAGTTGTCTTCCTTTTTAGCCCCTTCCTTCCGTTTCTTCTTACTTTTTCAGAGTGCCTCATTATGTATGCACAGGTTAGCCTCAAATTCAAGATCTCCCTGCCTCAGCTCTCAGAGTACAGAGAATATAGGACTGTGAGCATACTCAACTCAAACAATGATCTTCTACACTATATAACAAGATTCTGACATGTATATTAAATAAAGCACAAAACAAAATCAATGCAAATCTAACTGGTAGTAGCTTTTAAGTTATTTATAGATTGGCATTGACCAATTTTGCATATTGAACAGAAAGGATCTCAAAGCAGTTATATCTGTTTTAGAGTTTGGAGATCATCAAGATCAGATTAATATGTAATACTGATAAGGTAGCATTTACGGTGTGACTACTGTGTGTTAAGTAGTGGGCAAAGAATTTTATAAACACACGTAAGGTACATTTATACACATATGTGTACACAATACATACATGAGTAGTATTTTCAATCTTACTTTTCACATAAGAAACTAAGGTCACACAATTCGTAAGTGGTAGAAATGAACCTCAATTTGACCAAAAACTAACACTTTTAAGTAGGACCTCATGCTGTTTCTTAGGAGTTTCTTTCTTTATTCAACTAAGAAATATCTGGATGTTTCTTTATTGTGGCTACATGATGCCTGACCTCATGGAGCTTTAAGTAAGACTTATGGCACGTACATTTAAAATAAACGTAATGACGAACAGCACAATGAATATTAAAATACAGGTTACCTAGCCTGCCAGTACTCAAAGAAGAAAACACAGTAGGGGAAGGATAATCCAAGCAGTGGAACAATGAACACAAAGCCCTAACAAACGAGCCAACAATGTGTCTGAAGCTCAGGACAGCAATTATGATCACAGTCATGCCTTGGGAATCATCACCATGTTTTGTAAGTAATAATGCCTTGTAGCAGCAATCACGTATTTCTGTCACCGTTCACTGCTAGCAACTACAGATGTTTGTCTAGCTAACTGCTGGTGAGTAAGGGGTGGGGGAAAGGTCACCGTGAACTTCTTGAGTAACTCAGTCTAGCTTACATAAAATTTATAGTACGACTAGGAATTACAGTCACAGAAACTTATTTATTTGACCATGAAAAAGATCTCAATGGTAATGATATCTTACTTTATCCATGCGACAAGCTACCAGAGAACAACAGCAAGGCACTAGACCAGCATCTGACATCGATTTCTCCACATAAAGTACTACAGTTGATGATGGTGCAAACAAAAAAAATAAAGTTTAAGACAGGCTTTCATAATTCTCTAAAAAGACAGTCATTAGTTTGAGTCACTCTGCCCTTTGTGTATCTTCATTCAGGTCTTAGCATGTGCTACCTCCTACTATGCTAATCTGACATTTACTCAACTTTTATGTAACATGCTTAGGGGAGGGAAATCGACTTTCATTTGGGGAGTCTCCACAGGATTTAGCACCGTGACTAAAAGAGTAAGTGTACCGCACATATTCATCCAACTGAAGCAGTAGTGGTATAATGGAAATTTAGGTGAGTGCAAATAGCATCATCTACTTAGCTCTTCACAGACTGCCAAAGAAAGCCATCACTAATGTCTGTCTAGATTCAAAAATCTTATTAACCTGCATTTAGAAATAGATGTTCCTCAAGTTTTGAATTACAAGACTATAAAAATATTCTATTTCTGATGTATAGAAAACGAGGTAGCAATCCCACAGAACATATAATTCAACTAGTTAAAGGCATCTTCGTATTTTCATTTACCCATTTAAGTGTATTTATTGACTTGCACTAGACTAAAGGTTCTGAACGTTGGCTAGTTTAAACATGCATTAGTCAGTCATGCACTCCAGTGCTATTGGCTATGAGAAGGATGCTGTGGAATCAGCAATGCATGTTGAGCAAAGCAAGCTTAGACAGAAACATACACAAAACAATGCATTTCTTGGCTGACAAACATACTGTGAAGAAAAGCTCATAGAAACCTAGCCTGTATGTCTACTAGGCACACAGTTCAGGGCTTGTGGTGACTCTGTGCAGCCTGACCACTATGAATAATGAGAACTGAAAGTATGTAGAAACATATCTGACAATAATAGCAGATGAGAAAAACAGAAATACAGGGTTCTGAGGTACACACTGCATTATACACAAGATAGTCTACACCAATTTAAAAATGTCTATAGTCTATCGACTAAGATAAAAATTTTCAAACGTCTGTAAAATGTCAGATGATATTTTAGGCTGAGGGCCACATGGTATCTTGCATACTAACCTCTGCTGTACAGACTGTATGCAAATGAACAAACATGCTGGGCTTCAATACAACTATGAAAGCAGGTGGTGGGCCAGTGTGAAGGTTAGATTCTAACTGTGGACTTCATCAAATCTAGATTCACCTGGAAAGGAGTCTCAGCGAGGGACTGTCTAGATTAACTGACCTAAGGGCTTATCTGTGGGAGGTTATCTTGGTTCAAATAATGGAGGCGAGCCCAGACCGCAGTCTGTGGAACCATTCCCTGGGCAGGGCATCCTGGACTGCGGAGGAGTGTAGAAATGAGCTGGGCACTGCATGCAGCTCAAGTCACCCTTTCTGCCCCTGACTGTGGGTGTAATGGGATGAGCCGCTTCCAGTTCCTGCTGCCTTGGCTTCCCCCACTGATGGACTGCCACCTGGAATTGTGAGCCAATAAGCCCTGCCAACTCGAATCAGGGCATTTTATCACAACAGGAAATGAAATTAAGACAGCCGGATTTGGTCAAAGGATGTAGATGGCTGACCTGGGCTGGCATCAGGGCAAGTGCTAAAGAGTACTTCTAGAGAAAAAAGCAGAAACAAACAAACAAACAACAACCAAGGGAGGAGAGAAAATGGAAATCTAGGAAATAATTAAAAGTCAAAAAACAAAAAGGCCCCAAGAACAGAAGGGATGCATATAAAAAAAATAGCAATTTTTGTCATATCGATGCCTCTTGACTGATGCTGTATATCCTAGTAATGTCTAACAGGCTAAGAATGTTAAGTTGTGGATGCATGTAATTCACCTAGCCCACCGCAGTTTAGCAACTGAGCACACTCTAGAGAGTCAGTTGCTTACCAGCATGATCCTTATGCTGGCTAGCAGCTGCTGCCACCTAGCACCGTGAGGATCTCTATAGTACTGTACTGTATCTTTAGCCAGGAAAAGCTCAAAATTCAAAGTATAATTTCTACTGTATATGCACTGCTTTAGTTTTTTCATGAATATGAGAAGCCCTATATAAAACCTTCACAAGTAGGGAAAGTTTGTAAATTTAATGAATCTATATTGAAAATTGTATTAAACATGAGTGTTCTTTGTTTTGTTTTGAATTTTTTGAGACAAGGTTTCTCTGTATAGTCCAGGCTATCCTGGAACTTGTTCTGTAGACCAGGCTGGCCTTGAACTCACAGAGATTCACCAAGTGCTGGGATTAAAGGTGTGCACCACCAATGTCTGAATATGAGTGATCTTAACGCTTAAGGAGTAGTTGACAGAATGAAAACATGAAACATACAATCAACTATGAAGCCTACTAGAAAAATTATTAATGAAGACATGGAGAGGTATACATGTATGTATGTACAAATAGATACACACATATGATGTGAAAAGATATCATAGTGTAAACACTAATAAAAAGTTATAATACCCAAAATTCAGAACAAGAAATAATTATCATGAATAAAGAATAATATATTGAAAATTGGGTAAATATACCAAAGTCTTAACAAATTTAAAATGTTGGTTAGCACAGAGACAGCTGACCCAAGCTTGTGGGAGCTTACCGATTCTAGACCGACAGCTGGGGTACCTGCATGGGACCAACCTAAGACCTTTGCATGTGGGTGACAGTGTGTTGCATGGTCTGTTTGTAGGGTCCCTAGCAGTGGGACCAGGATCTGGCTGCATGAGCTGGCTTTTTGGAACCCACTCCCCATGGTGGGATGCCTTGCTCAGTCTTGATGCAGAGGGTAGAGGAGCTTGGTTCTGCCTCAACTTCATATTCCAGGCTTTGTTGACTCCCCTAGGGAGGCCTTATCCTTTCTTAAGAGTAGATGGGGGCAGAAAGGAGGTGGGGGGAGGGAACAAGAGAGGAGGAGGTAGGGGAAACTGTTGTTATGTAAAATAAATAAAAAATTTAAAATAAAAAAATAGTAAGATGTGGATTAGATCAGTGGTTCTCAACCTTCCTAATACTGTGATCCTTTAGTACAAATAGTTCCTCATGTGGTGACCTCCCCCACCATAAAATTATTTCATTGCTATTTACTGTGCTATTGTTATGAATTATAATGTAAATATTTGATTTGCAGGCTATCTGATAGGTGATCCCTGTGAAAGGATCATTTGACTCCCAAAGGGGTCATGAATCACAGGTTGAGAATTGCTGGGTTAGATTGAAAGCTCAGATATAGTGAGTACTTGCTGCTTCTCCAGAAAACCTGAGTTTGTTGCCAGCACCTATGTCAGGCAGCCCTCAACTACCGGTAACTCCAGCTCCAGTAGATTTACTGCCCTCATCTGATCTCTGACGGTACCCACACACTGTGGCATACACTCATACAGATATAGATGCACATAAATAAATCTTAAAAGAATAAAAATCGGAAATGTATGAACACAAGTAATTTTTACATACCATATAACTCGATCATGTTTTCCCCATCTTCCTACCCACCCAGAGGCTCTTATGTTTGCACACTCAGTTCCAATTGGATGTGCTGGGGAAGGATTTGGAAGTATGGCCTTGCTGAAAAAGGTGTGTCCTAGGGGTGAGCTTTGAGGCTTTAAAAGCTTCCTGCCACGCCCATTGCACTCCCTCCTCGTTCCTTCTTGTGGATCTGGATGCGAGCTCTCAGCTGCTGCTCCAGGGCCATGCTCCTTGCCACATGGTGATGGCCTCCTATCCCTCTGGAACTGCAAGACCCAAATAAACCCATCCTTGTGTAAGTTACATTGATCATGGCATTTCATCACAGCAATAGAAGAGTAACTAATATGGAATATTCACAGAGAAGTATATGGAGAATTATACACTATAAAACAAACATCAAGTTAAAGAAATTTAAAAAATGTGCTCACTCTCTCTTTCGTGTGTGTGTGTGTGTGTGTGTGTGTGTGTGTGTGTGTGTGCATACACGTGCTTGCCCAAGTAGATATGTGCAGAGGTCAGAGGTTGGCATCAAGACTTCTTTCTCAATCACTTCACCATATTCTAGGAAACACAGTCTTTATATGAACATGGAACACGCTATTTCAGCTAATTAGATACAGCTAATTCAGTAAATTCCTGGGATCTCTGTCTCCACCTACTATGCATTGATCTTGCAGGCCACAATACAGAAAATCAATTAAACAAAAGGTTAGTTCACTGAAAGCTAAGTTGGTATATTATGAGTCACACAAATCAAGGGAAAATAAAAAATAAAGATGAACCAGCAACGATCAACACCAGAAATACATGTTCACTTTATAACTAAATGTATCAGTTGTTTTCTATTGCTGTGATCAACAACAGATCCAAAAGCAACTTGGGAAGACAGGGTTTATTCTCTTTGGAGCTTACAGTCAGCCCATCACAAAGGGAGGTTAAACAAGCAACAAGGAGGAAGGAACCGAAGCTGAGACTATGGAGGAATGCTGCTTACTGGCTTGCTCCTCAAAACTTGCTTAGTTTTCTTATACAACCCAGAATCCTACCCAGGGGTAGCACTGCCCACAGTGGACTGGGCCCTCCCACATCAATCATTAATTAAGAAAATGTCCCACAGTCTTTGGGACAACTTGATGGAGGTGTTTTCTTAACTGAGGCACTTCTTTCCATGTAAGGCAAGTCTGTGACAAGTTGACAAAAATGAACCAGGCCACCAAACTTCACCAAAGGAATTAATTATCTGAATAGTTCATGTCTACTCAATATAAAAACTGATTTAAAACAGCACAGAGAAAATCTGTGGCCGAGAATGGGCTCACTGGTCGAGCCTATTAACACAAATAGTATTAAATTTATTTAGCAAATAGAAGAAGAGGAAACACTTTTCAGCTTGGGAAGCTAACACTAGTCTGAGGGACAGGACAGTACTTCAACAGTAAAGCATACATGTATTAGCATCCCAAAAACTAGAGAGATGGCTCAGCGGTTAAGAGCACTGGCAGCTCTTCCAGAGGTCCTGTGTTCAATTCCCAGCACCCATATGGTGGCTCACAACCATGCACAGTGGGATCTGATGCCCTCTTCTTTAATGTCTTCTTCTGGCCTGCAAGTGAACATGCAGACAGAGTACCAGATACGCAAAATAAATAGAGAGAGAAAAAGAGAGAAGGGGGGGGGGGAAGAGGAGGAGGAGAGAAAAAAGAAGAGATAAGGCAACCCAAACCCCTGGTTCAATTCCAGCACCCTTCTCAAAGCCACATTCTTCTGACACTCAAATTAAAGGTATGGAAAGAAGCAAAACTATAGGCTACTATCTATTACCAAGGCAGAAAAAGTTAAATATTAATAAATCAAATTAGATAAACTGAAAAAGATAATACACGTTGACTAGATGGGTTTGCTCCAGGAATGCAAGGCTATTTAACATTCAAGAATTCAACTAAGAAAATGTGTCACATAAAGAGATTAATAGAAAAACACATTTTAGGAGAAAAAGTCTCTACCAACTGGAACAGATGGAGACTTCTAACCAAAGCAGTCTAGGCCCTCCCATATCAATTATTAATCAAGAAAATGCCTTACAGATGTGCCCGTGAGCCAACCTGAAGAAGACAATTTCTCAACTGAGGTCCCCTTTTCCCAGGTAACTCTAGTTTGGTTAAGCTGACAAAACAAAACAAAACAAAAAAAACCTAATCAACACACAGTATGTACAAACATAAATGGCAAATATATCCACAAAAATATACAAATTAAAATCAGAAGGAGGTATGACTATATAGCAGCCGGATTGGATGAATTAGAAAGGTTGCTGATACCAAGTGTGAGCAAGGCTATGGGCTTGTTGGTAAGGAAAGTGCACAGCTCCCCTTGAAAACCAGCCCATAAGATACTGCAAATACAGGCCTATTAAATCACCGGGCCATTCTACTTCTAAGTACACACAAAATGCAACGTACATTTAGATGTTGTAATTGAGATTGTATGGGGAGGCTGACAACTTTGTTCATAACCACCAAAATTGCAAACAAGTCTATTGTACATTAACAAAAAAGAAATGAAAGGATATCTAATACAACAGACTAACTCAGCAATGTAAAGAACTACAGAAATACAAGGACATGAATTTAAAAAACACTTCTATGTGAGAGAAAACAAAACCAAAACACTACATAGGAGATTATCTCATTTATCTTTCTGAACACCCAGGAAAGTTAAGCTACAGTGAAAGAATGCAGAGTAGCTGTTGTCTGGGGCCGGAAGTGGGGGAAGACACTGCAGAAGTGCAAAAAAATATCTAGGGTGACAAAAATGATTTATATCTTGAATGGGAGGAGTTATATAATTGTATGCAACTGTTGAAACTTAGCAAACTCATGAACTTAGAAGTGATGGAGTTTATTACAGGTTATAGTACCTCAAATCTGTCTTTAAAAAAATATTTAGGGGCTAAGAAGATGGCTCTGTGGTTAAGAGCACTTGTTGCTCTTCCAACAGAATCTAGGCTCAGTTCCTAGCTCCCACAGGCAGCTCAAATCCACAGATAATTCCAGTTCTGGGATCTTGTTCTCTTCTGGCTTCCAAGCACACTGCATGGACATGGTGCACACCCATACAATCAAGCATACACAGAGAATAAACAAACAAATCTTTAAAAAACAGTATCCTGTAAAATAGCTCAAGAGAGAAAAATATATATACTGCATTCCATATTTCTGTCTAAAGTTGCCAGAAGTTAATACTAAAATCATTGTCCTTTAAAAATATTCACTTGTGGTTTAATGTGTAACACATGCATATATGCATGCATATACATACATGACAGCAGCCTATATTATTGTATGCTGTTATCAATACAACTTCCCACCAAAGAAATCCTTTTCTTTTTTGATAGCTTTGGCACTTCAAATAATCTCACATTTTGCCCTTTAAATAATCTCACTATTGTGTAAAATCTCACAAATTTACAAATTACATCTTCTGAGATGAAATTTTAATCTTTTATTCCAAGGTTAATTATTCCTAGTATATTGGTAACACTGAAAAGTAAAAATGCGGAACTTTAGATGGGATCTAAAGTTTATAACTACTATATTAAATATATTTTTTCAAAAGAAATAATTTGGAAAGCTCTTTCCTGATTTGAAAATAGGGTGGTGACCTTATGGGTTTACTTCACCGTTAAGATAATTCTTCTCAGGTCCTCCAAACTAAGAGACCTTTTCATGGTTTTCTAACCTTGTTTAGTTTTGCTAACAAGAGAACTAAGAGGTGTGAAGTTTTTCTGAAAGAAACAACTACCCTCCACAGTCAGGTTCCAATGTACATCCCTGCAAAACCCTGAAATACAAGACTACTTCTTCAGTCCTCCGAGAAATTCCTAGAACATAGGAACCTTCCCTTATTAGAGTGTGGGGAAATTAAATTGCACACACACACACACACACACACACACACACACACACACACACACTCTGACTTTTCTTTCTGGATCTTCCATCTGAGCATCAACCTTCACTCTTCCAATTACTCATGCTAGCTGTCACTCTGCAGTTGCCTTATGTTTAACAGGATACCGAGTTTCATTCAGTGTGAATTTCCTGTGACCCCCAACTTCATCTCTAACTCATCTAAAATCTTAAAATAACTTCAAAGTTTTTAATATTTATTTTATTTGTGCATGTGCATGTGTGTACTTGCAAGTCAGAGGGGTAACTTCTGGGAGTAGGTTCCAGGGAGGAAACTCAGGTCATAGGCTCTGCAGCAAAAACCTTTACCTGCTAAGTCATTTTATTAGCATCTTTTGAACTCTCCAAGACAGATATGATCATCTCACCTGGCTACACAAACACCTGAGCAAAATCTCTACTCTTGGAAGGATCAAGTGTGAATGTTTTTGTGGTAGAGGCTTGGAGGTAAGACAGACCTAAGTTTGATCTCTGACTTTCAGCAAATTATTTTCTTCTGAAGTTTCAATTTCCTCCTTTAACATACGAAGATCACCTGTATCATTCTAACTCAATAAATCTATGGGTCTGTGGTGGCGTGAACAAGAATGGCTCCCATAGACTCATATCTGAATACTTGGTTCCACATTGGTGGAACTGTTCAGGAAGGATTTAGGAGGTCTGGCCATGTTGAAAAAGATGTGCCACTTGGGATGGGCTTTGAGGTTTCAAAAACCCGTGCCATTCCCAACTAGCCCTCTATGCTTGGTGGTTGTGGATCCTGATGTGAAATCTCAGTTGGATGCCCCATTGCCGTGCCTGCTTGCCTGTTCCTATGGCCTTTACCATTATTGTCATAGAATCTAACCCTCTGGAACCATGAGCCACAAATTAAGTGCCTTTATTTTATAAGCTGTTTTGGTTCTGGTGTCTTAGCACAGCAAGAGAAAAAACAAGACAGGCTTACAGCAAAGAACCACCAATATCACCACAACAGAAATGCACAGCCACATACATACCAATCAAAATAACACTCCTTAGTAGAATTCCCAGATGAACCTCATGTACATTAAAGCTTTTGATATACCAGACTACTGTGTGGATTAAATGCATATAAACCTCTTGGCACCAAGGAGGCACTTACTAAATGTTTGCACTTATATTTCCTTTATTTTTAATCATGTGTCTGTATGGTGTATGCCATGTGTGTGTGTGCCCATGGAAGCCAGGGGCATCAGATTCCCCAGAGCTGGAGTTAAAGGTGGTTGTGCCCTACCTGATGTGGGTGCTGGGAACCAAACTTGGGTTCTTTGAAAGAATAATATACTCTCACAACTGCTAAGGCATCTACCTAGCTAACACTTACCATCTTCCTGTCCTCTATTCTTCCTTATCCCAATCTTTCTGTCTGGAATACCTTTTTCAACTCATCACTCTTTGTTACTTGATTTCCAAGCTTAATACTATTTTCTGTCTGGCTTCAGCTTTCTGCATTGTTCATCAGCCTACAAAGACACTTTTTACTTCAGCATCCCATGCTACTTCTCATGTGTCGGACTAGTCAATGTGTCTCCCTCACGATACTACATGCTTCAAGGACAGGGACAATGTCTGGTCCAACTAATTCCTAAAATTTAACTAGTGGTCTATTTTCAGACAGTTCTACATAAGTATGTTTATCAAGAGCAGAAACTAGAAGAGCAAGGATGCCCATGAGATCAAACCACCCAAATAGTTTTAGGTGAAAAGACCCAGTGCCAGTTGCCTTTCTAGAGTTTCAAATGTCAGCTAGTATGAAGAACAAATGGAACCATATATTTCAGTTTGTTATACAGGCATCTGTGCACACAGGGCAGTTAGCTTCAAGGGAATTGGAGTCTATGGTTACTGGCTGTACAGTCTCTTTAACTGGAAGGCATTTCACAAATGAGCAATGATTGATAATGGAAAAAAAAATCAAAGCGGCTGTCTAGAGCACAACAGCTAAAAATGCAAGCTCTGAATTCTTAGTGTCCCAGGGAAGTAATTTATTAAGGGTTCTGTGCTTCCATTTCCTTTTTGATAACTGTGGTGACACCATACACAGTGAAGTTGTGAAAAACTAACAAGAGTATGTATAAAAACACTAGAATAGAATCTGACAAACCAACAATGACAGCTATAAATACTATTAATGTGTCGCATTATTTAAAAAAATCTAAAGCATTTATTTACAGAGGGATTGCTACCTCTACTAACTTGAAAGATAATCTGGTACCCAAATTATGAGTATTAAATATCATCTCTCCTTTTTTAAGAACCTTTATTCTTCTACACTATATTACAAACTGATTGCAGCTTCCCCTCCCTCCACTTCTCTCAGTTCCTCTCCCATCTCCCCGTCTCCCTCAGATCAACTCCCCCCCACACAAACCTTCATATCACTGCTGGACGTGGCAACCCAGCAGGAGGAAAAGGGTCCCAAGCGCAGGGAAGAGAGTCAGAGACAACCCCGATTCCATTGTTTGGAGTCCCACAAGAACACCAAGCTATACAACTATACGGAAATACACGTTTCTTTAGAGATTCAAAATAATCACTCAAGTGTCACCCAACTGATTATTTCAGAACCCGACACTGTACAGACCCAGGGAACCAGATGGGTGGCTAGAGAGCAGGTCCTCTGAGACAAGATGGACACAGCCTTTTAGAATCTAACACGAGACAGGGGTCCATGAAGGAAACCCCAGAATCTAAACTCAAGACTCAGTTCTCATTTCTCATCTTCTGCAGAGAAGACCCAGACCTCACAGCTATAATCAGAGACTGGAAACCACCCCAACTCAGGGATTTGACTGATCTAATTCAAACTTATTCAAACAAGTAAAATCACTTGCCCAAAGTTTTCCTATAGATAAGTAAGAAGAGCTGATTCCACAACACTTCTAAATAAAATCAGTATGCCTTTGTATAAATGCGGAGTAAATGAGTTCATCCAAGTGTGTAAGTGACCAGAAATAAGTTAACTTAACCATTATACAATGTATCCATATTTTAATACCCTGTATATGATAAAGATATATGCACACACATATTTTTATCAATTAAATAACAAATGGTGAAAATTCTAAAATTCTGAAAAAGGAATAACAGATTTCACCAAAACAGTGGTTATGAATTCTTATGCTCTTAAAAGTTTACACATTACCTTTAACTTTAAAAAGTTACAAAGGAGCTGAAAAAGTATTTGTGAAAAATTTATGTAGTATATAACAAAAGGGAAATATAAGTTAAGCTATTAAAAAGCAGGTCTGGGCAAGGTGGTCTAAATCTGTTGTCTCAGCTAAGGAGGACAGAGGCAGGAGAACCCAAGAGTCCAGAGACCAGCCTGGGCAACAGGAATTCCCCACCTTCAAAGCTAAAAACTTCACAGTAAGTAAATACCCAAGGAAACAAATTGACAACTCTGCAGGTCTACAGTTGCTCTTACTTTAGGCCATATTTACACCAGGAAGTCACTGTTAAAACACAAGCCCATAGGTCATTATCACTAACTATAACATTTTTGGATTGCCAACTACTCGTAAATTAGAAGCTAGTGACAAACCATATAAAACATACAAAGCCAAATAAAAGATGACGAGCTGAAATCCAAAGTTATCAATCTCACTGAGAGACTGTATGTCTCTGTGCACACACTTGGTGTATGTGTATGCCTGTGTGTTTACACAGGCCAGGGGTTGGCTTTGCATGTCTTCTTCATTTGCTCTTCGCCTTACAGATTGAGACAGGGTCTCTCATTGAACCTAGAGCTCACTGATTTCACTGTCATGGCTGGTCTGTCTCCACCTCTCTAGTGCTGGGATTACAGGTGCACACTGCTAAGCCTAGCTTTTAAAGTGGGTATGGGAATCTGAAATTAGGTTCTCATGCTTGAGAAAAATCTTTTACACACAGAGACTCTATAAGTTTGTTTGAAGTGCTTGTCCATTAAAAACAAAACAAAATCAACTAATATAACCCATATAAATAATTTATAAGTAGAAAACACTAATCCACTAAGGCAAGCTCCATTAAAAAATGGCACAGGATAGGGCGAGGGGGACTAATATGATAAACAATCATCTTGAATAACCTATCAAATATATTCAAAATTGATTTACCTGTTCAAGAGGAAGAGAAAGTATGCCTTTTTGTATTAAATGGTAGTCTAGGTAGATTCTGAATTTCCTCTATGAGAAATTATTAGCATCCAAAGAAAAGGCAAAAGGGTATAAAAGAGAGTGAAACACAGGACGCCTGGAAAGCCCGAGGTGCAGGTGGACACTGGATTCAGTTCTGTGTCCCAGCTTTCTAGTAAGTACCTCAATGTCTAGTGCCCTCTACCCCCTAACCTTTTCCCCTGCAATCGAATGAAATGTCATACAACCCCTTGACTATAAAATGACACTATTCTGGGGTAAGTGCTATTTTTAGATTGGGATGTAGGTTCCCATTAACAGATTTTTCAGATTTTTGACTCACAGTCTAGTAACGCATTGCCCAAAATGTTCATAATCAGAACATAAATTACCAATGAGTCCAAATGTGTTCATTGTTTCACGCATAAATTACAGGGATGTGAGAGAGGCAATATTAGTTAGAATAAACTATTGATATAAATAGCTTGCACAGTACCTTCTGATAGACAATGGAGCACACGAGGTCTTTGACAGCGGACAGAGACAGTTCCTGGGCTTCGATGGTGACGCTCTCTCGTGTGAGGCCGATCTGAAGTAGAAATGACACAGTGTGCACTGAGCCTCTGGAGTTTGTGAGTGACGGGGCACTGAAGCTGCCATTGGAGAGGCGAGCCGAGAGTCCTGTCTTGGGACTTGAACACGGAGAAGAAGTTGGAAGCACAGCAGAAACAGTTGCAGGTAACACAGACTTCTGGGCTGATGGAGGGGAATTGTTTGCAGACATCTGCCTTTCTTTAAGCTATAAAAATAGTTGTCGACGCTTTTTAAATGGTTTTGGAGAAGTTTTCAAAATAATAGTAGTAAAGAAATGACTGTGCTTCTGGATTTAGATGGAAGCTGCCTGAGTTCCTGGGCTGAGCCCCTCATGCCGCCGCCGCCAGATTCTGTCACTGTGGGTGGAACACACAAAAGGTCCTATGGCTCTCACCATCCGTCCCATCAAGAGTTTTGTCTTTAGGACCACACCCAGATCTGTAACTCACTTCACATCACTGTTATCATCATGACAATAGAGCCGATCCTGATTATTCATGAAATATCTTCAGTTATTTTAAATCTGTTCTTGTCTTTTCCTTTTCATTTCAGGAAATAAACTGCATACAGCCGCTTTGCGTCAAGATAAAATCTTCCTGATTGAAAGCTGTGTTTCAGATAATCTCTTACTTCAGTGATTGGCGGGACACCTCAAATGGCCACACCTTAAACCACGCTCTCATATGTACTCATTTCCATCTTGGGGAGCGAACTTCCCTTTGATAAAGTAAAAAGCTTTTAAAAATAGTACAAGCATATTTCTTTTGATGAATGGGTCCACGGAGAAAAGCTGGTGCCTTCTGAAATACTGTCAACCTAGAGGAAAATTTAAAAAGGTTTTAATGCTTTATATTCATTTGCCATCAGTTTAAAATGTAAGAATTCCTCTATTTTTTAGTGTTAATCTCTGGTGGTATATTTACAATTCATGAACGCATCCTAATGGGTGCTCATTTGTACTTTTGTTACTACAGTCATTTTTACTACAGGTATAGTTTCAGGGATTTCCACTTAAAATAATATTCCCATCCCTCACCACTACTAACGCCTGAGCCCTGGGTGGGGGTGGAGATAGGATTTCACTCACTATGTTGTCCAGAGTGGTCTTAAACTCCTTCTGTTCCCCCTCCCAGAACAGTTGAGACCAAGATACTATGCATCGAGCTATAATTTATTGTATTTTAAATTTGTGAAGATCAAACACTGGTAGTCCACAACTATACAATTCAATCACCATAAGAAACTGAGAAAACCAGATGGGACAAACCAGGAAAAGTACACCAAACAGCATAGACATAAAATGCTCATAATTCTAGCATAAAAGATTCAAAATAATTTCCCAATACAATAAAGCTTACGTAGTCTCTCATGTTTTTTATATATTAAGAGTCTAATAAGAATACATCAGCAGGCACAAGGCCCTAGATTCGAAGCAGTTCTTGCATCTCTCCAAAAAAGTCAAATTCTGTCAAAATATGACCCCTGAGCTGCTTTGCTGACAAATACCTTCCAGAAGTCTAAGGAAATAAAAGGGCAAAATGGGATACACCGGAGACAATAAAGAACAGTGACAGTTGATAAACTATGAAACACAAGAGAAAGTGGACTTATCATGGGATTTCTATCATTAGGAAAAAGAACCCCTCACACAGTAAACTATGCATCATGGTTTTAAAGAAAACACAGCTTAGAAAATTTAAAAAAATAAAATAAAATAAAGAAAAAGGCATGACCATTTACAGCTGAACAAAATGGCTCACAAGAGGTGAGTCCGTCTAAATTCTTTGTAGCCATAAACAATTCCAATGATGAAAAACCGAAGTATCCAAAGTGTGTGTAGTGACTCTATGGAGACCAATATATGGAGCTAAATTAAAGTGAATGACAGAAGAACAAAGCCATACAGATACGGAATACAAATGAGAAAATTCAGAATTAAATGATTCTAAAAATAATTTAAAGATAACGAGCACTGATACTGACATTTAGGCAAATGCCTGGAATTCAATCTCCTATTTTATAGAATTTGATGGTAATGTTTAACTAATGTGTCTCATGATACTTTTTGAAATTACCAGGGAAACAGCAATTTTGCTGATGAGAAGGACCAAAGCACAAGGTGATAATGCAATCTGCCCAGTATCACATGGCTATGAACAAGCAGAGTAGGGATTAGAACCCAAGCACTGTCTCCATATTAAGGACAGCTTCTTAAAGATAACAAGGAACTGAGAATCACTGCTCAGAGAGGATGTTGCTACGGGTGAGAGATTACAAGAAAGAATTGCTCAACTTGTATCTTGCTTATCTTCTCCCACCACTTTTCAAGCATAAAGCAGAGAACTGAAACTTGAACTTTGTGAATAGGAGTGAATTAAATGACTTTATTATTATTTTTTAACAGTGCCTTTTCTTTTGAATCCCACTATATAGCCCAGGCTGGCCTCACCATGTAGCCCAGGATGGTCTCAAACTTAGAATCTTTCTATCTCCACCTCTTGAGTGTTGAGATTCTAAAACTTTATGTGAGTGCAAATCTCCGGACCAAGATGCAGCTCATCCCACACAGCAAAAGCAGTGAGCCAGTTTAACCACGAATGTCATGCAGAAAGAGCTCAGGGTGAGAGAAAAGGCCATGGACTGGGGCGGGGAGAGCTGCTTCAAGTGCTGAGCACAGAAAAGCAGGTAAGCACAAGTCAGAAATTATCAAAGAAACCAAAAATCCTTAGCCAGGGGCTGGAGAGATGGGTCAGCAGTTAAGAGCACTGGTTGCTCTTCCAGAGGACCTGGGTTCAATTCCCAGCACCTATGTGGCAGCTCACAGCTGTCTGTAATCCAACTCCAAGTGATTTGACACCCTCATACAGACAAATATGCAGGCAAAACCACCAAGGCACATAAAATAAAAAAATCATTTTTTTTTAAAAAAGATAAAACCTCTAGCCAGATCAGAGATTGTTATTCAAGTGATTTATGAATAACCAGATAATATTGTAATGATTACATATCAGCCTATCACACTAATACAGATGACATTAGATCCTCAAGTAGAAGAGGTAAGCATTAATCTTCACTGAGCTCTTACCATCTGACAGACACTGGTCTAGACACCTCTATTACCTCCTTAATCCTCACAACCACCCATTTTAAAATTGAGAAAGCACAAGTTCAGAAGCTAAATACTTGCTCAGGACGACTGCACTCTCACGAAAGTAGTATTTAAAACGTTCTCCCCACTGTCTTCATAAATGTGCTGTGTGAGTTTGAGTTGGGTGTCAGTAGGGAAATTTGCTGTATGTCAACAAAGTCTTTGGGGAAATGCCCCCAAATCACTCCTAGTCCTGTGTTTTCATTAGATTTGAGACGGTAAAGACAAAGACATCTGCTTATATAATCCTTAAGGTTGAACAAAACTGAGCAAATAGAATAAAATTCAAGTAAAATTAAACAGAAATAAACTCAAAGTTAAATGTGCACTGTAAGGATGGAGAAATGCTGGTTTAGAAGCCATTCCTGAGAGTGGGCTAAGTTGAGAGTGGGCTATGTTTCCAAGGCTTCAGATAAGCTGTTAATAGAATTAATTTTTGGCTGACCAAAAGAACTACTGCAAACCTAAGTCCTCTGGGCACTGGGAGTCACCAGCGTTAATCTGCACACCTGTTAGCTTGTCTTTACTATTATGTTTAGAGTTAACAGGTTTTTAGGTTTGGGAATAAAAAATTGCATAATTCAGGTAATGGTGAAGACAATGTCATGTGATATTTGGGGAAGTGTTAAGGGAGAACTGGTTTTATTCAGAATGACTGCAGAGAAGTACAAGGAAAACGACAGCACCGTTTGCTGGCATGGGGCCATAGGCACTGGCACCCGCACGTGAACTACTGACAGCACCTGGCTTGGTTTAAGTACTAGAACCACTGAGAAGTTTTATAGCAATTAGATAAGTTATCGTCCTATTAATTTACATTTTATTAGACCACTTGATATTAACTACTTAACAGTAACAGTCTAATAACACACTTGACTAATTTAGGAGACTGACACGAATTCCTAATAAACTATATATAATTTTGTATAAAAGTGATTTTTTTTTTGTAAAGTTTTGGCGTGGATACAAATATAAGAACCTGTCTTAACAGCTTCCACCCACACATCCCATCTGTTTTCCCTCTTCTTGTTTTGTTTATGGAATCTTGAGTTGATATGTAAGAAATCTAACAATTCTAATGTACATGAACTTTGGTCATGCTATTTAATTTTTTTTGTATTTGTTTCAAATAGAAAATAGGGTTTGAAAGTTAACAAAGAGAACATCATGTTAATTTGTAGACTGTATTAATTAGATGTTGTTTCTAATGGCTATGAGAGCCTCTAAACCAGAAGAGTATTGTCTAGTTGTGAAGAATTTATAACAGTTTAGTTGGCATTCTTCAAACATTCTTTTAGAGAGCGGTCACATACCTCATTCAAATGAACTTACAAATTCTGCCATCAGTGAATGGAATCAAAAGATAGGCTATTAAAGGGATTTTGAGCTCAGTGTGCCTGATCTTTTAGGAAAGGGAAAAGAAAGACCTCAGAGGTTAGGCGACTTGGCTGAGTGATACCTCATGGGAATGTCACAAGCTGATCAACCTTCCTTCCCCCTCAGTCAATTCATCACAAGACAGTATGTTCCAACCTTAACCAAGTCTCTAATTAGAGGCTGGAAAAGCAGGAGTTTCACTCACTGTATACTTACAGAACACCTGGTATTTGTCAGACAGCTATGAGAGAGGCTCAAGTCACACAGCAGCAGCAGAAAGAGACACGGCCACTGCTCTCTCTGGAACTCACAGGCATTAAACACACATTTGTATAAGTAGCTAGGTAATTATAAACTATGAGATACAACAGAATCTATGCCAGGGAGACTTCATTTCAGCTGGGGTCCCAGGGAAGGTCTCTCTAAAGAAACAAGGAAACAAGAGGATTCCAGAAAACAAGACAAATCAAATACTTCAAAGGGAAGCTCTCACGATTTAAGAGAGCCAGCATTCTTTTTGCATCCAGCAAATGTTAAAGCAAAGAGGAAGAAACGCTTTTCCTTTGTAATAGCGTATTTATCTGACTCCCGCCAGTCAAGAGTGGCCCAGGTTTAATTTAGCTTTGTGTGCAAGGAACGCTCATAAAGTGCAAGGTTTTCTCCCATATATGTATTGTTTTCAGTGTGTTAAAAGCACGTGAGCATTTTCAGCGACATAACTGACCAGAACACTGAAGTCAATATTCATGTTTACCTCAACAAATGTCTGACTTTGCTTAATGCTTATATATTATGCAAAAACTCAAGTATTTTTATAGATTAAAAAACTGATCCCATTCTGGGGCAGTCTCTACATCTGACTGCATATTCTGGAAACCTGTTTCCCTCTGACTAACTAACACTGTCTAAGAGCTCAGCGCTCCACTAGAGTGCTCCTACCCCAAGTCTGCTCATCTGGGGGCAGTGGCATTTGAACCTCAGGCCTTCCACTCCCAGGCAGAACACCAAAACAGCACATGAGGCAGGTTCTCTGCGCGGCACTGAGAAGTATATCCAGATTGGAGAACACCAGTCTGGCCATGCAATACGAAGTTATGATAAGCTCGACATATCTTCATGTTTGCAGCAGTACTGCCCAAGAAATCTGATTGGCTAGTTGTCAAGGAGCACGTCTCACATTTGGCCACTATAACGCAACCACACAAGTAGAGAAAATTTCTTATCTACATTGAATATTAATACGAAAACATCTCAATGTTTCCTTTCAAAATGACTGCTCCAAAGAGGCAAGTTCAGTTTGAATTACATAACTGGAGAGATTCAAAGAAGAGATGTGATTATTAACTCCAATTATGTGCCTAATCAAATTACATATAAGTATTAATTATCATATACCAAGTTCTGAACAAGTTTCTTTTGCTAACTCCACTATGGTTAATATCTTTTCTAACTTTAGAACTTCGTTGAAAACATGAGACAAGATCCCTTCTGTGAAAAATGTACTTCAGTAACTATCTCACCGCCCCCTTTTTACTGTAAGGGGTGTTTTCAACTCATCTAACTTTTAAATTTTCACGTATTGTAAGGTGTGTGTAGCAGTGTTTAGATGAGAAACAACGTACAAACACAAAGTAATGTCTATTTTAAACAGGTCATCCGATAAAACAGAAAGCTTATAAAAATGTGCAGGATTAAAGGCTCATCACTTTAAGGGGCTGGGAGGGGTATGGGGGCGGGGGATGTGGGAGGGGTATGGGGGCGGAGGTGAGGGGTTGGGAGGGGGTGGTAGAGGTATGGGGGCAGGGGAGAGGGTGGGAGGGGTATTGGGGCAGGGACGAGGGGGTGGGAGGGGCATGGGGTGGGAGCGAGAGGGTGGGAGGGGTACTGGGATAGGAGAGGGCGGGAAGTGTATGGGGGGCGGAGGTGAGGGGTTGGGAGGGAGTGGTAGAGGTATGGGGGAGGGGGCGAGGGGATGGGAGGGGTATCGGGGCGGGAACGAGAGGGTGGGTGGGATATGGGGGCGAGAGAGAAGGGGTGGGAGGGGTTTGGGGGCGGGAGCGAGGGGGTGGGAGGGGTATGGGGGACAGGGTAAGTGTGATCAGAATGTATGAAACTGTCAAATACATTTAAAGAAAAAATCCTCCTAATTGTAGCACTTCTGAAACGTGAACTGCCCTGGTTTATAAAAAGGACTCTAAACTCATGTTCTCAGGCCCATGCCATTTCTAATACTATCCTATGAAGAAAAACCTATAGTGATTTTTCCTGTGAGACGTTTTAAAATAAAACTGTTAAAAAAAAACTTCCAGCAACTTTATGGCTGAAGTGCTGTTTCATCTCTCTCCAGTGTAACTGGGAGGGAGACAGTGTTCCTATATAGAGCAAATCTTACTTAGATCCGAGTCTGGGAACTTCATGGACGACGCCTTCTTGAAGCAAATCTGTAGGTTTGTCTGCCCTCTTGGCATTAAAAGTTAAAGCGTGGGTTGAACAAAATAGTTAAAACTCTAACACTAGGTATAACGTAAAGGTATTTTTTTTAGTGCAACTACAGGATACAGATGAGGACATTTTAAAGCTTTTGTTTCATTTGTGCCTACAGGTTTTAAAGGCCCTGTCCTACAAAGTAGAACTTCGAATTGTAACTTATCCTCTTTAATCAAAGATGACAGCGATAGTCTTATTTCCTGTGGGGACGGGCGTGGTTGAAGGGACAGTTACGTCCAAGCCATCAATCTGTGTGCGGAAAAGTCTGCAGGTCGCCTGTCGCCTGATTTATATTCGTGCTTACAGACATCACGGCCTATACTTCTGATTTTCGATGATGTGAAATAAAACCTCCGACACGCAATCGAGTCGTGTCGTGTGTGCTTTTTTTTTTCTTCTTTTTCTTCACATTCGGGGGTGTTTCACCTTAGGGCAAAGCTCCCCAGGGGAACGAGAACGCCTTAGAGCGAGGCTGCAACTCGCAAGTCAGGAAACCGGGGTCACCATCCTCCAAACCCCGGATACTCGCCCCTTCCAGTCCCCAGGACCACGGAAAAAGTGCAGCAAAGACACGGGAAGGCTCCCCGCACGGTGCCAGGGAGCGAACTAGTTTGCGGGGCTCGGGAACGGCGGGTCTCCCCACTCCCCGAGGGGCAGGACGCGGTGGGTCACCGCAGCCGAGTGATTCCAACTTGGCCTCAGCAAGGACCGCGGAACTTGGCCGCCGCCGGCGCCCCCGGCCGCCCGCCCGCCCGCCGAGCGCCGCCCCGACTTCCCGCCCAGCCCGCGGCCGCCGCCCAGCCCGGCGCGGGTCCGAGTCCCGCCACCGTCGCCACGGCCGCCGCCGCGTGCGGTGGGGGAGGGGCCGCGCCACCTCAGCCCGACGGGTCGGGAGAACAAAGCGGCGGCGGCGCGAACTTTTTTCGGTGTCTGCTCCGCGCTCCCTCAGGCGACTACTTACAGAAGCGGGTTCGGTCGCTTTGGAGAGAGTCGGCGCGCGCCGGCGTCCGCGTCCCCGTCCCGGAGCGGGAGCTCAGCGAGGCTTCACGGACCTCGCACGGTCCCGCCCGCCCGCCGCCCGCGCGCCCCTTCCTCCCGCCCTCCCTCCCCGTCCCGTCTCCAGGCCGGAGGGCGGGGGGCCGGGGCGCGCGGCCCGCGCGGGGCCTGCCGGGAGCTGTAGTTCCCCGCTGTGCGCCGTGGAGGGTCTGGCTCCCCCTGGGGAAGGAGGGACGGAGGGGGACGCCACGAATCTCTGAGTCCCTGTGAAGTTCCCCGCGGGACGTCGAGCGCGGAGCAGCGGGCCGTGAGAGTCTCGAGTGACGCGCTGGACTCGAACCCTCACTTTGCTATCCGCTAGGCAGGCGATGGCGATCGGGGGCGAGAGGGGACCACCTAAATGCGGTGTCCAGAATGGAGGACCATGTCCATCCTCCGTGCTGTCTCACTGTCCTCCAAAGTTCTTCCTCCTGCGTTCCCGGTGGCCGTTGTCACTGAGCGACACAGCCAGAGCCCTTCGCCTTCACCTGTGGCACAGCAAAACTGGAGACGCTACTTGCACTCAAGTGCCTTGTGTTTCCTCTTGTTCATCTTTACACTGCATGTGGCCCTAGCTACCAAAAGTTCAGTCGACAGTCACAGAACCTAGACTTCCACCTGCGTGAAAATGAACGTAGGGCAAGTGGGGGACCCGGGTGGCAGCCACATAAAGATCGGAGGGGAGAAGACCCTGTGCGTTATATTATAAATACTTGATGCGAGAGAAACATCTGTGCAGTTGACAATCATTGTCACAAAAGCTACATAGTTTGCCCACGTTGACGTTTTATCCCTTCAAAGTAAAATATATTGATATAGTTGGAGGGGGTAAAGTTAGCGTGTCTGGATGCAAAAAGCCGGGGCTGGGCCCCTTTTGAGAACAGAGGGAGAATAAACCCAAGAGGACCGCCAATTGTGCTACACAATCAGCAATATTAATGGATAGTCTTGGATTTGAAGTTAACTGAGACGTTTTCCTCCCCTGGGATAGAAGTGGAGACTGAACCCACTGCTGACACCCATAAGGTCAGCAATGAGCTAAAGTACTGACTGTGCGACTAGCTACATCCCCATCCCTCTTAGGCAGCGAGATGTTGAAAATAAAAATGTGTATAATGCTTTTCTCCTGGGGGACAAGGGGTAGGAGCACGCTTCTGACGTCGCTCTGGAACTGGAAGCTGCCAACATCCACCAGCACCTAAATCAGTCTGATTACATCTTTGAACTTAAAGCTTCACTCAAACTCATGCAAGCGACTCTATTTAAACTCAGTGGGGCGCAAAGAGACATGAAAGGCCCCAGTTCAGAAGAAGAAAGGGTTCAGATGAGGAGGTGATGGGATGTGATACGATCAAAATGCTTTGTGTGTGTGTGTGTGTGTGTGTGTGTGTGTGTGTGTGTGTGTACGCGCATGTAACTGTTTAAAGATGTTCTGCTGTTCTCTTACTTTAAGATGAAAAGCAGATTCATTCAAGGGTACCTTCTTTTTAAGCGTTCCCTTGCCCATCTGTGCCCTTTTCTCTTTCTACTTCCCAACAGATGCTTTAGTCTAGCCGGGGAAAATCTTCTCCCAGCAAGATTCCCAGAATCTCATGGGAGCAGTTTGCACCCAGTTTCATCACACTCCTGATGTTCTGTTGTGGTCCTTAAAGAAACAGTTACTTTCCGCTGGAGTAACTTTCTCCAAGAATTAAACTGCTGCTCTGTGGAGACCGAAGTGTTTATGTGAAAACATGTACTTTACATAGAAATATTTCATTGAGCTGCAGTCTCTCCGTTTTGCTTCTTAATTGCTTTCTCTAGTTAAGTCTTTCAACAGGTCGTTTGAGGCTAAGACTGACTTTGTACCTGAAAGTTTATCTTTGTTGGACACAAACCAGTTTTTTTCACACATTCTCTTCCTGTTCTAAGAGATGGGGAAGGATGATTTTCAAGAGCAATGTTCATGGCCCTAAGAGAACATAGACTCTGAATGTTAAAGACGTCTCAGTAATTGTTTTTGTTTGTTTGTTTGTTTGTTTGTTTTTAAAAATGAAACAAGGAGCTTGTAATCGTCCCCTTCTTTGGCTAGATCTGTAAATCTAAAGTGCCCCCTCATGTCCTTAATGACATAATCATTTACACCTCTCATCTAATACTAGTTCAGAGGGTCAGCATGGCTGTGACTTGAGGGAGCAGTGCTCCCTGCTTTAAAATCTTAAATGCAGAAAAACACGATTTGCTGAGGACCCACTAGAGGGAGTTATCATTAAAAGAAAAACAAAAACCACTTCACTTGGGTTTAATTTATGGACTGTGGGTTACTGAAAACTCACTTTGTGTTTGTGTCTTTTTTCCATGACCTTAGAACACAACTGAGAAATTTGTACACCACTTAAGTGTCACCGGAGAGTTAGTAAAATGATTATGGGGGAAGGGTGCTGTGGACTCTTCATCAGCGGGGACACGCTAGTTACGATCTCACAGCGTCCTGCCTGATTCTGTCAGTTACCGTAGCCACAATTTCAGTCTAGGTTACTCTAATAGACTTTTAATTGGTCTCTCCTAGACTAGCTCGAACTGTTACATTCTTGGTAACACATTCATGAGGGTTCCATCTGTCATCATCTCTGGTTTTGCAAGCTGTAATTATCCTGTATTCTGATCACTCTTAATAGACAACTCTTGGGTCACTTACCACACTTCTTTGTGTCTTTACTGTGGACAGATCCTCCTGGGTTCTCTCTGCCCTGTCCTCTCCTGAACTTGTGGGAAAACATCTCTTATTTTTATTCATTCATTACCTAGCACAAGGTCTTGTAAATTTTTTGTTTGTTTTTGAGATGGGGGTCTTTCTACATAGCTCTGGCTGTCCTGGAACTCACTATGTAGACCAGGCCCCAAACTCAGAAATCCACCTGCCTCTTTTGGTATTTGACCTGAACCAGTTCCAAGGGCTTAGTAATTTTGTATTGAATTGTCAAACTTTTTTCATTGTCATGATTTGGTTAACTAATAGTCCTAAAATATCACATGATAAACTCCTCAACAGTTCCCTACTGTCCTCTAACTAGGTCCAAATTAATACAGCCCTGACTCAGATACAGTCATTCTTTGTATAGAAAACATTTTTGTTTATCCTACATAGCCTCTTTATTTCCATTATTTATTAGCTTTATATGTGTTTTCACTTAATTTTTATATAACATTGATAATATAATGTATATATTTAGAAGAGCATTTAGTAAAAAAGATGATCATTTGACAGAGGAAGACTAAGAAATTTAATAACTGAAGAGAGATAATCACATACGTTTCACCTAGGTTCTCTATTGTTTTTCTTACTGATCAATACTTAGATAATTGGGAAAAAAAATTTGTCCACCCCAGTGATTTCTGTTTGTCTTTGTGGTTTTCCTCAAGAAAGAGAAGATAATGTGTAAATGCTTATGAATTTCTTAAAAATGGATTTAACATCAAGTTCCCTCAGGCTGTAGAGTACTGAGGTTTAATTTAAGACTCTGGTTTTGAAATAGTGTCAACTAACTATAGCCCAACAGAAAAGAAGAAAGGTCTTACAGACATCACCACATCTGGGTTGACAAAAACAAAGACACCTGGGCTCTTTCACCACACGGAAACAACTTGGAATTTGCTAATTAGAAAAAAGGAGCTGGGGTGAGACTTTGCATGGCAGTCTAAGCTCTACCATTTGGGAACTTGGTGCTCTTTTATCTCATGAAGAATTAATCTTTCCCCAAAATGAGGGGGTAATAATTTTATACATCATAGGATTCTTGTGAGAACCTGGCTGAAGAAAGCAGTGCACATGTGATTAGTTTGCCTTGGTATGTATCCCACAACCACGTGGCTGTCCACCGTGATTGTTGTCTCTACCCTATAAGTTGTCACGAGGATTAATCATATTAATGCACAGAAAGCATATTTTATTGGCCAGCTCTCAGAAAATGCGCAATAAGTATTGCTTATGATTCCAGTATTATTCATGTTAAAGAGAAGATATATATGCGTATGTATATGATAAAGAATATCTATCTTTCAATATCTATGTCTATGTCTCCTCAGAGAAACAAGTTGCTGAACTTGATTCTGTGGGTGTCAATTAAAAAGACAATAAACAGCTAAAACGGCACAGGAATCTGCCTGTAGAAGGACTTCCTTTCTGCTTCATCAAGGGAAATTCCTACTGCTATCCTCAAGTGACCAGAACTGTTGTTTTCTATGCTACTAGATGACAGTGTTTGGGTGTACTATAAAACCACTGAGTAGATAACTAAGTAACTCCATTGTTTTTTTTTAATTATAGTTACACTGCAGTGACTTGAATATTTTACTATAACTTATACCCTGACTATGACTCCTCAAATTTAAAAACTCCCAAGTGTCTCCAAACATGCTTCTGACTACATAACTCGATGTTAAACTGCCCTGGTTCCTTTAATGTTGGTGGCTGACTTAGCTGAAGACAAGTTGATCTTAATTTAGCTTATTTGGTTTTGTTCCCCTTGAGAGTTTATACTCTTTGATTTATTGATTCACTGAACATTTTCAAGAGCCACTGGTGCATCTCCAACATTTATGAAAGGCATTTGATTGAGAGGGAAAATAGCTCCTGTGGAAGTCCATTGGCTGGGATATGGACAAATCTTTAACACAGAGAAGAGCATAAAAAATATAAGTAGAAAGCAAAATAAGGGAATAGAAATTGGGAGAGAAGTTCATCTCATGTATTTGTAACCATGCTGATGTAAGCAAACCTGTGTTGCCAGTTGCATAAAAGTAAACCATATATAATTATAGAGAGATCATAATACTGACTAGTATACTAAATAATGACAGTTGCATAAAAATAAACCATATATAATTATATAGAGGGCATAATACTGACTAGTGTGCTAAATAATAACAGTAAGCTCTGTGTTACTGCATGTGTATCCACCATACCATTTATCTGTTTACTTGTTTAGCAGTCCATTGGTGATGAGGATTGAACCCAAAAACTCGGGAATGCTAAGTGCAAACCCCTGAGCTGTATTTCTAGCACCCTCTATATTGTTTGTTATTTTAGAGTGTAATGCTTCTACTTGTATTTTTTAAGATCTTACTGTAAATGCTATTGTTTTGTTGGTGGCAACCTCATGCATCTCATAGATACAGTATCTCTTTATCTCTATTGTGTTTGATTGAGTGTTCTGTTTGTTTTGTTCAACATGGCTGGCCCTAGGAGCTATATGCCACACTAAACACACCATGTGTATAAACTTACATGTGGGGGAACTGTAGAGATGGCTCAGTGGTTAAGAGCACTGGCTGCTCTTCCAGACGACCTGGGTTCAATTCCCAGCACCCACATGGCAACTCAAACTGTCTTTATGTATGTCCAGTTCCAGGGGATCAGACCCTCTCGCATAGATACACATGCAGGCAGAGCACCAATGCACATAAAATAACAATAAATCATAAAATAAAAACTTACATGTGTACTTTGTAGTACTAACTACATTTGTGAAATCTAATGTTTGTACAGTGATGAAATCACAAACTTCTATACTTCTTAGAATGTTTTCTTGTCTCTAAGGGTCATACAACTCTACTTTCATGGTAAAGTTATGCATCCACTATACATTAATAATACTTCATACTAACTGTTCTATTTGATAAACACCTGTAATAACCCACAGAAATGTGAGTAATCATGTTACTTATCTACTATTCTGTGTTTCCTTCATATCTTCAGCCTGTAAAAATCTTGAATAATAGCTTTTACTGCATCCTATATATAGCGTACTCAGAATGGCATCCATTTTCTGTCTGTGACATTGCCTTATTTTCTTTTCTTAATATCACCTGTGTGTGTGTGTGTGTGTGTGTTATATTTGCATGCCTGCATGTAGAGGCCAGAAGAGGTCGGGTGTCCTGTTACATCATTCTCTGCCTTGTTTCCTTGACACAGTCTCTCAATGTGCATGGAGTTAACTGAAAGCCAGGTCCTCCTTTCTCCACCCTCCATTGCACTGGGGTTCTCGAAGCCATGCCTGACTGTTTATGTGGGTGTTGGGGATTGAACTTAGGGCCTCATTCTTGTGAAGCAAGACTTCTTACTTGAGAAGTTCTCCCCAAGATGCTTTGATTGATGTTATTTTTCTCTATTCTAAAAGCAATATTGAAAGGAGACCACTTTGTCTCAACATAGAATGAAGATGTCCAGTCCTGGTGTGGCTGCTCCTTTTTACTCATGAAATTTCCTTCCACTTTTCTTTATAAAATTGCTACTTTGTGGCAAGCATTGGTTTCGCACTTCTTTATTCCCAGTACTCTGGAGGCAGAGGCAGGCCGATCTCTGTGAGTTTGAGGCCACCCTAGTCTACAGCGTAGGTTACAGAACAGGTTCCAAAGCTACACTGAAAAAGCCTGTCTAGAGAAACAAAACAAAAACAAAAAAAATTACTGCTTTGTTTCCTCCTAATTTGTAATACAGATTTTTGTATGACAAAATAAACACATAGATTGTAAAAAACAATCAGTCAAACACTTTAGTTTTTTTTTTTTTTTGAGACAGGATATTACTATGTATCTCTGACTGTCCTAGAACTCACTATGGAACCAGGCTGGTCTGGAACTCACAGAGATCCGGTTGTCTCTGTCCCCTCCGCCCCCCCCCCCCCCGGCTCCTCAAACTATTTTGCTTTGTCCAGATCTCTGAGTTGAAACTGCAATGTTCTCAGCAATAGGTGTCTAACTTACTAAGTGACAACCTGAAAGATCAAGCCTTGGCAGTAACAGAAGGGGATTAGTCTTGCTAAAATTGTTTGCTGGAATTTAAGCTTCTTTTTCAGGGGGGGGCAGAAATTTAGGTATACTCTGGTTGATGATCAGCTTGTTGAAATGCTTTTTCAAACATTAAAACTGAAAATGGATTAGTTCATCTAATTTATAAAACGAATATTGTAAAATAAACTATAGACTTCAACAAATTTTATGGGCACTACCCATGCTGTTTTAGAATTGCAAAAACACTCAAAAGACTTTACTAATGTTTAGAGATATATAAATAAAACAAAATGGCATGAAGTTAGTCTAAATTTGAACCAAGTCTAGACATAATTAAACACATAGTATACATGTGAACCTATGTGGCTTAAAGGCAGAATTTGAGTTAAGGTATTATGTTGCCACTTCCTGCTGGTATTGGTCGTAATAGCTATATATGGAATAACGGGCGTTATTTTTAAAGTCTGTTACTATTTCTGTGGTTTGTGTCATTTTTATTTATTTGTGTTGTTCTTGGTGGAACTGAGGGTTCGGTGCTAAGCCCTCGTTGCTCAACTAACAACACTCCTAGCATCTGTTGACTTTCTTAGCCTTCTCTTCCGGGGCCCTCTGGAAAATGATTTTAGAGTATTTCCTCGTCTTTCGTTAGCAACTTCGAGACTTAAACTTGCATCTTAAATACAACTTTTAAAAATAGATATTCCTTGAAGAAGGACATATGGGTACCCATGAAAGTGGGGGAGGGAGTGTCTCTTGATCTTTCTGTCCCGCATCCCAGTGTGGCCACCTTGAGTAGAGCCTCCTCCTCCTTTCTTTCTTCCTCTTCTCCTTTGGCTCTTTTAATTGTTTATTGAAGATGAGAGGTCAGTCCTCACTTGCTACCCAATGTGACCCCCCCAACTTCAAGAACTCACCACTCTTCAGCTCAAAACACCAACACAGCTCTATTCAACAATGATCTTTCTCTTTTTTTAATCCCCAAGATCTCACATTAATAAAGACCACAATATAAAACATACTAAAAATTTCAAACACTTTAAAAGTCCAGTCTCTTTAAAAATTCAAGAATCTCCTTAAAAATCCAAAGTTTCTTTAAAGCTTCAAAATCTTTTTGAAAGTTCAAAGTCTCTCAACTGTGGATCCCTGTAAAATCAAAACAAATACTGTCTTATTCCAAGAGAGAAAAACCAGGTCACAATTATAACCTGAACAAAGCAAAACTAACTCTAGCAGTATAAATAACTCTGTGTTCAATGTCTGGGTTTCACTTACAATCTTCTGCACTCCTCCAGAGGGCTTACCACAGCACAGATGACTTGTCTCTTGGGTTCAGGCCTGTTCATGGCTTCTGCTATCCTTGGCTGTAGTCCCATGGTACTGGCATCTCAAAAATCCTGAGGTTTTCTGCAGCAACGGGGCAGTGCTTTCACCAGAAGCCTCTTCTGGATTCTCTTCATGGTGCCAAGCCTCATCTTCTTTCTATGGCACCTTCAGTGATGGAGTTCCAACTGCTACCGAGGTTGTACCTTCACCAATGGCCTCTCCTGCTCGTTCCTCTGTTCTCATGACCTCTTTGTCCTTCAAAACTAGTGCCACCTGGGGGGTTCTTACACAAGCTCAAGTTTGGCTGCCAGTAAAGGTACTCCCTTGACCACCTCTGGAACCCAGCTCCTGTGGGCTGCCTTGGAAGAATTACTTCCCAGAAGATTTCCCCTCAATGGTGCTGGTCTCTTCTTACTCACTGCTAATTTCCCAACCCTACCTAACCAACATCAGTTGTCCTAATAAAGCAAAGGTTTCACATCAGTGCTCCTGGTCTCTTCTTAGTCACAGCCAATTCTTCAGCCCCAGCTGACCAGAACCAGCTACAGATTCTTAATTTATAATACCAAAGGCCCTGACAGAGTCTTTAACTCTCAAACTTCCTCCTGAAACTTCACAATGAAAGCCTCCACCATACACATTCTTCTCAATATTATTCTTTTCCAGCTCCTACAGAACAGCCCGTTTACCTCTCAACACTTAATGGCTTTTTTAGCCCAAAGTTCAGATGTCCTTCCTTTCACAATTCTTTCCAAAATAACATGTTCAGGCTTTCATAGCAACACCCCACTCCTGGTACCAATTTCTGACTTGCTTAGGGTTACTATGGCTGTGAGGAAACATTATAGTCAAAAACAGCCTATGGAGGAAAGGGTCTATTTCGCTCACGTTTTCATACAGTTCAACACTGAAAGGAAATTAGGCAGAAACTCAAACAGGGCAGGAACCTGGAGGCAGGAGCTGATGTAGTGGCTCAGCCTTCTTTCTTATGGAGCCTAGGACCTCCATCCCAATAGGGCCACATTAATCACTCATGAAGAAAAGGCCCTACAGGTTTGCTTACAGCCTGATTTACGGGTCAGTTTCTCAACTGTGGTTCCCTCCTCTCAGATAACTTCAACTTGTGTCAAGTTGACACAAAATTAGCTAGCACAATAACAAAATGATGACCATGAAGGAGCAAAGACACATTTGTGGGGTGTGGGGGCTTCTACCCCTCACAGTGAGCAGACTATGGGTGGAGAAGAAAAGATAGAAGTCATTTGGTTCCAACGACATTTTTCTGTCTTTCTACTTCAACTCAGCTGCTCTTATCTCTACTTGAGAAGCAGAGAAATGAGGTTGGACTTTGTTTTGGATTTCTCAAGAAGGTCTGTCCCTCGAAGTACAGCGTCTGAGAAAGGAGCCTAAACACCATTTCTGAGATGCTAGGACATTACCCACAGGACAAACCGAATGTAGTTCAAGTATGTTTGACCTAAGAGCTGCTTCTATAAAGTTACTTAAATTGAGACTAAATGGCATATTGGCACTAACTACCTGACATCTGTCACTTACTCCCCACACCCCCCACAATGTGGGATAAAATCAAACCAACCAGGACAAATCTTTTCCTGGACTCATAGGACAGTGGAGAACAAACCAGCAGACGGCCGATCTGCCGAGTACACCAGAGGATATTGTTCAGAGACATAGGAGAAGTTCTCAGAGCAAAAAGTCATGCTTACCATGGAAGTGCTTGCCTGAAATCTAGGCAACTGGGAAACTGAAACAGGGGGATTTTAAGTTTGAGGCCAATCTAGGCGTCATAGTGAGATCCCATATCAAACCAGTGAGACAGAATCGTATGTTTTTGTTTTTCCAAAAGTAACGAAAAGCCAAGAACCGTTGGAAAACGGTTCTTATGCACGGCTATCTGGCACTACTAGAGGGATTACGTTGGTCCCTCCTTGCATTCATTAGGTTTGTACCAGACATAGACATCTTTCACATCAACGCAAAGTTGCTAAAACAGGAAGTGGGGAATCACAGCTGCCCTGGCAGAAATGAAGATATTCTGAAGAGAGTCTCTCAAGGTCTCAGATTATTGAAACAATGGATCCCAAAGAAATGGAAATTTCCCTGGGAATCTTATGATGGGAGAAGGTAAAGGCACCAGCTAGAGGGTATCTCGCCTCCTGGAAAGAGATTCCACATAGTTCCAACAACTTGTCAGGTCATATTATATGATGAGAACGAAGCCCAGACAAGGATGGGTCCTGGTGAGCAAGAACACACATCGACCAGCCTGGCTTGTATTACAAGTTCCAGGTCAGTTAGTTAGGACTGCAGGGTGAGACCGTCTCAAAACAGAAACAAAGGAATGGCAGATTCTGGAGTCTGACTCTCCCCTTCTTTGAGAGAAAACTGGATGTTGTTCTAAGGGTTTGGGAAGAGAGGACACCAGAAAAGCAGGGAAGAGCCTGTTGTCCTGACTTCAGTTTCGATCTTGACCTGACCTCTGATCTTGAGAGTGGCGTTGGAAAGATTGACTTGAAACCTGGATTCCTTAAATTTCTGAGGAACAGCACAAGACTGACTGGACTTCAGGAGGAAATATTTGAATTTCCTTTTCATTACTGAAAACCATGGTTGACAGGTTTGGGCAGAGATATGATGTGGGCTCCTTTGATTCTCCTTGCCTATTAAAGGAACAAAGGGAGGCATGCTTGAGATTTGAGCAGGGTCCCCAAAAGGTAGGGCAATGGAGAGGCTAAGTGTCCCAGGAATTTCAAATCTAAATTGTTAATTTCATAATTTGTCTATGAATGGCCCATTCCCAATCTTTTTAGTTTCACCCTCGGGACCTTACTAAAGAATTACTATGCCCTATGATTTCTAGTGTTAATATTAATGTGATAGGGTTTTTGCTAATGTGTTTCTCAAAGCACGTGGCTCAATGCCAGCGCTTCTTAGTCTTGGCTGCAGGTTAGAATCACCAGGGGAACTTTTAGACAAGCCCATGCCAAGACCACACACTAGAAACAACTCTAATGTGGATGTACAGTTAGAACTGTTGGCCTAATATATATTCTCTCCAAAGTAAAGTAGCTTTGAGAACAATGGTTCTTAACTATTTTTGTCTCAAGAGCCCTAACATTAATAACAATTACGGAGGACCACAAGTAGCTTCTGTTTATGTGTATGATGCCTATCAATAGTTGTATCAAAAAGTACAAGTACCTTATAAATATTTAATTACGAATTTCTTAAAAATAATGAAGGCATTATTCATTACATAGCACATCTTCATATTAAAAAAACCTCTGTATTTTCTAAAAGAAAAAGATTTTTGTAAGAGCACTGCATTGTTGAATCTGGTTTTTAAAAAAATTCTTTAATGTCCAGCTTCTTAGGCGACAACTCAATTCTGGTATTTACATTCAACCTGTTATTGCTTGAAGTATGTAAAGAAAACTTGGCTCCACATAGATGTATAGAAAGAAGAGGGGAGAATTTTAATATAGTTTTCAGATAACTATTGAAAACCTTCATTAGTCAACTGAAATTTCACAAACATGGTCCAAGAGTCAGTTGCCATTTAGAATCTCAAACCAAATGGGTAAACTTCCTTACTCTGTTAGAGGTGAAACCTCCTGGCCTCATTTACTTTGAGTGTATCTTTTCTTTGTGATTTTATAACATGTTGATTGGGAATCTGTTAAATATTGATTCTCTGAATTATATACAAACATTCCAAATGTTGAACATTTTATATTATAATTATATTATAATTAAACTTTTAAAAATCACTGATTTCATCAGGGAAAAATCACTAGTCAAAAGAAAATTATTAAGGTTATGGTGGTAGAAACAAAAGAAAAACTCTCCAAATTACATTTTTTCCTTGAAAAATCCAATGTTATCATTGGCAACAAAGACTGTCAGCCATTGTCCTTAAGGGTAGGGGTGCCGGTTATTAATTTTAAAATAGGTGCCTACCAAGCGTCCAAATGTGACTACTCCTAATTTATCAGTCATGTGCTTTCAATTAGAAAGTGGTATTTCATAAAAAACCAAATAGTTCACAATGCATCTCAAACGCTGGCACGACTGCTTTCTCCTGAGATAACAATTGCCCTTCGGTGTGTACCAGAAACGCTGTACTGTACTTCCCGTTTGTCAGGCAGCATCTAAGAAGGGAGCACACCGATGCTTCCAGACAGGATATGACTGCATTTAGCATCTCACCTGGAAAAGTTCTGCCCAGAAATGACGCTTACATACCAGAAGACAAGCATAGGGAAGTGCTAGGGAAAACCGAATGAAGTGGGATGAGCCTGGTGCTTTCCCGGTCCAGGAGACAGTGCAGTTGGGGGTTCTAAATGGAGAGCCAAATGGAAAGCACATGGGAACGCGATTAGAGCTGCAGGAGGAAGTTTGGGAGAAGAGAGAGCCTCATGGAAGCCAGCAAAGAGGATTTTTTTCCTGCAAGGGTTCAGCTGAATGCTGACTAACAGTACATACCAAGACACCGCTCAAAGCAGGAGGAAGAATTACGAAGTGGAGCGGGAGGAACAAGTCCTGAGGATGGAGTCAGAAACGGTCCTGCCGCTCAGTGAGAAAACCTCAGTGGGGAAACAAAGATCGAGTTAGAATGTTGAAGAGAGCGTTGCCCTAGTAGGGGATCAAATTGGTCCTAGGTTGCTGCCTGCGCTCCTATTGGCTAGCAAAAGTTAAAAACAGTTCTCCAAGGGACCGAAATGTTTCATCCTAATCAACCGTGTTTCACATCAAGGACGAAGACTACTCAAAGAAGTACAAAATCAATTCCCAGCATTAAAACATTAAAATTTACTATGTCTAAAAGCCATTAAAATTACTAGATATGCAAAGGAATAGGCATATTCAAATCATAATAAGGAGAGAAAACTATCGATAGGAAAAGATGCTAATGATCAGATGAGGATAAACAGTTCTTATAACTAGATTCCATCTAGCCATGAAGGCAGAAGAAAATATGTGGACATCTGAGGAAAGACATAATGGTATCTTTAGGCTCTAAACCAATCATGTAAAGGAATGTCTGAGATGAAAGACCATTAATGAGACTAAGAGCAGATTAAATACTGCAAAAGAAAAGAGTGGTGAACTTGAAGAAAAATTAAATAAAAGTGAAAGAGAGAAAAACCAATAACAACAGCAACAAATAGCAAATAGCACCCAACAACCCATTGGAAAACTTTAAACAGATGAACTACATGTGCAGCCAGAGATCCCAAAGTGTGTAATATGTACAGGAACAGTGAGAGACCAGATATATTTAAAGAGGCTATAGCTAAAAACTTCCAAGCTTTATGAAAACTTAAAACCCCTTGACCAAAGAAACCCAGTATATCCGAAGCACAAGAGCATAAAGAAAATTCTACTAATGAATTACACAATTAAATATAAAGCTCGTGATTAAGAAGAAGATCGTGGGGCTTGAGAGATGTCTCAGTGGTTAAGAGTGCTTATTGCTTGCTCATCCAGGGCTCTGGAGTTAGGTTCCCAGCACCCACACAAGGTGCCAGGGTACCTCTAATGCCCTCTTCTGACTTCCTTGGGCATCTGTGTGTGCTCCTGTACACACACGCAAGCAGACACACAAACATACACATGCATAATTTAAAAGTATCTGTTTAAAAAAGAGAGTATTATAAGCTGGGAATGGTGGTGCGTATCTGCCCTTTAATTCCAGAACTCAGGAGGCCGATACAGTTTCCAGGAATTCAAGGCTAACCTGGTTTACAGAGAATTCCAGGGTTCCAGGACAATCAGATCTACGTAGCAAGACCCTGTCACAACAATAATATAAATAAAGTAAAAAGAATCACTACCACCAGTAGCAGCAGCATCAACATTATAAAAAAAGAAAACCAGAAAAGCAGAATGATGTTTTTAAAAAACATTATATACAGAAGCAAAAAGATAAGGATGATAGCAGACTTCTCAGAAGTAAAACCATCAAGATGACATATTTAAATCACTAAAGATTTAACATAGATCTTATACTCAGAGAAAATAACTAAAAATAAATGATGATAAAAAAGACCTTTGCAGCATATGGAGACAGAGAGAACCAATCTATACCATACCTAAAACACACAAAATAGTAAAGATATATTTCAGGTGTGAAGAAAACTGTACCAGATGACCCTATATTTCTATACAAAGAAAAAAAGAAAACCTGAAATTGTTCATATGTTTCTAAGAGACTGGGACTTACTCATTTTAACACTCTCTTTAAAAGCCATTGCTTAGTGAAAAGACAATCCACTGTGGGTTCCCTAACATGACTAAAATAATACAAAGACCCAAGGAAGGAACAATAGAAGTCTGTTGTGGTCCACACATAATCCTATAAATGAGTCTTTAAGATTTTGATGCAGTAAAAATGTGTACTATCAATCTCAAGACAAACACACATATACAAACTTCAACCAAAACATCCCAACAACCCTAAAACACATACAAAAAACCCTGAGTTGTAGCTAGGTAAGAGTTGTAGTTAGGTAAGTGAAAACACAAAGAATTAAAACAAGGTATTCTTTAAAAGTCAGTAAATCATGGCAACTATAAAAGTGATAAAAATGAACAAAAACCAGATAGAACACATAAAAAATAAGTAGTAAAGTAGCATATCTAGATATGGTTGTATCAATAACCACACTAAATATAAACACCTCTTTAAAAAGACATCTATAGTTCAATTGTATAAAAGAGTAAGGCTTACCTGTATGCTGTCTATAGTCAGTTCATTTTTAATGTAAAAACAGGTTGGATTAGATGGCTCAGTGGGCCAGGTGGTGGTGCACACCTTTCATCACTGCCCCAGGAGGAGGAGGCAGACAGCAGACAGGTATTTTTTCTGTTCAAGACCAGCCTGGTCTACAGAGTGAGTTTTAGGACAGCCAGGACTACACGGAGAAACCCTGTCTCAAAAAGCAAAAACAAAACAAAAAAACAACAACAAAACAAAAACCCAGTAGATATGGGTGCTAGTTGCAAATCTGTTGACTTTAGTCTGTAGTGGAAGGAAAGAACTGATCCCAGCAGATATCCTTTGACCACCACACAAGCAACATGATATGCCTCCCAATAAAATAAATGTAATAAAATTTTATTTTATTTTATTTAATATGTACATTCTTTTTGCCTGCACTACATTCATGCCCGGTTCTCACAGAGGCCAGGAGAAGGCATCAGCTCTCCTAGGACTGGCATTACTGATGGTTGTTAGCAGCCTTGTGGATGCTGGGAATCAAACCTGTGTCCTCTAGAAGAGCAACCAGTGCTCTTAATTTCTGAACCATTTCTCCAGCCTATGTAATAAAATGTTTTTAAAAAGAATTTGTGCTTCTACAAAAATTTGTTTGCAGAAGGAAGTATAAAGATGGGAAAATACACCATATGAACATTCATCAAAAAAACCTTTGAGTATTAGTATTTGAGGAAAATAGACTTCAGAGCAAAAATATTACCAATTATAGTCATTTCATAATGAAAATAGATATTTTTTTAATAATTTATTTTTATTTTAGGTACATTTGTGTTTTTCCTGCATGTATGTCTGTGTGAGGGTGTTAGATCCCCTGAAACTGGAGTTGCAGAGAGTTACAGACAGGCCATGTGGGTGCTGGAAGTTGAATCTGGGTCCTTTGGAAGAGCAGTGCTCTTAACCCCTGAGCCATCTCTCCAGCCCTGATAAAGGGATAATTTTTAAAAGGATATTATTCTTGTATATAAACATTATATACTTACTAGACAAACTTAGAAATGAATAGTATAAAAATTATAAAGCTAAAAGGAAAAAAAACAGATACATCTACAATCGAAATTAGAAGTCCCAACACTATTTTTTGAGTAATCAGTGGAATAAGTAGACAAAGGGCCGGCTATTGTATAGATTTGGGCAGCACTTTTATCAGCCTTCATGACCTCGATCGCACCACTAGAGCTCTTCCAGGAATACTAGAATACACCATTCTTTTTACCCACATAAGGAACATTTACAAAGACAGCTTTAATTCTTAGACATGAAACATCCCTCAAAACTAAAAAATAAAAATAAAAAACTCCACCAATCTATACAGTCTCTGACTATGATGGAATTAAATATGAGATCAATAAAAACCAGTAAGAAAAATCTTCCACTGTTTGACATTTGAATAACATAACTTACAGAATGCAGGGGTAGGAGTTTGGAAAGATGCCTCGGTGGTTTTAAGAGGGCTTTCTGCTTTCCCAGAGGACGAGTGTTTGGTTGCCAGCACCAACGTAGGGATGCTCACCTGTAACTGTAGCTTCAGGACACTTGACCTCCTCTCCTGGCTTTCGTGGACACCTGCACACACGGGGCATAGACACATACATGCATTGTATAGAGGAATATATCAGAGCAAACTGTGAAGTGTTTGAATTGGATGGAAAGAAAAGGTCACTGTAGTCACACTCATGGAATGTCATCAAGCAGCATTTAAGGGGGAATTATAGTAATTAAAGGCTTCCTGTGTGAAAAGTGAATGTTCTAAGTTACTGGCTTAGCTGAGGCTGTCCACAACAGAACTAGAAAGGGAGGAATACCAAAGTCAAACCCATAGGGAACAATAAAGATCAGAACAGAAACTAACGGAATGGAAGATAAAGCAGAAGTACCAAAGAGAAAATTCATTGAAATCCATCCTTTCTCTTTATGGTTAAAATTAGACTGGCCACATGGAGCAGTGGAGGGAATGAAATTGAATTTTTTTTTTTGCTTATTTATTTGAGTGAGTGTGTGTGTGTGTGTGTTTGTATGTGTGTGTGTGTGTGTGTTTGTGTGTGTGTGTGTGTGTGTGTGTGTGTGTGTATGTGGAAGCTTGAAGAGGGTGAGTACTGTCTTCCTCTATGACGCTCTACTTCTCACCTGAGTAATTCTCTCTCTCTCTGAACAAACTCCAATAATCCTCCTGACTCCACTCCCTCAGAGGTAGATTAAGATGCTTGTGGGTACCTGGATGTTATGAGGTAGCTGGGATTCAATCTCTGGTCCTCATGCTTGCAGAGAGACCACTCTTAACCACTGAGCCATCTTTTAGGCTCTATTGGTGAATCCTGAAGTGATACCAGCTATTTTTCATTTGTTTTTTCCTCCCTCTTACATTTTTTACTCTGTGCTCCATAGTTAAAAAATATGACCTCTTTTCATTTTTATTTATATATATTTAAATATTTGCATATTTTTATTTCTTTTTTTAAGGACAAGGTTTCGTTATGTACATCATCTTCAATGCTTAAAATGTAAAGCTTACTAGCTATTTTCCATGGGAAGAGTTTGGAAACAGGAAGGTTTCAACCAAGAGAAAAAAAAAAGCAAATATCAAGAACTTCCAGAAGGTTCTAGAATGAAGGATAAATGGTAGAATGAGTGAGAATCAAGAGAGGCTCTCTGCTTCCCTACCCTCCATCCCAATCTTCTTGCGCAATGTCAGACTCCTCCCAGACACATGATTGTGAATGTAGGAGTGAATGATTGGGCCATATCGGGTGCCTGGTCACCAGGACTGCCTTCAGCTCTTGCAAAGTGGATGCTGTTGCCATCAGTAACCCCTCCATTGGTCTCAACTACATAGTCTGTATGTTCTTGTAAGATTGCACCTACCGCAAGATGCACAGCACAGACAAGGCTGAGAACAGGAAACTTGTCATCAACAGGAAGACCATCTTCTTTTGCCAGGAGTGAGATTCCATCAATGTCAGATAAGGATAATGGTGTTGTCTCTATTACCTTAGAGAAGGGCAGGATCCACTTGAAGGGTAGAGCCAAAAGGGTCATCATCTATGCCCCTTCTGCTGATGGCCCCATGTTTGTGATGGATGTGAACCACAAGAAGAATACCAATTCATTCAAGATTATCAGCATTGCCTTCTGCCCCGCCAACAACTTAGCACCCCATCCACCAACCAAGGTCACCCATGACAATTTTGGCATCATGAAGGGACTCATGACCATAGTCCATGAGACCACCCAGAAGAGTTTGGATGACCCCTCTGGGAAACTGTGGCATGATGGCTCTGGAGTTGCCCAGAAGATCATTCCTGCATCCACTGACTGCCAAACTGTGGGCAGTGCCATCCAAGTCCGAACAGGAAACTCACTGGCATGGCTTTCCATGTGCCTTTCCCTAATGTGTCCATTGTGGACATGACATGCTGTTTGGAGAAAGCTGCCAAGGATGAAGACATCAAGGTGGTGAAGCAGGCATCAGAGGGCCCACCTTTCAAGGGCATCCTGGGCAACACTGAGGGCCAGGTTGTCTCCTTTTTCCGCTATACTTTAATAGTGGTCCCCACTCTTCCACCTTTGTGGCTGGGGCTGGTAAAGCCCTGATATGACAATGAATATGGCTACAGCAACAGGTTGGTGGACCTCATGGCCGGCATGATTTCCCAGGAGTAAGAAGCCCTGAACCACCCACTCCAACAAGAACAGAGAAGAAGGGAGCTGGAGATGGCTCAGAGCTTAAGAGCTGGCTGCTCTTCCAGAGGTCCTGAGTTGAAGTCCCAGCAACCACATGGTGGTCCACAACCATCTATAATGAGATCTGGTGCCCTCTTCTGGTGTTTAGGTATACATTCAGACATACATAATAAATAAATCTTAAAAAAAAAAAGAACAGAGAAGAAGAGAGAGGCCCTCAGTTGCTGAGGAGTCCCAGTCCCAATGAACATTTCCTCTCACTGTTTCCATCCCAGATCTCCAGGAGAAAAGGGGGGTGCTTAGGGAGCCCTACTCTCCTGAATACCATCAATAAACTTCACCTGAGGAAGATAGGGATTTGTAGATTGGTGGGAGGTTCTAAGGAAAGTTTTTCAATGAGTGAAAACTCACAATTGATCAAAGTCAGTCACCACATGAAATATCTAAAGTGTGTACAAATTCCAACATTTGCTCCCAATGCACTTGAGTACCTTGGGCTGTGTAGACATGCACTGCTTAGATCTCCCTTCTGGAAGGACTGTTCCAGCTGTTGGGAGTGCTGCTGGCTGCAGCTTTCTTGGCAGCAGAGCCTCTTGCAGAATTCCCTCCACTGAGGTGGGGAGATAAAGCCCCAAACATTTGGTCGATCGCAGGGCAACCATGGCTGCTATTTCTGCTCTGTGTCTCCCTAATGGTGCCAGCATCCTACTTTCTTGTCAACTTCTCCCTTTGCCCTCTCCCGTTCCTCCCAGGAAGGTTTGTCCCAAGGACACTCCCTAAACACATTCCACTTTCCAAACTGCTTCAGAGTCTGCTTCCTGTGGATGCCAAACTGCAAGAACACTTTACTGAAAAATATAACCCAAATCAGAGAACTCTAGGGAGAAGGAACCATTGCTAAGTGATGTGTTAACATTTTAGCTTAAGCAATTGCACAGTTTTATTTTTGAATGGCTTTTACTTAGCATGCTATTGTGGGTCACATTCTCTTTCATATAGGCTTGGCATTTGTACCTTCTCTGTCTCAAAGGATTCATATTGTGAAAATATAAAAAGTCAATAAGGCAAGCAAGATAGGTTCTTCATTCCGTAACCATTCAGGAAACCCAAGGTTGGCTAGTCACGGAGAGGAAGTATACACGGAACTGTTGATAGTGGTTTGCTCTCAATACTGAACCAAAAGAAGCTTTGAAAGTGGTTTAAGTATGAGAACTGTCCCTGGATGTCCCAAGGAAACTACCTGCCATTAATTAGACCTGCATATTTAAACTGCCACTCAAACCCTAGACTGGAATATAGTTATAGCAATTTTGTAGACTAGCAAAGAGACACCTCCATTCTGTCATCCCTTTCAGCTCCAGACAGCAGCAGGACAGTGTGTTCTCTCTTCTTAAAAACACCCTGCAGCCAAGAAAGATTGTGTGTGTGCATGTGCGTGCCAGTGTGCATGTGTATGCATCTCTGTGTGTGTATGTGTGTTCTTCTGACAGATTTCATTACCATCAACTTTGATCCCTAGGAAATACTTTCTCATGCCTTTGTTCTGGTTTCCCTAGGAGCTCTGTGTAGTTCGAAGCCATCTTGAGACAGGAGAAACTCTTCTCCTCACTGTGGAAGAAGAAACCACCCTCACACTTCAGGCCAGAAACTCACAGACAAAACACACTCCACTCCTCCCCACCCCACTTAGCTTACAGACAAAATACACCCCGCTCCACCTCTACTTTTCTTTTCTGCAGTGCTGAGAATTGAAGCCTGGGTACAAAGTATTCGTCCACTAAGCTACCCTCCCAGCCCTGGTTGACCCCTGATGCTGTGTTGGGTACTGAACACATGTGCTCTACACTGAAACCATAGTCAGTCAGGTTTTTTGTTTGTTTTTATTTTTAAGACAGGATTACTTGGATAATAGTGGCTTATGAAGCAGAAAAAACCCTCCCCAGGACCCACAGGAGATTGTTTCTTTATTACTCTCTATATAGCGTAATCCACAAATGTGCAATCCCTTGTAACCTAATAGCATAATATTTGCATATAAAACGGAATCCTTTCATAGACTTTAAATCATCTTAACTGTTACTTGCTTGTAACAGTTAATGCCATGCAAATAAGTATTGTATTCTTTGAGGTATCTGGGGGAGGCTGTTCACATACAGCATAGATACAAACTCCTATGATTTGCTGGGCCACCAGCGGTGCATGCCTTTAATCCCAGCACCCAGGAGGAAGAGGCAGGCGGATCTCTGCAAGCTTGAAGCCAGCCTGGTCAACGAAGTGAGTTCCAGAACAGTCAGAGCTGTAACACAGAGAAACCTTGTCTGGGAAATACAAAATACAGAAACAAACAAAAAACCCAACCTTCCAACTCCCATTGTTTGGATTTGTGGTTAGTTGAATGCCCTATGTAGAATCTGTGGAAGTAGAGGACCACCTAAAATTTGACTTATGCCTTTTCTTTTGGAGACAGTCGTTAGAAACAATTACCTTCAGAGTTACTATATCTTAAATCTCTTATATTTCAGTAATTACTTCAACCTTACTTGTCATTTTGGGGATAAGGTGGTCTGCCTTTTAAAGGACCGTTTACTCTTTGCGAGAAAAGACACACAAGATGGAAACAGTAGCTTCGAGAGGAAACACTTTTCCTAGGGGCTTCCACTCCAGGCTTTCTCCAGGGAGGTCTCAGTTTCCACAGTGTCAAATGGGGTGAGCAGATCAGATACGAGCGCCTAGAAGGAACTGGACCGGTGCCTGGTACAGAGCATTGCTCAAATACTGACTCGGTCCGGGTTTCAATCATAAAGAGGTGCCCAAACTCACTTGCAGCCCCCACGTCTGTTAAACCCGTTTCCTTTTTATTACTCCCTCTTATGGCGTTGGGAATCACAGAAAGGGTTTTTCCACTCTCCTCCTTCCTTCCTTTCTTTCATCCTCTCCAAGATAAGGAAGTGGCTTTCTTTGTTTCTTGGATTCGGAAGCTCCTGTCACCCAGGGCATCCCAGTCCCCTGGCTTGCTGGCTCCTGGCGGGGGGGGGGCTGGTGGGTAGGAGGGCTGCTGGCTTCTGCTGGCTCGGCTCAGCGGGAGGCCACCGGAGGCGATGGGGAGGCGGGCACAGTCAACTCACGGGTGGAGAAGGGGGAAGGCAACCGAGGCGCGCTCCCGGGCTCGTGACCGCGGGCCGCCAGGGGAATCCGCGTCCACACACTCTTGCAGAGATGGCAGGCAGCGACGGCTGGCGCGTCGTGGGCACTCTCCACCTGCTGCTTCTGGCGGCAGTCCTGTCCCTGACAGCCGGGAGTGGGAGTCCTGGCACCGCTGCCTGGACGCAGGAGAAGGTGAGGGCCGCTGCGGCGTGCTGTACTTGAATGGCTCTTGGTGCCAAGACCCGGGACTGGGCCACTTCCTCCTGGACTAGCCAGAGGCAGGTCAGGGATGCTGTCCCCCTGCCCAGGCGTCCAGCCCCCACCCCAGCACCAGAGAGACAGCGCTCTCTTTCCCAAGCCTCGGCGCCAGGACTAGGCTCGGGGCTGCGCTGGAGACGCCTGGGGGCTGGTGATGTCACCCGCCTCCCTTTCGCATCGTTCTAATGGGGGTGTTGATAGGCACAGGAAGTGTGTCTCGCTGGCTGTGCAAGAACAGGGGCATCGGGGCACCACCTCCCACTCGCGACCCTGGAGAACAGCGATCCCCGCGCTCCGGGAGCTCCTGAGTGCCTAGACTACTCTAGGGGTGTGCCTGCGAATCCCCAACTAGTACATTCAAGGATGCTCTGTGTGGGGACTGAGTTTCCTTGTGGACTCAGCGCCAAGGTATTGTTAAGATATTTAAATTTAAAAGAGGCGCTGGGTGTTTTCAGATACATGAATTGAGTTGTGGAAATCTCATTTTTAAGGAATTCAGAATAAAAATGATTTGCCAAGTCGCTTTGCATGAAGAAAATAGATTCACAATTGCTTCCTTTTCTTGCTCAACAGTTTTGAAATCACCAAATTGCTAAGGGCTGTGCCAATGTTGATGGTTTGTGAATAAAATGGTATGCCTCTAAAGAAACTAAGGACAGCAGCCGTCTGGGATCTGAACTTTGGACGACATTCCTCAATGACAGAAAGCTTTCAGTGTTTCAGACCCTCTGAAATGCTCATTCGCGGGTAGCCTCACGCACATGTGTATGAACGGCCCACTTGAGGTGAGCTCAGTTTCAGCGAGCTTCACTTCAGGGCTCCCAACAGACCCCCATTCACCCCCGGAGGGAGCCTAGCACTGTGAGAAAAGCTGACTCCTGTCACTACAGGATGAGGAAAACAGTTTCCTTCCCAAAAGGCCTCCAAGGCACTCACAAGCGGATGAGCAAATCCTCTTCTCCACTGTTTTGGAGCACCTGGGAGGTCAAGCACTGGGAGGGGATATTCAAACTAGAATATGGCATCAGGCCAAGGTGTCTTTAAGAGAACTCGAAATGGGTGAGATATATGGTTGGAAGGAGCAGAGCCACACCCAGGGCCTGTCTGTGGGCACCTGTAGTAGGCAGGGGTGTTTCTAGGTGGGAGAAGATTCTGTGATTCTTAAAATGTTTCAAACTAAGGAGAATTTAACTCTGGAGAAATGTCTTCTGCCATGTGAATTTTTGTTTCCTTTATTTTAAGAAGCCTCTCAGGACTGTTTCCCTGGGAAAGCAAACGCTCTCAAAGGGCACAAAAGTGACAGTCAGCCACGACATTTCTCAGTGAATAGCCCCTCCTGCTTCTTTTCATAAAAGTCTGCTGGGCAGCCAGCTCTACTTCGTAGCCCGGGAGGTGAATCAGTCCACACTGAGATACACACGCCTTCCTGCCTTTTATGATGCCTGGCTGGTTTAATCAGATGCGGTAGGTGAGCTCTTGATGCACAGGCCTGCCCACAGGAGAAGTGTGATAGCGAAAGCATCGGTTTTGAAATCCATTGCCTTTGTTTGGAAATAAAGGTGTGTCTCTTTTAGTGGCATCTAATGGGCAAAAGCAGATCAACCCTGCTTTATGGCTGTGTTTAGAAGCATGATTTAATGGTTTGAAGCCTAGAAACCTTACAGATGATTACACTCCCAGCTGGGTCCGCCAATGTATGTATATTGAAGGGTATTGACATGTAGGTCCCTTAGTCAGATATATAAAACCACCTCACTTGAATTTCACAGTACCCTGTGGAAGAGTGAGTTTATCTCCATTTAGAGACCAGGAAACAGGATTAGTAAACTAGTGAATTAAGGAGCTAGAATTTGGCTTAAGCTCTCTTCTATCTGTTTCTTCTTACTCTTTCTTTTTAAAGGTAGACAAATATTGGCTGACCAAGGAACAGTGTGTGTGTGTGTGTGTGTGTGTGTGTGTGTGTGTGTGTGTGCGTGCGCTGATGTGTAGTTTGGAGGACAGAGAAAGAACTTTCTTAATCCTAACCTGAACCCTATTTTTATCTCTCTGGGCCAAGAAGACCCTCATTGGCATTTTGAATCAGGAAGCGTGTTTGGGGCATTGTTTCTTCCCCCACCCCTAGATTCTGGTTCCTTGACCTCCCTCCTCCAGTTTTAAAGTCACTGTGAGGCTGAAGGTTGGTGTATATCTAGAAGGACTGTTCCCATATTCTACCCTCCCCCACGCCAGCCCTGGTTCTTTACTACAGATCCGTTCTTTTGGTTTAATTGTTTGAAGGATAATCTCATCAAATTAATTCTCCTTTAGACGAGAGCTGCCGGCTATTGAAAAGCTTCCTGTGTTTTAAGAGGAATGTTGAGTTCAACGAACTAATGGGTGCAGCTTCACTTGAAGTGTCCCGGTTGTGAATGTAACATGTACTCATTCTAAAAATCTCCAAAAATACAAAAAAAGAGTATTCTAAAAAGGAAACAAACATTTTCATTCTTTAGACAGTTCCTTTTAATCTTTCACGTGTTTTATTGCCCCTCTATGTGTGTGCACGCGCACACGCACACAGACACGCACACAGATGTATATTTATAGGGACGAGTGACAATGGTTACATTTCAGGTTATTATAAGGATAGAATGAGCGTGCACAACAGAACAGTGGCTGTCTTACCTTAAAGCTCAATACATTTTAAAAATAAATATACATAAGTATTTTTGCTTCATATTGTATTATACATACAGTTTAATATGATTGATAGCATGCCCTGAATCTTACTGAAGCTGATCAAATTTGCTGAAAGCATAGATTGCGAAACCATCATCAGTTGGTAATTCTTCACCTTGAACGTTGAGGTTGCTCGCAAATCTCTATCAATAGAGCGGAGATGAGAACGTAAGTAGGCTGTCAGAAACTGTTAGCTGTTCTCTACAGCATTGTATGCGCTTTTGGACCGCATCTCATTCTTCAAGTCCTTAGGGTTTCCCCTTCCCCATCCTCTCAGTTCTCCACCCATCCACTTTTCCATCCCTGTGACTTGTCTGGAAGCAGGAGACTTCAAGGCAGAGAGAGAGAGGCCAGCGAGGACCTGGGTGTTAGTAGATGAGAAAGCCAACTCTCATCTAGGAATCTGTCTGGTGGGTAAGAGTCACGGCGTCCGTTTTACATGTTCAGCTGCCTTTCTTAGACATAACTGTTAAATGAGCAGCTGGGATTGGCCCCTCAGTTTCCTTGCTGTTCTGATTTTAAGAAGCAAGCCTGTTCCCACTGGGCAAAAAAAGCAGTATCTTGGTCAGTTTCCAGCTCCTTTCCCCTGTGTTTCTACTGCCTGTTGCTCCCACACGTTTCCCAAGTGCTGGCCGAGTGGAACGTACAGGTAGCAAACGTTTAGTCTGGAAGGCTCACAAAAGATAGAAGCTTGAACTGGCTGTTTTTCTGTAAAGATCCCCCTTACGTTCAGTGTTTTGGAACTTCCACTCTCTCACAAGCTAGGCCGCCTGTCCAAATTATGTAATGAAACTCTCTGGCCTGGGACCATGTGATTAGATGGGAGATGTTTCAGGATCTCTGGTTCACAGGTTTGTTTTAGCTGAAAGATTCTTGTCACCTAGAGCAGACTTCGCTGTCCTTTCTGCCTGGATGAAAAGACAAGGCCAGGGCTGTAACAGAGCCTGTTCCTCTGAAAATGTTGGCACCAATAGAAATTGTCAAAGTACCTTTCAGTTGAAATAAACCATGAATAAGCTTGGGGTTTACATTTGCCATTGGGTTTAATGCGGTTTTGTTTTGTTTTGTTTGTTTGTGGACAGAGTATCACTGTGAAGCTCTGTCATAGGGCTGGACCTCACTGTGTTGACCAGGCTGGCTTCAAGCTTGTACTGATTCTCCTGTCCTTGGCACTCAAGTGCTGGGGTCACAGGTGTGCACCTCCACACCCAGCTTCAATATTGTGTTGGGTTCAGCCCCTGTCCTCCGAGCCTACCCGTTCTTCCCATTTTTGTCTTCTTACTCATTCTTGTTTTGAAACAAGGTTTTTTGTTTTTTTGTTTTTCGAGACAGGGTTTCTCTGTGGCTTTGGAGCCTGTCCAAACTAGCTCTGTAGACCAGGCTGGTCTCGAACTCACAGAGATCTGCCTGCCTCTGCCTTCCGAGTGCTGGGATTAAAGGCGTGAGCCACCTCACAAGCTAGGCCGCCTGTCCAAATTATGTAATGAAACAAGTTTTTGTAGCTAGTGAATTTTCAGACTAAGATTCCTTTAGTTCAGTGGTCCTCAACCTTCCCAAGGTTGCGACCTTTTAATACAGTTCCTCATGTCGTGGTGGCCCCCAACCATAGAAATTATTTTTGTTATTTTAACTTCATAACTGTATTTTTGCTACTATTATGAATCATATTGTAAGTATCTGTGCTTTCTGATGGTCTTAGGCAACCCCTGTGAAAAGGTTGTTCAAGCCCCAAAGGTTGAGAATGTTAGTTGAAGGGGTGCTGTTTAGCATGTGTGAACCATATGCTTTCCTGCAGGAGCTTTTGGTGAATCAAGGGACCTGCATAACTGACTGTGGTTGTTTTGCTTTCAGTGTTCTCCAAGAGTGAGGAAGTTTGTTATTTCTGTGATTTTGCAGATGCTTCTGCTCCCAGAAAGAAGGGGGAAGAGTCTCTATATTGAAACACACTTATAAACTCAACCATTTTTTGTGGTTTAGCTCAGGAGGTTGAAGAGCAAGAGAGTAATTGAAAGTTTCTGTTCAGGAGCATCCACGGGTCTGTCTGCTGAACTCACTATCGGCTACTAAGAGTTGTCATTCTGCTTTCAGACACAGCATCTTCTTTTGCAGTTCAAGGGTGTGATGCTTAAACATGGAGCCTCAATTCGACAGGATGTAGGAGCACCCGGAAGACAAATCTCCGTGCCTGTCTGTCAGGGACTTCCTAGATTGGGCTAACTGAGGTGGGAAGACATTTCCTCAGAGTGGGTAGTACCATTCCACACACTAGAGTCCTAGACTGGACGAAAAGATAAAAACAAGCAAAGTACCCAGCACTCAGGAGGCAGAGGCAGGTGGATCTTTGTGAGTTCAAGGCCAACACAGCAAGTTCTAGGACAGACAGCTAGGGCTACACAGAGAAACCCTGTCTCAAACAAACAAACAAACAAACTAACTAACTAACTAACTAACTAACTAACTAACTAACTAACAATGTTTACCTCCCTCTCCTTCCTGACTGTGGCTATACTGTGACCTTCTGTTTCATGTGCTCCTGGCACCATGCTTTCTATGCATCAAAGGCCTTCAAACTGAGGAAATGGAACCCTTCATTTCTTAAATTGTTTTGTTTGGTATTGTGCCACACCAATGTGAGAAGGAACCAATATAGAGATGCTGGAGGGATATTTATTTTATTCTTGCTTTTCTTACATCTTTTGAGATTTTTTTAAGCGTCTATGAAGCATGTAATTAAACATAACTTTGATTTCTTTTCACTGTGGACATGAATTGAAGAACTCTGGTCACAGTGATTTGGTTGGCTCTAGGGTGGATGCTCAGCAGTTAAGAGCACTGGCTGCTCTTCCAAAGGTCCAGAGTTCAATTCCCAGCACCCATATGGTGGCTCACAACCATCTGTAATGAGTGCAAAAAGGTGGAGCGATAGATAATGAATAGAAATAGGGGTGTGAATAAGAATGTCTAATCATTTATTTATGTGATGTGGAGGAAATGTCAAAGGACATGGCTGGAATCAGTTCTCTCCTACAGTATAGAATCTGGGAGTTGGACTCGGGTCATCAGACTTGGCAGCAGACCCCTTTAGCCACTAAGACTTCTCACTGGTCCAGGAAACAGAGTTTGACATGGAGTTCTTATTTGTCACTGTGACTGCCCCGGGCCAATGAGATCTGAGTTGTTGGGAACATTAAGCAGAAACTAAAATAAAGCTCCCAAACATGGAACTAGGCTATGTCTTGTCCCCTTGCAACAGGTAGACTTGGAATCAGGACATGTCTTGTCCCGTCGAAACAGGTAATCACCCGGAAGCAGGACATCTCCTGTCCCTTTGCAACAGGCAGCCACATGTGTCTTCTGGCTTTTCTACCTGCTTATGCAATCAGCTGGATTAGCATTTATGAAGACAGAGATGTGATTTTTTACTTTTCTACTATGGAAACACACATTCATAGCCAAGACAGTTTTAGAAAAACGCTTAGTTTATCTGTTCATTACTTGAAATTACCCAGTAACTACTGCGTCCTCAATATGAACCATGCCCTTTTAATTCTAGGTGGAGACAGTTCTAGTCCTCCTAGAGCTTGTAACTTATATGAAGTAAAGACATTGAGCACACCACCTGAGAAGTGGCCTTCAGGCTGAAGCCTGAAGAAGACAAGAGTTTTGAAGGTGAAGAGGAAAGGAAACAGTGTGAAGGGCAGATTGCATTGCTGGGATGCCAAGATCCTAAATATAGAACCTCAAAGTACCTGGATGCTAGGTACTAGATGCTAAGTACTAGATGCTTGGTATGGATGCTAGGTACCGAGTGCTAGATAGTCAAAGCAATGAATGGGAGCCAACAGCACACCATGGGGCTTGCACGGCAGACAGAGAGGCAGACATGTTTTCTTGGATGGTTAAGGAACAACCATGGAGATTTCCCCTTCTCTCCCATTTCTTTGGTTCCCACTTCGCATTTCAGTTGTTTTGTCTCTTAGCTTCAGCTTTCTTCTTTAAGAGCTGTTTAACATGAGGGCTTAGATCCTGGAGGTACTAAGGAGTTTAAAGGCTTCAATAACAAATTTGTTTAGGAAATATACTTGTCTGGTGTGTAGGGCTACTTAAGGGCATTTTGAACATATTCTACCTCCCACACTCTGCAACCTTTCCTTCTGTACACATCTAGTACTTCCCTTTTTTCCCCAGTTTTGTTTCTACCTTTATGCCATCATATGAGTTTAGATGTTTAGTCTCTAGTTGAATCTTTTATCCCTGCGAGTGATATATGAAAGAAATATACTTTTAAACGTGTGTGTCTCCGTGTGTGATTGTGTTCACGCATATGTGTGGAGGTTAGAGGACCACATGCAAGAGATGGTTTTCTTCTTCCACCATGTGGTTCAGGAGAATGAACTCAGGTTCCTGAGTCGTGGCAGCAGGTGCCTTTACCCACTGAATTATCTCCCTGCCTCCCCCGAAATATACTTTAAAATGTATTATTCCCAATTAAAAAACCAGAAACCTTAATATATCCAGGGACAGTGTCAACATTCAAGAGTAAGGTGGAAGAGCAGAGATGAGGCAGAAGAATGAGCACTGGGTTGGGACCCCACCCACCAGGATGCTTTCCGTGGATTTCCCTGCAGCTCTGCCTCCAGTTGGTTTCTCCAAACCTAAGTGTCCACTGGTGGATGTCAAGGAGGTTGGACTAGATTAGCTCCAAGTGTCTTATCCCATTCTAACATCCTATACTTCTTTACTATATGACAGAGAAAACAAGCACATTGACTATTTACTAGGACATGTGTGTGTGTATATATGTATGTATGTGTATATATGTATACACTCATCTAGTTCTAATTCCCTTTGGATGTAGGTATTAACTCCATTTTGCAGACTGAGAAATGGAGCCTCATTAAGGTCAAGTACCCCAGCCAGAGTTACAGTTAGTGGTGGGTGCTGAGTTAAAAGATTATATCTGCCCAAACAGCCTTGCTCTCTGCATGATAAACACTGGAGAGTAATATCAGACCATCTACAAGTGCAAAGGGTTATAAGCAACAAGGCAGCCAAGGTCTCTAATTCCACAGCTTCTCACTAGCTGCACGGGTGGTCCATATGAAGTGACTTACCTGCGTGATTATTTGGACATATCCCGCTAACACTAATCCTGGAGGGCACCGAGAGATGGCCGGAACACTCTCAATTTCTGTATGGAATTCCAGAGGACTCAATGTCCTTATGTCACCCTCATCATTCTCGTTAGGGAAGAAGTAATTCGATCAACCATTCGCTTCCCTTTGAGGAGGAGTCCCACTTTCCTCTGCGCGCCTGATAAACTTGTAACGAGTGACGGATTCATCAGTTTTGATGTCATAAGAAAATACAGCGTGTGTAAGTCATATTCAGGATATATATTTCAACATCAGGTTTATTTAGCTTTTAAGTTTCATTTTAATATATAAGTGTAATAAGGAGTATTATAAACCTTAATGGTATTATAAACCTTAATAGAATATTAAGGTAATTTAGCTGATGATTTGAAGGAGCTCCTATTTATCCAGTTATCCAGTTATAAACTCAGGTTGAGAGGAATTTCATCTGTCCCCTGAGTCCAGGTTGATAGAAATAGATATTGAGGACTAGGAAGAAGGCCCAGTGGTGCTCACTGTGCAAGCGTGAGGTCATGAGTTGGAATCCCTAAAACCCCTGTAAAAGCTAGCTGGGTAGCGTGAGGGCCTGTTATCCTAATATTCCGATGGGGAGAAGAGAGACTGGGACAGGAAAGCCCTGAAGCTTTTGGCCAGCAAGCCTGGTCTATGTAGTAAACAAAACAGCAAAGAGACCCTGTCTTAAACAAGCTGAAGGTGGGAATCAACACCTGAGGTCGTCTTCTGAACTCCATATATACACCATACATGTGCACGTGCATGTGTGTGCGCGCACACACACACACATATAAATTTAAAATGAAATAATAGATTGTAGGCATATAGTTTTATATTTTATAAATTTATTTATTTATTTTAATCCTGGCCTTTCCCCTCCCTTCTCTCCTCCCAGTCCCCCCACCCCACTATTTTTTTAAGACTAGTCTTTTTTATTTTATTTTATTTTATTTTATTTTATTTTATTTTATTTTATTTTATGTGTGTCATAGTTAGGGTTACTGCTGCTCTGATGAAACACCATGACCAAAGTAACTTGGGGAGGAACGGGCTAACTTCAGCTTACACTTCCAGGTAACAAACAGTCCATCACTGAGGAAGGTCAGGACAGGAACTCACACAGGGCAGAAACTTGGAGGCAGGAGCTGATGCAGAGCCTTGGAGGGAGCTGCTTACTGGCTTGCTTTCTATGGCTTGCTCAGCCTGTTTTCTTATAGAACTCAGGACCACCAGGTCAGGGATGGCACCACCTACCATGGGCTGCCCACCCATCAATCACTAAGAAATTTACCTATAGGAATTTTCTCACTTGAGGTTCCCATCTCTCAGGTAACTATAGCCTGTGTCAAGTGGACACAGAATTAGTGAGCACAATGTTTATGTGCATTTTGTCTGCATGTATGTCTGTGTGCCATATGCCTACAGACACATGTATGTCTGTGTACCATGTGCATGCCTTATGCCTACAGACACAGGAAGAGGGCATTGAATTTCTTTAGGAGAAAAGTTTTATATGGGTATGAGTGAGTCACCATATAGGCGCTGGGAATTAAAACCAGGTTCTGTGGAAGAGCAGCCAGTGCCCTTCACCACTGAACAATCTCTTTAATCCCCAGGAATATAATTTAAAATGTTCTAGCAACTATGTTAAAAGGTAAAAGGTGAAATTAATTTTAACTGTTATTTCATTTACAGTATGTTGAAGTTGTTTCGGTATATAACTAAAAAATATGAATGAGATAACTTTTTTAAAAATCAAAATGTCTTCAAAACTGGTATGTTTGTTAGGTGTGGTAGTGCACACCTTTAATCCAAGGATTGGAGGCCAGTCTGGTCTATATAATAAGTTCCTGATCAGCCAAGGATACATAGTGAGACACTGTATCAAAACAAAAGCAAAACAAAAGAAAACAAGAAAACCACCACCACCACCACCAACAGAACAAATCACCACCACTGTTGTAGTAGGAACCTGCTTGTTTGTTCCTGGCTGCTCAGCCCTGAAATAATCACACAGAAACCATAGTATTCACAATGCTGTTTGGCCAATAACTTAAGCATATTTCTGGCTAACTCACATCTTAAATTAACCCACCTCCATTAATCTATGTTTACCACAAGTCTGTGGCTTACCAGGTAAAGTTCCGACGTCTGTCTCTGATGGGGCTACATGGCTTCTCCACCTCCACCTTCCTTCTCCCAGCATTCAGTTTAGTTTTCCCTGCCTAGTTCTACTCTTTTGCCCTATGACAGGCCAGGAGAGTTTCTTTATTCATTAATCAACAAAAGCAACACATATACAGAAGGACTTCCTACATCACGCCACCACCAAGAAAAACCCCAAAGCCCCAAACCTGGTATGTCTATTGCATGTAAAGCACATCTCAATTCACAAGCTACATTTCAAGTCTTTAGTCATGCGTGCCTAATGGCTTCCTGTAGTGGGTAGTGTAGCTCTAGAACAAACCTTTGGACTAGTGTTTTCTGGGGAGTGATACATTAGGAGAATTGGATGATGCCATGGAGTTTGTATAGATGGCCTCCAACTTCTCTGACAGGCAGTTTTGAAATACCCACAATGCACTGCCTTTCATACAAGAGCCATACTAGCAAAGTTCATTTCTTTACTGTCATCAGCTTTTTAAGTATTAAACTTTCTTCAGGTAATAGTCTCATAATAGTTCTTTTTTGTTTTTGTCATGTTGGTGTTTTAACATAGGGTTCCTCTGTACAGGCTAGGCTGGTCTTGAACTTGTGATCTTCATGTTTCTGACTCCTAAGTGTTGGTACTACATATAGTTGTTACTAAAATTTTTAAATTACAATTATTTATGTGTATGTGTGTATGTACATGTATATCATGATGTGTGTATGTATGTGTCCCATGATGTGTGTATGTGCATGTATACCACGGAATGTGTATATGTAAACAATGGTGTGTGTGTGTGTGTGTGTATAACATGATGTGTACATGTAAACCATGATGTGTGTGTATATGCACATGTGTACCATGGTGTGTGTGTATGTAAACATGGTGTGTGTGCATGTATGTGTATAACATGATGTATATGTGTACATGCAAACCATGATGTGTGTATATGTACACGTATACCATCATGTGTGTATGTACATGTCAACCATGGTGTGTGCGTATATGTGCATATGTGTGAGTGTGCATGTGTATGTGCATGTGTGTGTATATGCATGTGTGTGCATGTGTGTGTGTACCATGGTATGCGTATGTGTATAACGTGATGTGTATGTGTACATGTAAACCATGATGTGTGTACATGTTCATGTATACCATCATGTGTGTATGTACATGTCAACCATGGTGTGTGTGTACATGTGCGTGTGTGTGCCTATGTGTGTGTGTGCATGTGTGTGTATATATGTGCATGTGTGTGCGTGTACCATGGTGTGTATGCATAGATCAGAGGACACCTTGCTGGCGTTGATTCTCTTCTTCCACCATGTGAGTCCCGGAGACAGAATCAGGTCTTCATGCCTTTTGGCAAGTGCTTATCCACTGAGTCATCTCACCAGCCCATAATTGTTATTTTTACACCTTAGTTTTATAATGCAATTATCCAGAAAAACCATTTAAGTTGCACAGGTTTTAAGTGTGTGAAAAATTCTCACAATAAAAGCATACTGTAAATTTTGTTTTTAAAACAACTTGTCAAATCTGGAAGAATCAAGGAGCTAATTTTAAGTTGAGTCCTTTATTTCATGTGACATAACCCTTATTCCTTTGATTTTGTGATTTTAGGGCTACAAATCACAGATGTACCATGTTGTCTTATCATATGCAATTAGAACTAAATCATTTTATTTAATTGCAGAACCACCATCAGCCAGTACATTTGAATTATTCATCTCTTCGCCAAGTTGCAGAAGGCACCAGTATTTCTGAAATGTGGCAAAATGACTTGAGACCGTTGCTGATAGAACGCTATCCAGGATCACCTGGAAGCTATTCCGCCCGTCAGGTAAGAACATAGCTCACTTACCTAAAGGCTTTAAATGTTTTGCTTTACCGTGGGGGATAAGGTGATGGCTAAAGTTCTCAGTTGTGTAATATCTGGATACAACATCTCATTACTCACTAGCAGAGGTAGTCAAGGAAGTCGAATATCGGAGCGTAAATGTCTGTTCTGGGTTGAGCGATACCCGTGCACTGAAAATCAGTTTCTGTGTGAAATCACTGTCTTGGCTATAGCAGCAACAATACAGGATACTAACTCCTCCACTCTTGGTCACTTCAATAACACATTCCTAGCTTGCTAACCAACTTTTGTCGACCCTAGAGTCCAAACTTTAACAGATTTTTATAGTGCTTGCTTAGTAGTTTCGAGGCAAGAGGGGGTCACCGAGCTGCTAGCTTTCTTTCCTCTTGTGGGAAATGTGTGTGTGTGTGTGTGTGTGGCTATGCACAGCGATCAGCTTCTGTCTAGAGTTGAGCTTCTCAAACATTTGCTTTGACCCACAGTCGAAACCTATTGTGTATTTCACAGACGAGGATGTATAACAATATATTTAGCTGTAACCCAAGTTTTTGGAAAACTACTCATTATCTGTAATTTACTTGGATATTGTAAATTCTATTTTGTGAATTGAAGGAAATGCTCATGGTGACCCACTAAACTAGGTTCACTGATTTTATTGCTGCGGTTCGGATGACACTGCCGTAAAGGGTAGAATAAGCCGTAAATGGGGCTACACCTTGAACTTCTCTGTGCTATGTCAATGTGCCTGAGCAACGTGAAATTCTACCTTTCCATGTTTGCTTTTATGAACTAATCCCATTCAGGGGGAGAGCTTGGGAAGGAACGAAACTGGCCTCTCAAAGCCCCTTACTGAATATTCTACTTGCTCAACTTCTTAGACAAAAACCTTGGCAACGACCGCTGTGCCTGCATGTTTCTTTTACCCAAATCATAGCTCTTCTTTATCTACGGTGTAGCTTCTGTCCCCCAATTATAACCTTGGCAACCGTGTTTGTTGTCTTTTTAGTCTCCTGTTTTTTTTGTTTGAATAGCTTCTCTACTGAGACCCTAACGAACTTTCAGCCTTAAGGAATATATGTGTATCTGAGGATAGATGGCCTCTGAACCAATGGAGTAAGCAAATGTAAAAGTTGAATCAAGTGAGCATTATAGCCATGGATGATGCCGGGCAGTGGCAGGATGATGATGATACTAAGATGGCTAACTTTCATTCTTCCCTTCCTCACTTCCTCCTTTCCTTTCTTTTTATCCATATATATTTTTGATACACAGTATCTGTCATCAATCCAGGCTGGCCTAGAACTTACCATGTAGTCCAGGATGGACTTAAACTTGAGACAATCCTCCTGCCTTACTCTCCCAGGATGTGTTATTTACAGTTAAGTGTGTACTAGCAATTTGAACTCAGATCTGCTTGATTTTCTATCACTGGAGGTTTGGGGAAAATCAGATCAATGGTAAATGAATTTCTGCCCCACAAGAATTTTCTTAAATGCTCTGAATTCTTGTTTGCCAAAGTCCCCAGCTCCTCATCAGAAAACAATCCACGGCTATGATACTCTCTTGATTTCACCTTCTGCATGGTTCAGAAGTCTGTCTATGCTCAGATACATATATGCATACTTGAAGCCCAAGTTCCTTGTTTATGGCCTCTGGAAGGCCATAAAATAGTGAACATTGTTGAAGCTTTGTCATTTATGGAACATACAGCGTAAACAGCATACACAGGTATTGTTATGATTTAAAAGATATACGTTCAGTCACTGGAGTTTGTATGAGGCCACTTGTTTATTCCTGGCTGTTCAACCCCGAAATAACCACACAGAAACTATATTAATTAAATCACTGCTTGGCCTATTAACTCTAGCTTCTTGTTGGCTAGCTCTTACATCTTAATTTAATCCATTTTCATTATTTTATATTTTACCACGAGGCTCATGGCCTACCAGCAAGGTTCCAGCTGGCGGCTTGTGTCTGTCTCCAGTGGAGCTACATGACTTCTCACTGACTCTGCCTACTCTCTCTATATAGCTTTTCCAGCCTGGCTGTGTTCTGTTAAGCCATGGGCTGAAAGCAGCTTCTTTATTAACCAATAAAAACAACACATATTCAGAAAGACGGCCCACACCACTAGAGAGCAGGCTCAGCAGAATCAGAATGCTGGATAATAGTCTACTAGCCCTCTCTCTTCATCATTCCTGGAGGGCAAGTCTTTGATCCCTTTGAGTCAGGGAGACAATGATGCTTAAATCTTAGGAATATTGTGATAAAAGCAGTGGTTGGGGGGAACTCCCTTCAGCCTTCTGGCAGAGACATAGAGACTAAATAAATCTGAAAGTTGAAAAACACCATGAGTATTAGTATCCTAATTTCATCTTAGTTACTAAGAGAACTAAAAATATATATGTTACATACAGAAAGGTTCCTTCAGGGATCTTACTGAGGTTTTTACTGAGATGAGAAGTGAGGTTCTGGGTGAGGCTTCTAAACAGTGCTAACAGATAACCTTTGACAGATACTTTAAAATCCCAGTTCGCTTCTCAGGCTACTATTGGTATCAAGAAGCCATTTTAGGGAACGGTTTGTCATCTGGACACCAGATGTTCTGGAGTTGTACAAAGTCTAGGGATAACTCGTTTTCATCTTTGGAAAAACTCATCTTAGATGCACAGTGATTTCTCTCTCTAGTCCAACAACTGATGTTCTAGGTCATGTGACTTTCACACATTCTCACTACACTAGCCCACATTTACTGTTACAACCAGCTGCTCGCAGAACAGATCTCCGCGAGCAGAGCATAGCATAGGAGTTGTGGGGAATAGCAAAGTAAATGCGAAGTGCAAGGCTTTAAATGCTTCTTTTGATGACTTGGGAAAGGACAGCAAGTAGAGTCGTAGCGGAAAGGAAGGGGAGGAATGCAAAACGCTGTTTAAGGTAAAGACTAACTTAGCAGCTGCACAGACCAAAGGGATCCCTCTGTTTATTTAGCTTCTTCAAGATTGATGGTGAGTCTCAGAGCCTCCAGCCCTCTGTGTAAGTTCCTCTCTCCTTGGAAGCTTCCTGTTCTAGTTTGTCCAAAGCCCTTTCTGCCTGTGTGTCATGTTACATCAGCAGGCTGTAGGCCACACAAGACTTGGCTGGAATAGACAATCCTGTGTTTCTTTGGAAGGAAAAGAAAATCCCTCCATTTGTTTCCAGCGATTGTGAGCTGTTTGTTCATCAACTCAGTGTCCCTCCTTCCTAGATGTTAGCTGTGGGACAAATTGTCAGTTATTATAATGTCTGATTTGTGACTGAGGTTGAGAAATGTTTTTAATAAGGTACCTTGCAAAGACAAATACAATACTAGAGGGGGAATAAAGAAATATAAAGAGAGAAATGAGGCCAAGGAAAAATAAGGGTGGGAAAAAGCAAAATGCAATAGTGATGAGTTCCTCCCTCACGACTCACACCATAAGACTAGATTCTCAAGGAAGACACTTCCAGTCCCTGGCATGCTGTTCCTTTCTCCACTTCCTGCTTCCTGCCTCAGTTAATGTGCTGCTCAAAAGGCCCAGAGTGGCCGGGAGACAGTACAGAGAGAATCAGGTCTGGACATAGCTTGGATACAGAAGAAAGACTTGGGTCAGAGTTACTTATTGATTCTTACGTTAGGCAGAGCCTGACCGTATCCCCATCCATCTGTTGCCGTGGAAACTTTCTGTACAACCCTCATCAGGTGGGTGCTTGTATCTTCCACTAGTGTTCACTCCACACGAACATCTGTAGGACTCGGAGCACAAATTCTGTGTATTTGGCACACGTGCACACAGAGCTGCCATTTGTGATGCTTTGAGAGCTTAGGGCGGAGGCTTAGAGATTTGATATGCTTAACTTCTCAGACTACGCTGATTCTTACAAATGTTCAAAGTTGTCTCTAGGAGTGCTGACCTGGATTTGTCCCTCGACCATGATAGATTGCTAAGGGGACAAAGCAAGGGTAGAATATTATGTAAAGTGGGCCACTTTTCCTACAAAAGAACACCGTTCCCTCTTTTAAATATGTATGTGTACCTGTATGCTGATGAAGTTTGTGTAATCCAGGAGAGGGTTGTAAAAAGATCTACAGCAGATTGCTAGTGTTGGTAAGTATTGACAACCGAGTGGGATGGATAAGTAGACGAAAGGTCAGGAGTGAGGGAGATTGGCTTCTTCCTTTCAATTGCTATGAACTCAAATAACAACCAGTAGTAATGTTATTTCTGCCAGTAAGCATGCAGAGCACGTATGTCCGTAATCCCAGTTTGGAACGATGAGTAAGAAGCACGAACTCCATGCTAGCCCAGGATACTTAGCTTCATTCCAGCCTATAGGACTATAGAGTAAGACTCTGTTTCTGACAGTAACCAAAGGAGGCATCACCTACCATTTTAGAGACATAGCTAACAAATGAAAACTACTGTTTCCATCAGCACATCATAAAGCGAATTCAGAGACTTCAGGCTGAGTGGGTCGTGGAAGTCGACACCTTCTTGAGTGAGACACCCTATGGGCAACGGTCCTTCTCGAACATCATCAGCACTCTGAACCCGGAAGCTAAACGACACTTGGTCCTTGCCTGCCACTATGACTCTAAATATTTCCCTCGATGGAACAACAGAGTGTTTGTGGGAGCCACTGATTCCGCTGTGCCATGCGCAATGATGTTGGAACTTGCTCGTGCCTTAGACAAGAAACTCCATTCCTTGAAGGTAACTGCTTTCTTTCTGCTGACTCCTAGGATGAAAAAAAAATTAGCAGCGACTCTGTGAATTCTAGAATCTTTGGAGGAAAAGTCATTTGGAAATCAAAGCTTTGGGGTATATTTTAAAATAATTTGTTAAAAAAAATAAGAGATCGAAGGAGTGGTATTTGGAAGATCGCATGCATGGTAATACTGCCCATATTACCATGGGCAGCAATTCACAGACAGATGACAGTGTGTCCATTAACTGACAGCTCAAATCCAATTGAACACAACTGTTTCTTTGCAAATAATGACGTAGAAGGAAGGATGGAGCAGGCTTAAGTATGCGGGTTATGTTTCATAGAGGACTATGCTTATTCTTCTTTGTTTACACAGCCGTAAAACATCACAACCTTCTGCTGGGAGAGGGTGGCTCTGGAGTTGGGGGAGGGCGGTGGGAGATCTCCAGCCTGTGAGTAATTCAGACATACCGAGATGCAAAGCCCAAAGCAGAAATGTGTTTTTGCTGTACCTGTGGATCAGGGCTTAGCTCTTCATAGCATAGCAGAGCTTTTGTTATGCCTGAAGCTCAGAACGCTTCTGGGACTCTCAGATTTTATTTCAGATTTATTTCTCTGTGTTCTTAAAGGGTGTATTGGGGGAAAGTGCTAAACGAGACGTTTTACTCTGATACTGCTCACAACAGTAAACATGGCGAAGTGAATACAAAAGCTTTGTTCACGGGCAGCCAATGCTACCCTGGGCTTTATGACGGGTCCAGCCTTTGATACAATGAGAGTAGAGAAATAAAAGGTTTATCTTGTAATGGAAGTAATAGAGATATTTGGTTCTGTTTTTGCTGGATATTCAGAACTTGAAGAAAGCAAGGATTGTTTATACCCTTTCAATACTTGTTTCACATTTTATTTTGTTTTCTGAGCCTTCTATGATGCCTTTGTACTGCCCTGCCCCGCTTTGAACTGCAACCATCCCAGCAGTGGATGAGGGAATCCATAACCAGACATGCCATTTTAAATTTTCATGCTTACGATTCTAACAGAAAGACACGGAGTGAACAAGATGCAACTTGAAGGCATAGTTCTGCTTGGCACACAGTTCTGCTTAGCTGACCCACTTCGCCTTCTTTCCACATAACACACACCTGCAGTTAGTATGAGAAATAGGGTGGGCCAAGGTGGGCGTTGTGGTATATCCCTGTAATCCCAGCTCTTGTGAGGCTGAGGGAAGAGGGCTAGCATCACTTGGAGGCCATTCTGGACTACATAGCAAGTTACAGGTGAGCTAGGGCTACACAGAGAGACGCTGCTCCACAAAGGCAATGATCATTATAATAGTAGTACCAGTAATAGCAAAAAGAAAAGAAGTAGAAATGTCTGAATTGTTGAATGGGGATCCTCAGGAAATTATTTTAGGCGCTGTATGCCGGCTCTGAACTACTGTGTCTATTAGAGGTAAGGGGTGATGGGAGCAATCCTTAGAATGCGCTAATTTTGAATGCAAACTGTATCAGCTTTGTTTACAGCTGATTCTGACTGAATTTGTGGGATGTACATTCTTTTGCTATCATGAATTGGGCAAGTGGTGGTGGGAAGTGGTCTGGATGGCAGATGATATTATTGTCCCAGCTCTCTGCAGCCCTTCCCACCGACCTCCTGTAACAGGACAGCAATCATATATTGACATCTTGTACCTCACGCCTTTGCTATGGCCTCCCATTGTTGTCAGGGATACATCCTTGTCCCTTGACTGTTGATGCCTTTATTGACTTGTCTCCGGCAATGAGACGGTAGGGATGTGAGGTGGGTATGTGTGTGCCATCCCCAGGGAAGTCAAGGAGATCAGGTGAGCAGCATGCTGAGCAGCGAGGTCTTCAGCCTGTCTTCCATTTCTAGAATCAGAAAGCCAGCAGCAGACAGAGGACTGGAGGCTCCTTCTCCAGAGAACGCAGAGGCCACAGAAAGGGATGCCAAGGGGGAATATTTGGCGATCTTAAATGAGAACATTGAATAGACACAAGCTTGCTCTGAAGTGACCGCGGTAAAACCAACCAATTTGTGTCTCCAGTGAACGTTTTAGTACCATGTTCTTCAATACAAACGAACAGCAGGTGTGGCCAGATATTGGCGAACAGTTTCCACTGGGGAAGAAAGCAAGAAAAGCTAATTATGCAAATTGAAACATGAAGTCGGAGGAAACAGAATACTGCAAGGGGCAGAAGATAGCTTGACACTACTTGAAAATCCTTAGAAACACGAGAGTTTATATTCATGAAACAAAACAAGAATATTTAATAACAGAATAATCACATCATAGCAAAGCGCTCTAGGAAATTTGAAATTAAAAATATTATTCAAAAAAGTCACTAAGAACATAGAATTCTGAAGTAGATGAACTATCTTTTCTAGAAAGAAGAAAAAGAACCAAAGTAAAATAATATTGAGTTCTTTTGTGGGGTCATCCCAGGTCATGTAATAGTAGCAAGAATGGAAATGATGCTGGACTTCTCAGTAGGAATCTTGGAAGCTAGGAAACAGTGGCGTTATGCCTTAAATTTTTTTTTAAAAAATCATTTGCCACATGAAATCACAGTACAAAGACTTTTTTTTTTGGTGTTTAAAATATTTGCTCTTACGCATTGTTTCATTTTAAACGTGTTATTGAAATTTTTTCCAGCAAAAGTAAGGGAGACAAAAAATCCGGGAAGCCAGAGAAGATGAAGTCCTGGGGTTCTAGGTACTGGAGAAGAAGAGGTGGGTGCCAGGGTGGTGTGAAAGGTGAGAGAGGAGAAGAGCAGCTGGGCAAGTGAGTAGCCAGTTTAGGCTGTACCAAGGAGAGAGAAAGGTTCTGAGAAGTGCGCGTCTGTACAAAATAAAGTCTGTGATGTCTGGGTCCACTCACCCTCAGCCCTGGTATTTCCCACTCTTCCGTTCCCTAACCTGTAGTTCCTTACTGCGCCCAGGCTCACCCCCAAGTAGTGGCCCTGATTTCCTCTTGCCAGTCTCATTAGATGCCAGTCTCTCTGCTTAGGCACTAAATTTCATCTCCTGATTGAGGGATGAGGAAAGTGGTGTCTGGGAGGCAAATGGAAGAATCATACCCAGGGTGGAGCAGTAGTTATGCTGGATGTGGTCAAGAATGGTGAAGACTGAGAGTTGACCTTTGGGTTGTACAGGTCGTAGGTGTTCTTGACAAGTTCAGCTTTAGTAGCTGGAGGATAGGAAGCCTGAAGGGACAGATGTAAGAAGAACAGAACATATGGAAAGCCTGGGGAGCGTGATTCAGTTGGTAAAGCACTTGCCATGCATGCGTGGGGGCCTCGGTTCAATCCCCAGCATTACGAGATTAAAAAAAAAAGTGGAACTCAAGAATAGGATTCTGACAGTGTAAACACGGAACTCTTCTGGCAAGTTTTTCTATGAATAGGGGAACAGGTCAACAGCTAGTGAGGTAGTATGCCCGTAGCAATATCCAGCAAAGACAGAAAACTTGTTGTAGGAAAAATAGTGTTTGCTAAAGCAGTGCCCTCTAGCAGTTGGAATTTACTGCTTATGTGGAGAGATTGAAGTCTAATGGGACTGGCAAGAAGAAATCAAGGCCAGCACTTGGCAGTGAGGATGGGTGTTGTAAGGACTGTAGGCTAGGGAGAGTGTGAAACACTGGGGTTGAGAGTGGATGGACCCAGAAAATACACACAACTTACAGTTAACACAAGAGGCTGCATCGAAATTTCTGATGATGGATTTTTCCTTTGAGACAAGGTTCCACTGTATAACAGTCCTAGCTGTCTTGGAACTCGCTTTGTAAACCAGACTGGCTTCGAACTCACGGAGCTCCACCTGCCTCTGCTCCCAAGTGCTGGAATGAAAGGAATGTGCCACCACTGCCTGGCTTCTGCTCACAGATTCCAAGCTAGCAAATGGCATGGTTGTTTATTTTGTCCAGGCCAGGTTCGGCCTCTTGAGAATAAGCACAGAATAGGTAGAGAATGGTACTCCATGTTATTATTATTATTATTCCATGAAAATGTGGCTATGGAGAGAGAAATATTGAAGTATACATAAGGGAAGGACTGGAGTGATTACCAAGAATTTGACCAAACATGGGACTAAATAGGGTCCTTCTAGGAGTGTAGCTGTGAAGAGGTGAGATTAAGTAGATTTGGAGATTCTGGTGAGAATGAACTTGGGAATTTGAATACCCAAAGGACTGATCTGCACAGGGGAGTCATGGCCAGACAATAAAAATATGTAAATCTTTTTAATTTGCTCAAATACTGTCTCACAAAGCCTTGCTTGATGCCCCAAGGACTTCATCTCTCCTTCCTCCCCATCTTTAGCGGATGAATGTTTTATGCTCGAGCTCTTGGCATATTACATATCACGCTTATGTATTTATCTCTCCTAACTCACCAAATGTATAGGCTCTGAAGAGAAAACACTATAATTATTCTGTTTGTGTCCCTATACCAACAGACTCTTGAACTAAAATCCAGTAACACATTCCAGACTTCGGTAAGGTGAGAAGAAGGTACCCAGTTGTTCTAGGTTGGGTACCCAGGAAGCACATTCCGAGGTGGAACCTCATCTGATGAGCATTCAGGTCAGCGAGTAGGGAGTGGCCTTGGATCAACATTGGCCGCTGGGAGAGGAATGAACCGGGATTAGGAGGAGTGAGCTGTGGAGCTGTGGTGCAGGTTTTATAGCAGCCTCAGCCAACCTCTGGGGAGCTGTGGAGGTGGTGGCCCTGTAGAGAGTTCCCAGTGCCTGGTCACAGGATGTAGGACACTCCCAAGAGGTGCAGCCCTGGAGAGGCTGCAGCTGGGGCCACCCATGCACCTGAAGAGGAGTTCTGTGGCATGCCGCCATGTGCATACAGCAGCCCCACAGTCTAACTATTCGCTACGGAGTAAGACCAAATGTAAGACATTTAGTTCTAGAAGGAGTGGAATTTGCATGGTCTGATGGTGTTTGGAACGGAAGTGGTGTGAAGTAACTTTTGGCACATCTTCACTTGCTTGGACATCTTTGTTTCATGGAACATCTTTTTGCTCAGTTAGTAGGAAAGAATGTGAGTTTTTAATTGACTGTAGCATGTTTGCTCCTTTTTCCCCCACTGATGATCACCATGAACCCACCCTGAAGATACAGTGTTCATAGATACCTCCGAAGAAACCCCAGGTCAATATGTCCTCACTAAGTGCTTTTTAAATATAGTTTGGGAGTCTGGGATTGGTTGGCGTTAGAGTTTCCATTGGTTTTGTTTTATTTTTCAAATTGTACTTTTTACCAGGATGTCTCTGGTTCCAAGCCAGATCTCTCGCTCCAGCTAATTTTCTTTGACGGAGAAGAGGCTTTTCTTCACTGGTCTCCTCGAGATTCTCTGTATGGGTCTCGGCACTTAGCCCAGAAAATGGCATCAACCCCACACCCTCCTGGATCGAGAGGCACCAACCAACTGCATGGCATGGTTAGTCTGAGTTACCTTGGCTCTATAACTCTGTCCGTGTCTCCAGAGAAAAGGCTTCTAAGACCAAGTAAAGACTTAGAAGTGCCACGAAATCTTCAGAGCACTGTTTATTGTAGAACATTCCTTGGCAAGCATTGGATTTTTGAGGAATCCCAGAGCTAAAAAGAATGATTCTGTGTTAGAAGCTGTGTTTGGCTGAGCTTAATTAAAATGATGTGAAAATCAGATTAAAGAATCATTAGATTCTGTTTGCGAGCACAGCCCCACCCCAAGTACTGTGTGGTGTGGAGAGAGAAAGCCTTTTTCAGGCAGAGGAGAATGAGCATCGCAGGGGATGGAGCAAAGAAGGACAGAGTGAAAAACTCCCCATGCGCTTAAAGCAGTAAGGTGTCTGCGGCAGGAATGGTCACCTTGATGGGGTGGGCCGATTTGGCGTTTTTGATGGGAGGGTAGAGACATTTGAAGACATGCCTAAAAATTCTGCTGCTATTACTAAGCAGTGGGTCCAGCTCCAACCTCAATTCATCCTCATTCGGTGCCCTGCCAGTAAATCCTCTTCGGAGACTCTCTTCCCATGCTTGATCTTCATTTTGTTATAAGTACCCACCAACCCCAGCTTAGAACTTTGTGCTATGCTTGGGATTTCCTTCCTCCCAGTGTTCTCCACATTCTCCCTGACCCCTCCACTCTGCTGTTCACATCCCCGGTCTTTCTCATGGTGCTGGCCTTCACCCTAGGGATCACATGAACACACAGTGTCATCTAAGCGTTTCGCTAACACGCCTCATGTGAACGTGACTTTCTCAGGTACACTGGCAGCTTGCCATGGGTCAAAGACATGTAGTCAGTACTTCACTCATTCGCTTGTTCCTGAGTGGCTCAGCAGGGGGGCAGGAAAAGGAGGGGAGACCTAGATAATTAGTAGTTATTTATCAGTCCAGATATATAATCCACAGTGATGGAAAAGACCATTTATTTCCCAGACAGAAACTTACCTAGTCTCATGAATATGTCCTATTTCAAACAAGCATTTCCCCAAATGAATGAATATGTGTATCAATTATATATGTGTATATGTATGTGTCACTTGTGTATATGCCGCCGTAGGGATCGTGAAGTCTGAAAATATTTATTCAGCATGTGGCAGGTTTCACTCTAGGTAGTTAACCGAACATTATTTCACTTACCTAAATCGGGAAGACTTAATCTAGGATGTGGCCTTCGGGGAGTCGTCAAGCTTGCTGGTTTTATGAGTCAAATAAGCTAAGGAACATTGGCTTAATATGGAAGGCTATAACCGGGAGACTTTAGAGACTAGCTAAACTGAACTCCTGGCTTGCCACACAAGGAGAAGGCGATCCAGCAGCATGATGTATACAGTTTCCTTTAGAGGAATTTTTTTTGCGTGCTGCGTGAGTCATAGCTTCCGTCCACATGCACCCCTATCATTACAGATTAAAGTTAAACGCCTAATTATAATGACATAGAAGATCAGACATGCTTGAACTCCCGTCCGAAAGCAAAGCAAATGTATTCTTTTTCAGTTCATGAAATATACATCAAATCTGCCTTCCTAATCTATCCTTGGTTATGCTCATTTGGTGTATGATACATCGCCATTTTTCCATGTTACATAAGCAAGACCTAAAGAGCTCTCTACAGTGGTTAGAAAATATTATTAAACCCATTGTCCATTCATATAGCTCTCGGTGTGATTCTCAAGTAGTTAAAGGTATTTAGTTTTGACTGTTTTTCTCTATTAATGGACCTGAAACATGCTTCGGTAGCAACTGTGATTAAGTAATATTTTTCTCCCTTAGGATCTGTTGGTCTTACTAGATTTAATTGGAGCTGCAAATCCAACATTTCACAATTTTTTCCTCAAGACTACCAGATGGTTTAGTAGACTCCAAGCGATTGGTAAGCACCAGTTATGAAAGAGCAAAATATTGTGTCTTCCTACTAACAAGCACTACTCTTTAAAACTCAAAATTGGTGATTTAAGTGCACTCTTTAAATGCTTAAAACACTTGGCTGACTTCTGACTTACCCTACCAATTAGTTCACTATTCCTAATTTGTCAACAGGCCTGATTTATTTTCCTGCATGGGATTCTATTTCAAAATGTGAACATCAAAACATTACATTTACAGAATCTTAGAAATTATGCCAGAAGAATCTCTTGAATTTAACTTAATTTCCCATCTCTTTTTGGTCTCCCGTTTTCTTCCTTTGCCTTTTCAAGAACTCCACGTGTTCCCTTATTTCTGCTCCCAAAATGCACATAACAATACATTTACTTTATTGAGATTAAAATCGATTGTGCTGTTCTCCTTCATGGGATTCTCTTTAACTATGTCTTTAATTGTATAAGAAAAAACTGTACTCCATGGTTAAGGAGATATAAATATTGACCAACAGGAATATTATTTTGGTTGGTAGTTGGGGCTTTCTCAATGTTCTTAAAAATCCCACTACACATGCTTGCTTCCTAGTGGGTACAGTTTTCCCCTTGTAATTTAACATCACAGAAATGACGAGCTGTGCTAGGGAGTCCTTTCATCCTTCTTTCCTAATCTCATGGTCTCTTACCATCTTGTAACAGACGGCATACGGGTGATGTACAACACGAGCCGTATGTTACAAGATGACAAGAACCATGGGTTGTGTAGGTCAGTGGTTCTCACACGTTAGAGTGGACCAGAATCCCCCGGTGCTTGCTGAGGCCTAGATTACAGGGCTGTGCCCCAGAATTTCCCATTCGTTAAACCTGATGTTGTACCGGCTAATTTGCATCTCTAAGTCATTCCCAGGTGGTGCTGAGGCTGCTGATCAGGAACCACGCTTTGGAAATCCCTGACAGAGGTCACAGTTAGATGTCTCTTCCCCAGAGTGGCCAGTCAATATTCTTCATCCTACTCCGTTCTGATACCCCACTTTTAAGCCCAGCATCCCTCTGTAAGCATTCCCCATGCATCGTCTGGACCAATTGACATCTGCACCTGAGTTTTCGCAACACCTTTGACTCTCATTTTCTCCTTCTCAATCTCCCCCTTGTTCTGTTGAGATTCTACCCTTAAAGAGGTTCTCACCAGCAAAGCCAGAGCCATGTGTGACTCTTTGTCTCTGATCTCCTCTATAATATACTTAGGTGAGGTCTGGACACTTATTGTCACACATGTGGCTGTGTTCACTGATATGTGTCTACAGAAGAATTCCTTGTGTGATAAGATGTCTAGCTCCCTAAGTGAGGATACATTCTAAGTCTTGATCAGATAAAACTAGATGTTCACCTACTGTCTGATTGTTGCCTGCAGAACAAGAACTCTATGAATTGGGTTTGCTCAAGGATCATTCTTTGGAGAGAAAGTATTTCCAGAATTTTGGTTATGGAAATATTATTCAAGATGACCATATTCCATTTTTAAGAAAAGGTAACTGTGTGTGTATTATTGTCCACGTTCATTTTCCCTTCTGTGCCTATTGTATCTTTTATGTGCATTTTGAAATTTTTAAACAGTGTCATTTACAGATTCCTTTTTATTTTTATTACTATATGTTAATTGTACATAGTGCGTCTCGTTGTGACATTTTCATATGTGTATTCAGTGGAGTTTGATCATATTCATTTCCCTTTGCCCTCTCTTGTCCCCTCCCTCTTTTGTTTCCCTCTTCCCTTTCCCCAAGTAATCTTCCTTTCCCTTTCATGTATTTTAATGACCCAGTGGGTTTCATTAGGGTTGCTAACAAGAGAGCAGACAAGAGGTTATTCACAGACATCTTACCAGTGCCTACACCATTGATATAGATGTCTTTCCCTCCTCCAGCAACCATTATAAGTACGTGTAAGTTCTCAGAGGGGGTGAGACCTCATGAGACCTTCCATCCTCCATGGCATGATGTTGTGGGCCCGATCTTATGAAGATCTTGTACAGGTCACAGATGTGATTTCAGGGCTGCCAGTGGCTATGTCTTGCTTACATTTCCCACCGTTCTCCCCATCCTCTCCCTGTTTCTTCCATCCTTTTCACCCCTCATCTTTGATATTCACTGAGCTTTAGATGATAAAGATGTAAAATAGTCATTAAATTAATTTGAATGAGAGCTTATCTTTAAAAGGAAATATGTATTTTATGCTATAAGAGATTTTTGCCCAACATGTGTCTTTTGGTTATATATCTACGAGATAGACATTAGATAATTGAACCAAATTAAATAATGCGGAGACATCTAGACACACTTTTACCTGGCCTCTATTGATCGGATACTATTCAGATGCAGCTTGTAATAAGCTAATATCCCCTTACCAGATAATTAGATACACAGTCCCACCCATAACCGAGAAGCTGTTTGCAATTCATACTTTGCTGGGCAAGGGAAAATCTTTTTTTCCCCAACAGTAACAGTGAATATATTAACTGCACTCCAGGGCAGGCCCTATTGGTCAACACAAAAATGGACTCCATGTTTTTGTGTGTGAGTGCTTTTGTTTGCTTGTTTTGGTATTTTTAGCCTTTTTGTTTGTTTGTTTGTTTGTTGCGATTCTTTTTTTAGAGAGAGGGGAAGAACATGAAATTGGGAGGGTAAGGAGGCAGGGATACCAGGGAAGGGGAAAGAATATGATCAAAATACATTGTATGAAAAATATTAAAGACAGCAAATACAGACAAAACAAAACGAAACCAAAAGAGAGCCCCTCCCCTTTAGCAACCCTCTCTCTTTGGATATCAGATGAAATCAGAGAGCACATTATTGTTCATTGACATGGAAGAATAAGTGGCGTGGAATGTTCCTTTCCTAGTCTTGCCCTTTTCGGTAAACAATCTACATTTATTCAGCTGCCCAAGTCAGAGTGCCGGAGCTGTCCTTAATTCTGCCCTTTCTCTGAATCCAACCGCTACATCTTGCATGTGTATTCGAGTCTTCAAGACAATATCTAAGCTGAACCTTATATACAGCTCCAGACTTACACAATAATTCCCATTTCCCTTGATTTGAGACAATCTATAAGTGATGAGTCATTAAGCATAATAAATCGATTAATTCAGCCATTATATCATCATTCATGGCTTCTTTTTTTCTTGTGAAAGATGTTCTAAATTCTTGATGAGGTCTTTATTTCTCCCTACTCATAATAGATTTAGGAAATCCTAGAACCACTGACATCCTTCCTTGGCTTTCATAAAGTTAAGTTACATTCTTGTCCTTTGCACAACTTTAATGTGGCCTAGTTGATAAGCAAGATATCCTGTGTCTCGATGTGAAAATCTAAATTAACTCAGTGACCCTTAAGTCGCCTCCCCACTGGTCTCTGAATTTTACTATTGCCTCTCAATTTTTTTTGCACATAAAATAGAATCATCTTTTTAAAATGTAAATCAAATTATGCTAATACCATTTTAAAGCTCCAGTGGTTTTCTGCCTTATCGAGTAAGATGGAAAGTTTACCGTGACCTAAAAGGACTTCCATTTTCTGATTCTGTTTCAAAACCATCTTCCACTTCTCTTCCCACTTCTTCCTGTAATTCTTGCTGTTCCCTAAGCAGGACAAGCCTTATGACCTTTGCACTAGGGAAGATTGTTGCCCACGGTGTTCATTCCTAGATCTTTGCCTGGCTTGCTTTCTCCTGGGTTTGTCCCTTGATTTAAATGTTGGCTTCTGGGAGAGGCCTTCCCTGGCTTTAAACAGCTCTTCATTCAGTCCCCCTGCCCACCCTCCATCCTTATCCCCAACCCTCATTTTGTTACTTTTGAAACGCTTTAACACTGCCTATGACTGTATCTTGCATGTGCCTGCTTATTTCTCCACTAGGATGTAAACTCCACATCAGCCAGGTCTTGCTTTTTCACTCCTAGAGCAAGAGCTTGCAGACAGTAGGTGCCTTAGCATCCCTTACAGGATCGATTGATGTTTGTTTGGCAAGCCTCAAAGTACTCCTACTTCAAGACATAAAGCTATCTTGAAGTAAGACATAAAGATGTCTATGTAAGACAATGAATTATCAAGTGTCTAATAAGATATGGCACTTGCTTTGCTCACAAGTATCACTTTCTAGATGACCCCCTGGAAATTGGTACTAACTTACAAATTGCTTCTCTCGTACCAGGTGTTCCGGTTCTTCACTTGATAGCTTCTCCCTTCCCGGAAGTCTGGCACACCATGGATGACAATGAAGAAAATCTGAATGAGTCAACCATTGACAATCTAAACAAAATTCTTCAGGTCTTCGTGTTGGAATATCTTCACTTGTAGTGTTTGAATTTAGTTTGTTGTAATAGCTTTTGTTTCAGATTCAGAAGTCAAGGTGTTATTTAAATAATCTGATTCCAGGCAAATATTGTACTAAAACTTCCATCCTACAGATCCATTCTGTAGGTGAATGAGTATGTGATCAGTGAACCATAGAATTCTATGATGCCTTTGATTGCTCATTAATTTTCATCTAGAGACAAGAAAGGAACACGTAAAGAAATCAAAAATAAATAACTTTTGAAACTCTTTAAATGAAAACTTTAAAATGACTCTAGATTACTTATCAATATCGTACTTCTAAACACTTCTTAAATATGACGATGGTGTACAATATATAACTGTAGTTTTATATGCTATGTTATAGTGTCTTATATAATGTGTTATGTAATACAATACATATATGTATTTTGACAGCTCTTACATTTCTTCAAGAAAGCTTTGTGGAGTATATTTCTTGGAAATTAAAGTCTGAATTAAATGTTATACAGTGGGTTTGTTTTCCATGTCCATAAATGAGAAAGTGAGTTTTTAAATGAATATTCCAGTTTTCTAGTATTTTACAGCTTATTTTTTTTGTAAAAATGATATATAGTGGGTAACAAAACAGTTGGGAAAGGATAAAAAGATAAATCCAATTGCATTAACAGAATCACTATGGTCTCTTTAATTGGTCTCAGTTTTTATTGCACATATTTCTTATATAATCAAACCACATCTCTAATTTGAGGGGCTTCCTCCCATTAATGTAATTCTAAGACGTGTATTTGCTATTTGGATCTTGGGTTAGATAAAGACAGAAAAGACCACCAAGTGTTTCCTCAAGAGTTAATGTTCAGTATAACAGTAGCGCATAAAGCTCATTTTCCTGCAGTTAGATTTTTCTGGTATTCAGATTTGGTAGAGTATAACATTTTTTTTTCCTGGAGACACTTAGGAATCCTGGATTATCTTTAGAGATAAGAAACAATTTATCTATAAATAACAATCTTGATCAAATGGGCATTTCGGAATTTGATTATTCCATATAATTGAAGTTAGTTGGGGCCTCTGCTCACTATATGTTCCGTGTTCAGGGCAGACATGGTGGAAATATTCAGTGACTTTTCTGAGGGTGGGAGGAGAGCGACATAAACTGGGCTGGCTGTGAAACACTGTTGATGTCCTGGACAGTAACTGATTTGCTAAAACGTAAGTTCTAGGTAGGAACAGGAAAATCTATAATTTTAGTGATGTGGTTGCACAATTATGTACAGTGAGTGGTATAGTCACTATAATATATAAAACATTATAATGTTTTATTATACACAATTAGAATTTTCGAGGATTTCATTATATTTTGCAATGCTGGATCTCAGGTTACAAGGATATTTTTGTGATCTAACTTTAAAACTTTAAAGTTTATTTATTTTTTATCCATATGACTGTTTTACCTGCATGTACATGTGTACCACATACGTGCCTAATGCCCTGGGAGACCAAAAGAAGATGTCATACCCTCAGGAACTGTCACAGAGGTACCATGTGGATGCTGGGAACCAAACCTCTGTCCTCTGCAAGAACAAGTGTCCTTAACCACTGAGTTGTCTCACCAGCCCCACTTAGCTTGCTTTCTTTCTTTCTTTCTTTCTTTCTTTCTTTCTTTCTTTCTTTCTTTCTTCCTTCCTTCCTTCCTTCCTCCCTCCCTTCCTTTTTCTTTTTCTTTCTTTCCTTCCTCTTTCTCTCTCTTTTTCCTTCCTTTTTCCTTCCTTCTTTCCTTCTTTCTTTCTTTCTTTCTTTCTTTCTTTCTTTTTTCCTCTCTCTCGTTTTCTTTCTTCCTTCCTCCATTCCTTTTTCTTTTTCTTTCTTTCCTTCCTCTTTCTTTCTCTCTCTTCCTTCCTTCCTTTCTTTCCTTCTTCCTTTTTCTTTCTTTCCTTCTTCCTTCCTTCTTTCTTCTTTCTTTCTTTCTTTCTTTTTGAGACATAGTCTCATTTATGCCATTTTAGCCTTGAACTCATTGCGTAGGTGAAATGACTTTGAACCTCTGGTTATCCTCTTTTCATCAGAGATTATAGACATGTGCTATTATTGCATGCAGTTTCCAAGGTTCTGGGGAAGGAACATCAGGGCTTTGTGTACGCTAGGCAAGTACTCCATGAGCTGAGCTACCTCTCCATCAGGAACAAATAGTGACTGAGTATCAGTCACTACTATTGACTTGTAGGCTTGTATAATTTCTGCTAGTGCCGTCCTCAGACCTCAGGAGGCAGGTGGCATTACCACTGTTACTCTGCGGTGTACAGAAGAGTTAAGCGCATCCTTTAAAATCATGCAACTAACATATGACAAAAGTGGAATCTGAATCCAGAATTTTAGAATCTGGCCTTAAAGCTCACACGTACTCTGTGGTCCAGAAGTTTCCATGCTATTGTTAATGGTAAGCAAAGTGACAGTTGCGTATTGAACATTTCCCAGGTCATTCCCTCAGTCTGGGTCACATTCTTGAACCTTCGTTGCTAAGATTCACTTCACAGTGTTAGGGATCAAAAGCACGTCACGTCTATGCAGATTTATTTCTCTGCCATACCGAAGGCTATTTTTGCATCAGCTTGCGCACAACACAAATCAACACAATGGTTCCAGGGCTAAAGAATCTAAGCCACAAAGTGGGATTAAAGGGATCTGAGTTTTTCAGATTAATTTATATATATTATATATAATATATATTAATTTATATATATAAATACACACAAACATATATGTATATATACAGAAAATGTATATGTGTGTATATATATATATACACACACACACACACACACACACACATACATACACACACACACATGAAACAGTAAGGGAGTTTGTGGAAGATACATTCCTTTTAACCCTAGAAAATAAGTTCCTGTATTGATGAGGCAAGGTTTAAGTGATATTAGGCAGCATAAAAATAGTTTCAGTCAGGAAACTGAACTCTAGTTGACAGTGCTGCGGACAGAATTATAAACCCCGAAATAAGCTCCTTTTGAGGGAGAGTGGAATTAATAGGAGATCACTATAATCTGTCCAGTCAGCATCCGTAGGATGAGTTTTAGAGGAGTTTGGAGGATGTGTGGAGGCAGGGTACGGGAGAAAGGGAAAACACATGCGGCGTAATGCAGCGAAGGCTTCCTGCTTTGCAGCAGAGCACCGTTCTATATCATTAAGGGTCTGTGTTATAAGGGGAGACGCTCTGGGGCATGACTTTTGATAGTAATCTCTGAAATGCATTTTGTGTAACTCATGCCGCTCAGAAACATGACTTTTTGAGAATTACAGCTGCAGAGGCAGTGCACCGTACATGTTATCCTGCATTGGGGAATTTTTCGTTGTGCATTTTGAAGTATTTTACAGCCCCTAAGAGAACAATTCGTATGTTTTGCCTACGAGGGTCAACCCAGAAATTTTTCTTCTTCAAGAAGTGAGTTCAAAGGAAAATACTCATAAAAGGATATTCATAACTTTGGTATCTAAAAACAAATATCACGAGCCTGTTATTGTAGCTTGAGGGCTGTGGCTGGAGGAGAAAAGACAGATCCTTACAATGGAGAAGTGTTTCCAGTTCCCAGAAGAACAAGGCAGACCGTGTTAGCGGCCCCAGTTCCAGCTCCTCAAACACTGTTTTGCGAAGCCTCTTTCGTTCATCAAAGAAACACATTGACTATGGTGTCCCAGAAAAAAATCATGTGAAAAGCTGAACATTGGCCTCATTCCACCAGCCCTGCTGAAGATTTTCCTTCAAGGAGGTACGGCTAGGACTCTAGATTACCCCATTCTGTAAGACTCCGCTCTGATGAATATAACATCCCAGGATCTTGGGAAGATGCAAACTTGATGAAGGAGGGTGTGGAGATCATGGAAGTAAAGAGGAGGCGAGGTAGAATCTTCACTAACCCAGCTAACGTGGGGCGTTCCTTCAGTTTTCTAACCGCGAAGCTCTGGAGAGTCTTCATAGGCATTCTTCCTGCCTACTTTAACTTTCAAAGACGAATGTAAGAAAATTGAGGTTTCTCTCAGTTTCAGGGCTACTGTACACACAGCCTGAAACTCTAGAAGGAGTTTTGAAGTGGTTTGACTTCCTTCCGCCCTTCGTACTGCTTCTCTGACACCTACAGTTTATCTTTTTTCAGTCCTCAAAAAGTAAAGACTTCTGCTGCACGGGGCGGAAGCTGTGTCTAAAACCACTGTCATAGAGCGGAATGATACCGGTTAGCCAGGAGTAGCGGGGTGGTGGCGTGTGCTCCTCAAATCCTCTTACCCCCGAAAATTGGCTCCCGAGTCCCGAAAATACACCCAACAGCAATAACTTATGACAGTCTTGAAGCAAGCTGGATGAAAGGACTGACTGTCTGTGTGACTGGATCCCTCAGCCTCAACTTGGCTGGCATGCTCACGCAATGTGAAGTCATTGTATTGTGCTCATATTTCAAAGGCAATGCATGGAGCGTGGCCCAATCTCCCAGTATATCCAAATTTGCCAGTGGAGAGTTGAGACTATTTGAGAATTTATATTAAGAGCACACACTTGCCCAGAAGAGAAAGCTAAGTGGCTTACAACAAAATACTCAACACCACAAACACTACCAAGGTAAATTTAAAACCAATAAAGTATAAATAACATTACATATAAATAACCCTGGAAATGTTTCTGTCTCTCACCTACTTAGGACTGTGGGTACAAAAGGTCATTGGTGTGCATGGACTTAATAATTGTAGATTTGGCTAAGCAAGACTGAATTATGTTGCTGGAGCCATCAAGGCAGAGATGTGAATGAGAGGAGCTGACTCCCAGCCATCACTGCTGTTCTTGTGAGGCTTGCAGGTTAAAATAAATTCTACACCTCTCCTCCAAGCTAACTGCTCTTGCTGGAGACTTAGTTATAGCAGTCTAGAAAAATGATGGGTGCATGCATTAGATATGTAACACATTTTCTCCTTTTATTGAGAGAAGAATTAAAGTTTTTTTTTGTTTTTCAAAACAGGGTTTTTCTGTAGCTTTGGTACCTGTCCTGGAATGCTCTCTGTAGACCAGGCTGGCCTCAGATTCACAGAGATCCGCCTGCCTCTGCCTCCCGAGAGTGCAGGGATTAAAGGTGTGTGCCACTATTACCAACCTGCAAGAATTAAAGGTTTTAAAATCACTTTAAAACTTTAGATTTTATTTCTCTTTTTAATGGGGCAAATTATATAAAACAAAGATGGGTAAGTATATATATATATTGTTTAGAATGTTAGTGATCCATTTTATTTATGTTAGAGATATATCATGTCAAGTAATTTATTGTCATACTTTTTGATAGACTTATCCATGATTGATATATTATTATCCTCATTTTCTACAGAAAGGAACATAGAAATCAAACTATTCTTTGTTGATGCTAAGATTGGATTCTAAGGACTTTAATTGCCAATATATGGCACAGCTACTTTCAGGTTGGTTATAAAGGCATTAGGAAAAATATCCAGTTTATTGGTTTCATCATGAGACCTATGTCATATTGAAGTGTCATGGATATATCTTCCTTGTCATTTCTGGGAGACAAGAACTCACGACAGACTTGCTGGTCTTCTAACTCTTATAAACATTCTACCATCCCAGCCCATCTTCTGTGAGGGGGTAGAGCCTTCGATCCAGTTGTGTCGTAGCTGTCCCTACAGGCCACTGATGCTTGCATTATGATCAGTTGTGGTTTTCTGTAGTGATCTCTGTTTGCTGTAAAGAGTAACTTCTTGGATGGGGAGTGAGTTACACTTATCTGTGGGTTTAAGGTTAAATTTTAGAATGCAATTAGGAATGATGCTGGCCCACTAAAGAGGTAGTTTTTATCCTCCTCTAAGATCCACCACCTCACTAATCCCATGTAGTTAGTAAAGTTTCTAGTATCTGGACGGATTTCCCTACCTTTGAGTGGGTCATAAGTCCAATTAGATAGCTGTTGGTTACTACCAAGCTATGGGTGCCACTATGGCACTCTTTGGGATAACTTGCTCTGCTGGTCATTGTTGTAATTCAGGATTGTGCTGTTATGCAGCTGGACAGGACTATCAATCCTTGGCAGCCTACACTGTATGTTCTGCTCTATGAAAGCTAGAACGCAGATAGGGAGGCTATCAGGATAAATCCAGCTTGAATCTTGGGAGTCCTACGCCTGAAGTGCATTGTGTGTCCATCAATAAGGCCTTATCTTTAGCCTCTGAGAGGCAACTAAGGGTAACAGCAACAGGCTATATTGTTTTGGGAGTCATTTGGACTACCCTAATCTACAACTGAAATGAGGCTTCTCATGCCAAGTGATTTATTTCTTGTTCTTTTAAAAATAGCACTGATGGAAGTTGTCTCTTTGTTGGTTGGTATAATATTTCTTTCTCCCCTAGAATGTGAGCTCACATGAAGAGATGGGACTTTATTCAATTGCCTTCTGAAGCCTTGGTGAGCAGCTCAGCACTTGGCACATAATAGATAATTATTAAATACTTGTTGGATGAATTTTACATGTGAGGAAATATGTCTTTCCCAATCCTGGACCTTCAGCCAGCATTTGTAAGTGGCCCAGGCAATACAAACTAATCTTTGGTCTCATCAGTGCCTAATAAGCATCTTGGCATGTCTTGCTTTTGATCTGCCCTTGATCTTGTTTTCTTTTTCCTCACCTGTCACCTGCAGCAAGAGCATCCTCCCAGTTGAACTTGTGACAATCTGCCCTCCTTCATCTGCTCTCCATGCAGAAGTCAGAGAAATATTTTAAAGTCACAAATGCCGTAGAACCTCATCCCTATTTTGCTTGACATTTTTGGTGCCATTAAGCTGCACTAAGAATTAATAGGGCTTTTCTCATATTGTTTCACTCAAAAGTCACTTTCTCCCATCCTCTGTCTGTTATTGCTCCATATGCTTCTTGGCTGTTCTTGAACTTACTCAGCTCTTACTTGATGAAAAAAGGTTTATGGATATTGTTTTTCTGTACACACAATTATCCTTTACCCCCGGCTCAGCTTCTTTGTATTTTCAAAGAAGTCTTCCTTCATATGTCCTTATCATATATATACATATATATACACACATACATATATGTACATATATATGTGCATCTCTTGACATTTAGCTTATTTCCTTTCTTATATTTATTTCAAGTTTTCATCACTTTTTTGGGGAAATCTTCCTTAAGAATCATCATATTATAGGAGCAAGGAAGGCAAGGTCATTTTTTATAGTTTTGGTTGTGAGCCTAATTTTTCATGGCTCTCTCCAGCTTTGGACAATATTATTCTTACATTCACTATTTTATTTCCTGTGACTTATAGAAACGTTAGAATATAGCAGATGTTTAATAAATATTTGGTGATTGAACAACTATTTATTTATTCATCCAGTTTCCAATTTTTTGCCCTTGGGTTTTTTTTTAATGGCCCAGCCCATAATCAGAAGTCACCTTGTTAAAAATATAGCAATTATTTTTCCTGGTTTTGAGTTCTCGTTGAGAAATTCACAATCCTTAGTCTGGGTCTTTGATGTTCTATTAGAAGATGTCTGGTTCTCTGTGATTTTTGTCTACTAGCTGCCTTGGGCAGTTACCCAACCTGGCTCCAGTTATGGCCTTTGTCCTCAATGGAGGCTTGTCCTGTGCCACGATTGAGCCATGAAAACTCAAGTAAATTTCTGTACTATGATGATGTGGGACCATACATCAGACCTGGAGAATTGCATCCAGGCCAGTACCATTTCACTGTATCTTACATCTCCATTTCATGTCAAACCAAGTCACTCTGGGGCCCCATAGTTATTAGAATAAAAAGAAACAAGATTTTGACTTCTGGCTAGACAAACCAAACGTGAAGGATATGACAATTACTGAGGCCAAATCCACCAGTGTGGTTAAAATGAGGTGCCAGGAAACAGATGCAGTCACAGGGCGAGACTACCCAGAAGGGAGTGTTGGGTTGCCAGGTGACTCTGCCTGACCTTCTGACTCCAAGTTCCAGGCTTTGGATCTGGCATTCAGTCTCCAGTTGAGTTTGGGAGTTCACAGCAGAAATGTATCTGATATACAGTGGTGGCCACAAGGTTCAGTAGGTGGAGGATTCCCTAGGTTTTCCTCTTGCCTCTTCCCGCCTCACTCGTTCAGGAGTATGACCGTTTAAGAAATTCCAGGGGGGCTAAAGAGATGGCTCAGAGGTTAAGAGCATTGGCTTCTCTTCCAGAGGGCCCAGGTTATATCCCAGCACCCACATGATGGCTCACAAATGACTGTAATTCCAGCTCTAAAAAATCTGGCACCCTCACACAGACTTACGTGCAGGCAAAACACCAGTGCAGACAAAATAAAAATTGAGAAAGAAATTAACTTTTAAAAAGAAATATCAAGGAAGAGACATGAAAAATATTGGTGTGAAGAAAAAATGTGGAATTGGGCACGGTAGCACATACCTGTAAGCTCCAAACTTAGGAAGTGGAGATAAGGATTAACTGGGGGTTCAAAGTTGTCCTTAACTCCATACTGAGTTTGTGGCTCGTCTGGGCTACATAAGGCCCTGTTTTAAAATGAAGAGACAACAAACCAATGACGGCGTGTAAAGAAGAGCGCAGCTCTGAGTCATACTTAGCATTGGAGAAGTTTCTGAATGATAGACACACTTGGATAGGAGCAAAAAGGTCGAACGTTCATGGAGGAGAGAGGAGGTGGGAAGGGAGGTCGAAGCACCCTCAGACTTGGAGCAAGATACCTGCCCTCAGCTCATCACAGGAGCACTTGACCTCCTGTGGCTTCTGTGTATCCCCAAAGTCTTTGGGTTTAGGCCGTTTCCTCTGGTCGCAAAGAGCTCAGTCTAAGAAACTTGTGTCGGCATCTGTTAAACCTCAAGTGGAGGCTTTCTGACTCATCCGCAGGGCTCCCTCCCACAGCTAGCTCGCAGTCAGGAAACTCCTGGGGTGGGGACTACACTGTCTGCCTCCTTGTTCTGGGCCATTTTCTTTCCTGTGAGTGGGATGGAAGTGGAAGTGGGTTTTCTCTGTCTTCATCTTCTCCTTTCACGTCCCCCCCCCTTCCCTTTTCCAGCAAGCTCTATTTTGGAGTTAAAGGGAAGCATAACAGATCCCATTCAAAACATCTTTCAAACGCAGGGTCTTGAGGCTGGAGGGATAACTCTGCAGGTCAGAGTATTTGTTGCTCTTCTGGGGGACTTAAGTTCAGCTCCTAGTACCCACATGATGGGCCACAACCCTTTAGAACTCCAGTTCCAGGGAAGCTGATGACCTCCTCTGGCCTCTGTGGGCACCAGAAATGTATGTGGTACACAGCCATACATACAGGCAAAACATCCACACGTGTGAAAAAGAATATTCCCAACTCAAAAACCAAAGACCCAGGACTTCACGGTGTAACCCAGACTAGGCTGGCAGCACCCTCGGGACTCCGCTGTACCCTCGCACAGCCCTGTTTCAGTGTCTACGATGCCAGGATTACAGGCACATACTATCCCGCCAAATTAAAAACCACTTTTTATTCAAGAGATTAAAGTTGGATAACGTTAAAATTCCAGGTTACAAGTCTAATTGTAGAGATGAAACTTTCGAGATATTTCTGTGTTCTTGATTCCTATGTATTGCTAGAGTAACTCCCGAAGGATGTAGGACAGGCCCTGTCTAGGGGCAGCAGGCTTCTCATCTCAAGTTGGCAGATGCTCTAAACTGTGATTTGTAGGTCTCTTCACTGACTGGAGTGTGCCATCTCTGACATGTGGTTCAGCTTCTCAACACCGATGACACCGTTATATTTTGTCATAGTAACATGCTGAAGCCTTCTGTCCTTCTGTGTTTTGGTGTGTTGCATAGGGGTACAATCTGATCAGACTCCCTGGCTTGAGACAGTACCATGTGTTCACAGGACAGTAGTAGCTCTCCCATATATACTCATAGTAATTGGCAGTGTCCTTACAGTGACCTCCGTGACCCTCTGAGATCTATCCCTTCATGTGCCCTGACTTTAAGTCTTCCTTGGTTCTCATTCTCCATTAGCTACACCGGACTGTTTGTCATTACTTACATACCTTAAGCTTAGTGCCTACAGCTTCTACTAGGTCCCCAAGCCTGCTTCCCCTGAGATAAGATAGGATAGTCTTTTTGTTTTGGGGACTTTTTTACCTCATTCCTTTGGTCTGCCTTTGTTTCTCCCCACCAAGCCCCGATTCTTGGTTCTATTTCGAATTTCAGTTTCCTCTTAGGGTTTTTGGGTTGTCTGTCCCCATCTGCTGATACCCACAAAATGGCTATTGATGTGTGGGACACTGGCTTCAGTCTTACAGAGATTCAGATGTCTTTTTGGGTGTGGATAACATTGAAATATTGTCTGTTTTAATTCACTGGAAAGTCCAGGAGAAAGAACACCAGCCAAAGGTAAACTTTTCCCACAGAGACTATTGTTTTTCTCCTGCTATGAAGGCGTTGATAATAAAACCAGCTAACAGGATGCTAATACGTGGAAAGGAGAAAAAGGATTCTCTGTCCAAACCTTTCAATAAGAACGCCAACATCACAGTTTTAACAGGGATTCCCCCAATCAAGTTCTGTTAGATGATGTGAGCATAAATTTAATGATGATTATGATATAAAAATCTGTCTTACATTTTCTTTAAGTTTTACCTGGAAACTTACAAGGCCTAGCGGTTTTACAGCGTGAACATTGTACACAGGTGTTTGTAATTGTGAGTCACTCTATGTGTGCAATTTGGATTCAACCCTCCCTCCCTAAAGGGTTGTTGCACAATTTCTTCTGAGCACAATTGCCGTCATCAAAACTCCAATTGTACTACATTAAGAAAATTGCAGCTGGACTTGTTAAATGGCAATACTCCATCAAACAAGGAGATCGTCAATGTCATTGGACCTTCACTTGAGTGTCCCGTCACTCCCTGTATGCTATTGGGCCTTAATTATAAGAGATGTTTATATAACAATAAAAGTTGTTATGTATATGAGTAAAGGTTCCAAATATTGCCTAACATCCCCCTTTAGAAAAATTTCTTACAAAAAATAATGTTTATTTGTTACTTTATGTCTCATGGTCTTAAAAATGTTTAAATCAAGAGAGATGTTAAAACGGCTACATATAATTATGGGTGTCTACCTCTAAATACTTGTTAACTTAAAACTTACAACAAAAACGTGAATAGTGAAAAATCCATATGTAGATCATCTTAGTTGGCTGCAATATGCCATGTGTAAATTCCTAAAGTCGTAATGGTCCATTCATGTTAGCAAAACCTGCTTTACAGATGTAGGTCTAATCTTGTATATCTTTAACTTTGTTTAACTTTAGCTACTTAAAAAAACTAAGTCATATATATATATAACTTTAATGTTTTATAAAAGTATACACAGATGATAAATGGGCTGAGAAAGAAATCAGAGAAGCATCACCCTCCACAATAGCCACAAATAGCATAAAATATCTCAGAGTAACTGTAACCAAACAAGTGGAAGACCTCTATGACAAAAATTTTAAGACTTTGAAGAAAGAAATTGAAGAAGACATCAGAAAATGGAAAGATCTCCCATGCTCTTGAGTAGGTAGAATTAACATAGAAAAAATAGCAATCTTACCAAAAGCAATCTACAGATTCAATGCAATGTCCAGCAAAATTCTTCACAAACCTCAAGACCCAGCAATATTACTTTTGGGTATATACCCAAAGGATGCTCAATCGTACCCCTGGGACACATGCTCAGCTATGTTCTTAGCAGCATTTGTTTGTCATAGCCAGAACCTGGAAACAACCTAAATGCCCCTCGACTGAAGCATGGATAAGGAAAATGTGGTATATTTATACAATGGAGTACTACACAGCAGAAAAAATATCAATGACATCTTGAAATTTGCAAGCAAGTAGATGGATCTAGAAATCATCATTGATGATTGAGTGAGGTAACCCAGACCCTGAAAGACAAATATTATATGTACTCACTCGTAAGGATGCATGGGAAAATAAGACCTGCCAAAGTCTGCTGCTCCTGTCTCTGTCTATAGGCCTGATCAGCTCTGTCCATATAGTCCTGACCAGCTCTGTCCATATGGTCCTGACCAGCTCTGTCCATATAGGCCTGACTAGCTCTGGCTCTATAGGCAAACTAAGGAAAAATAAACAAACAGAAAACCAAAAAAATTAAAACAAAACCCTCTTCCTTATCTCTAGGGAAGATAAATTACTCCTAGTGTCTCATATGATAGGAGGATAGATTCTCTTGCTGGGTAGAGGATCTTAGAGCCTCCACCCACATCTGAAATGTCTCAAACACCAGAGAGGCGAATAGCAGTTACTCTGCTCTTCACGCCATCCAGAGTGACACAGCAGGATGCTGTGAACTGGGACAATCTGTGCCCAAAGCTACCTACCACCTGACTGGCTACATGCTAGTTCAGCTGGTCATGTCCTTTACCATACCTTCAATGTTATCTCTTAGCGAAACCTAATATCAGGGTCCATACCCTGAACACCCATGTTCCACGATGATAGTGTCATCAAACTCAGTTTTAGGTATTTATTCAGACCATCAAAGTGGTGCCTTGAAAACCTTTGCCAGACCATCCTCTAACAATGATTCCATTCCTCATGCCCCAACACTGCCCCAGCTACTTCTTCTGCCTTGAGAAGGCCCCTCCGCAGCAAGATAGTCTCTTGACTAATTTATTTATTTATTTTCTTCTGATTTTATTAAGATATAATCTTGCTGTGAAATCTTCCTTGAGCCCTTTATTTAAAATTAAAATCTTGATGTCGTTGCATTGTATCCTTTCTTTAATCACCCTCTAAATACTGCATGGTTTATTTAATTATTTTTCATTTTTATTATCTGCTTTCCTTCTTCAAAAATGTAAACACTACTAAGGCAGCCGGGCAATGGTGGCACACGCCTTTAATCCGAGCACTCGGGAGGCAGAGGCAGGCAGATCTCTGTGAGTTCGAGACCAGCCTGGTCTACAGAGCTAGTTCCAGGACAGGCTCCAAAGCCACAGAGAAACCCTGTCTCGAAAAAAAAAACACACTACTAAGGCAGAGGTCTTTGCTTTACTTATAATTGAGTTTTGCAATTGGATCAGGGACATTCTTACAAGGGGTCCAGATGAAAGGAGGACAATAGAGTCATATGGGCATTTGGGACTGGAACTGACACTGTAGGCTTAACAGCCAGTTCAGTGGCCTTCTGGTGTCTGTTGTGTTATCATTGATTAAAAAGGCAATTTAATTGAATGACAGTCAGAAACCCTCTTACATAGACCATGTAACTAAGTGTTACTTAGAGTGTTTTGTTTTTCCTTGCTTTAGTTATTAAGAGGACAATCATATTTCGTAATGAAAGATACTTGATTTTTTTCTCCTATGCAGACATTTATAAAAAAAAGTTGAAGGAAAAGTAAAAAGTTCCAGGAGAAATGTTTTAGTTTTGCTGGGTGGGAGGTGGATTTAGCATGAGTCAAATGGAAAAATAAAATGTGTTGGTGAATTCATTCTGGTGTTTGCCTGTTCTATAGACACAGGCACGCCTACCAATGGGCCGAGCCAGCAGCAGAGACGTGGCCTTTAGATATTGATAAAGAGCATATCAGTGGATGATTTCAAGACCATAGTCTCAGGAACGCTTAAAGTGGCCTTCATCTTTCTGCTTCTTGTCTCAGACCCTTTGGCTTAAATTCTGGCCTCTCTATCTGAACGCCCAACTTGGTGTTTCAGGTAAAGCTGTGCCTTGTGGGTATGGTGGCTGCAGAGAAAAGGGGGTCAGAAGTTCTCATTATGACGATGAAGCGGGGACTTCCTCTGACTTAGATTTATCTCATGATCTTGGGTTCATTCTACATGAGGTGTCTCTGCCTCCCACATCTCTGCTCCCTGCAGGGGTGGAAACAAGATTGTGTGGACATTCACTTTCCCCAGAAGTTCAAAGGTTCACCAAGTATGGTTCAGAATATGTAATCTGGCCATATAGCAGGGTGGACTTCAAGTTTCTGGGTACCAGGGAAAGGGAAGTGATGCTAAGAGGAACAGAAACGCAGGGTAGTCCCTGGAACCAGGAACCTCATTTGCTTGGATCTCACTGTCCTTGGAAGAGAAGTCTGTGGTATTTCTTGTTAGATTTCTGGGTCAATTGCAGTGTTTTCTGGGTCTTGGTAGACTCAGGCACGAACAGCATAGACTCAATCTCAGGATCTTCTGGGATCCTTTGAACTTAAGAGTCGGGTAGCCACTCAGAGTGTTGTTCAAGGGCTTTACCTTTGGACTTGGGGTTGAACTCAAATCTGAATCCTGAAATATAAAACACATTCAAGGGCTGGGTACGGTGGTACATGCCTCCAATCACAGCACTCAGGAAGCAGAGGCAGGTGGATCTCTGTGAGTTTGAGACCAGCGGTCTACAAATTGAGTTCCAGGACAGCTAGGGCTGTTGTTACACAGAGAAAGCCTGTCTCAAACACCAAAAACTAAAACCAAAACCACCATCGTCAAAAACCCAACCAACCAACCACACACACACACACACACACACACACACACACACACACCCAAACAAAACTAAACTAAAAACCAAAAAACCCCCAAACCAGCCACGCTCAGATTTGAGCAGACTGCATTTTATTTTTCTTACGTGACTGTTGGGGGGATTTTACTCTCAAGATTCTAATTAGTTAAGTAAAGCAACACCTTTAAGAACAGCTTGTCTAGGCATCCTCCACCTGGTCCTTGATGGAGGATACTTATGGCTATGACCTTGCCTGAGGTTCCTTTCTTTTCTTTTTGTTACTTTTCATGCGATGACAAAGTGATGGGTTTCTGTGTGAATTTTGTAAGTATATCGTGCCCTTTGTTCATATTCATCCACCACTGTGTCTCCCCCCCCTTTTCTCGTCCATGGCACTTAGATTCCTTTGTCCTTTCTTGTTTGCCCCTCCCCTTCCTAGTCCTCCATATCGCTCTTCCTCTTTCTCTGCTGTGGAATAATCCTTCTGCACACTGTGAAAATGTGTTTTTCTCATTATTAATAAAAAGCTGACTGCCCAATAGCTGGGCAGGGTTTTCAGGGCAGAGAGAATGCTGGGAAGAAGAAGAAGGGCAGAGCCACAAGAGTCGGGAGCCAGATGTGAAGAAGTGACACGAGAGGTTCATAGATGAGTAAGGTGGATGAGCCTTGGGGCAGCTCAGAGGTTAATAGAAATTGGTTAATTTAACTTACAAGAGGCAGCTAAAAACAAATCTAAGCTACTGGTCAAGCATATATAATTAATATCAAGTCTCTGTGTAGTTATTTGGGATTGGCTGGTGGGACAGAAAAGTCCAACTACAACTCTCTCTCTCTCTCTCTCTCTCTCTCTCTCTCTCTCTCTCTCTCTCTCTCACACACACACACACACACACACACTGAATATGAGAGAGAACATGCAATATTTATCACGATTCTGCAACTGACTTATTTCACTTAACATAATGATCTCTGGTTCCATCCATTTTCCTGAAAATGACATGGTTTTATTCTTTCTGGCTGAATAAAACTGTGTATGTGTGTGACACCCATTTTCTTCACCCTTCACCTATTGGTGAACAGGTAGGCTGGCCCCAAGAATTTACTGTAGTAAATAGTATTGCAATAAACACTGATGAATGTCTCTGTAGTATGCGAATTTAGATTTCTTTGGGTATATCCCTAGGAAAAACATAGCTGGGATCATACAGAATTCTGTATTAGGAATTATTGAGGAATTCCTGATTTCTACACTATTGTACAAGAGTTCCCTGTCTGCCATGTCCCCCAGTTTTTGTAGTTGTTATTTTAATGATAACCATTCAGACAAGGGTGCCATAGAATCTCAGTGTAGTTTTGGTTTGTTTGCACTTTGGATGGGGTTACTTTCAAGGGACAGTATTTCATGTACAGTTGGCAGCTGCAAAAGGTCAGCTGCAAGGCTCTTGTCCGGTTTAACAATGAGAAGAGGAGTCAGCAATTTCCTGGTGTGCGGAAAGAACCAGGGCCTAGACAGACTCCACAGGGAGACAAGTTGTCACTCAGCCATTCACTGACAAGGCATCTACTCAGCAGGGCAGGCTTTTCTGTAACAGCCAGGTACAGAAGAGAACCCTCCACACAGGTGACGCAAGTAGAGAGTCGGTTGTGTGCATCCGAGGACATCACCAGGGTGATAGACACAGCTGCCTGCTTCCCAGGAATGATATCACCGCATCCTCTGCTGTTGCTGCTCCTCTCTTGTTCTGTTCTGCAGCTATGGGTGCTGATGCTGGTAACATCACCCTGAGGACCAGATTCTGCTTTTCTCTGGCCTCTCTGATATGGTTCCACCCTGATCTCCAACAGACAACCCCTGATCCTTGGTCAGCATTTTATAACGATTATTCTTTTTTTAGGTCATTGGAATAGTTTGCTTCACAGAAAGCTCATATTTACTGCTTTTTAAAGTTTTTCTAAAGCAATGCATACTTATCAGAGCAAAGTTAAGAAGCATAGAAGTGCATAAACAAGAAAACACTAATATTAGAGATATCACTATTTCTTTCCTCCTTTCCTCCCCCTCCTTGTTCCCTTCCTTCTTTTCCTTCTTTTTTTGTAGTGCTAGACGTTGGACCCAGGCTTTATCCATGCTAAGCAAGCAGTCTACTGCTGAGATTCCGGCCTTCTTAGACTTTTTTCTGGGAATATGTACACACATCATTTTTTATTATTCATAGAAATCATAATATGCTTTGTTTGTTTTAAAAAAACATTTTATGTTAATAAAGTGATTTGAAAACAACCTTTTATGACTCCATGATGGTCCATTGTATGAATATATCAAAATGTATTTATTCTATCTCACTGCATTTCTAAGATTATACTTTTATAAATAAGCAATACCTGATTAAAAAAAATGTTGCATAAAAACCTTTGTCCAGACCTCTCTTTCCTTGACAGTAGAATTTCATATGTAAGAGGGTGACAGTTGACTCCGGGGGCATTTTACCTGGGTGAGGGCCACTGAGCTAGGAGGGGGGAATGCTTTCTCCGTGGTACCTCAGGTGGCCAGTAGGTGGCATCTTTGTTTCATGTTTCTTCTTGCAGCTTCTTACCCATTTACTCTCAGGATTGTCTTTGAAGGCCTGGGATAGAATACGCTAGTGAGTTAATAGTTCACGTCCACATGTTTAACGTCCCTCCCAAGGGTCACAGCTTGCAGTGCCCGAGGGCCTGGGAGTTTTTCTTTCCTATGTGTTGTTGGTTTAATCTGGCCCAGCAGCATGGTTGCTGCTGACCTGGTACTACTGAGAGAAAGGCAGCCAGTCAGCACTGGTGGCAAGACTGCATCATTGTAGATTCTTTAGGGAACATGCATGCATGCATCTCTCTCTCTCCCTGCCCTCCCTACCCTCCACAGGGACCGGAGGGAGGCACAAGCTCTTGTTTACCACATGAGTTCTCGAAGCATCCTATAATTTAAAATTCATAATAATCCTAAAATATTTATTTTAGACACCCCCTTTCTAGATAAGAAAACGGAGACTCGGAGAGGTTAAATTAAGGTGCTACAACATGCGAGACAGCCATCATGTCAATCTGACTAGATTTAGTCACCAGGGAAACCGAGGCACACCTCTGAGTGTGTCGGTAAAGCCATTTCTAGGATGGCTTAATGAGGAAGGAATAGTGTACCTTGAATTTGGGTGACATCATCCCATAGCCTGGGAATAAAAGAGGAAGAAAGAAAAAGACAGCCAAGCTATAGCTGACATTCCTGGCCTGTCACGGCGTGTCTGCTCAGCTTTTCCCAAGCATGCCCTCCCTGCCATGGTGAATCTCCACCTCTGAAACCCTGAGTCCAACACATCTTCTCTCTTTTCAGTTGTTTCTTCATGGCATCTTGTCACAGCAATGGGACCGCTAACAAGCACACACTACGCTGAAGCAGAACTCAGATCCAGGCACACTGACCTTCAAAGTCTGACTTGAACAATTTCCCCAGTTTTGTTTTAAAAAATATAATACCAAGGCTTTGTTCAAAGACTGCTAACCACCTGGGCATGGGTCCCAAGAACTGTGCTTATAAGACCTTCCTGGGAGATTAGTATGGACAATACTCATTGCAGACAATCTCCATTTCATTTGCACTGGGACCAACTGGATCAACTGAATGCCATGGCTAGAGGGGTAGTTGACCTGTATGATCTGAGTGACAAGCCAATACAGTCAGCCACAGCCTTAGAAGTAAAGAAAGGCATATAGAATAGAGAAAGGTAAAAGCCCAAAGGCAAAAAGTAGACAGGATAATGTAAGTTAAGAAAAGCTGGCTTGAAACAAGCCAAGATAAGGCTGGGTGTTCATAAGAAACAATAAGTTTGCTGGGCGGTGGTGGCTCACGCCTTTAATCCCAGCACTCGGGAGGCAGAGGCAGGCGAATCTCTGTGAGTTCGAGGCCAGCCTGGTCTACAAGAGCTAGTTCCAGGACAGGAACCAAAAAGCTACGGAGAAACCCTGTCTCGAAAAATCCAAAAAAAAAAAAAAAAAGAAAGAATAAGTTTTCATGTATTTATTTGGGTGGCAGGCCTCCAAAGAGTAAAGAGTTAAAAAACAAAACAAAACAAATCTATTTACATATATAGCCCTATATTTCTCATCTGTGCAACCAGACCTTTCCTCGCGAGTCTTCCATTCCTGCTGTTAGGATGGGGGAGCTTACTCTATGCTGGTGTAGATTTGAAGCATGGGACTTTCGTTTTGATTTTATAAGGTTTCCTAGCTCTTACAGGGACTAGGAGATTGCCTTGAGTCTCAAATGAGCGTTGGACTTTTCGAACAATGTTGGCACTGTTAATAGCTTTAGAGTTAGACTGAGGGTATTTTCCATTAGGAGGTAGTCATGAGGTTTGGGGCTCTGGGGTGGAATGTTGTGGTTTGATTCTAAAATGACCTTATAGGCTCATGTTTTGAAGGCTGTGAAGTAGGCAGTAGGGCCTGACTGATGGAAAAAGGCCACTAGAAGCAGCTCAATTCCTGTTTTAGGGTATTTCAACCACCCCAAAGAGTTCTCTTTTGCCTGTTTGCTGTCAATCATCACGTATGGTCATGCCTTACACAACAGATCTATTTTTCTGTTTCCAAAGATATTCATGTAATACATACAGGACGGTAAACATACAATCTTTAATATCTGGTTTTTTTATAGTTGTAAGGTTTATTCATTTTATAGTATGTATCAGTGGTTTCCCCCTTTTTATTGTTGAACAATATCCCATTGTATGAATATAATACCTTGTCTATCCACTCCCCAGTTGATGGGCATTAGATTATTTTTATTCTTTGTCCATTAGGAATAATATTGTCTTGAACATTTGTTCTGAGTTTCTCCATAATACGTGCTTTCAGTTTTCTTGAATATACCTAGAAGCAAAACTGCTGGATAATGTGGTTAATAGTTGAGAGTTTTTGAGAAATTACCGAACTATTTTTCAAGCACACCTCATTTTAGCTTCTCCACACTTTCACTAACCTTTATTATCTATCATTTTAGGGACAGCTGTCCTAATTGATCAGGAATAGTATGTCCCTGTGATCTTGGACATCTTCATATGTTCATGTCTTCTCTGTAGAACTATCTATTCTATTTGCCTATTTTTTCTTTCATTTTTCCCTTCTTGTTCCTCTTCCTCCTTCCCCACCTCCTCTTCTTCTCCTGCTTTTTCTTTCCTACTTCTTCTTCTTCATTTTTGATACAGGGTCTTGTTATGTAGCCCTGACTGTCCTGGCACTTTCTATGTATACTCATGCTCAGACTCACAGAGATCTCCTGCCTCTGCCTCTCAAGTGCTGGGATTAAAGGTGGGCAGCACCATGCCCTATTTGCCCGTGTTTTAATTAGGCTACATGTCTTTTTAGGGTTCAATGTTCCTTACTTACTCGGAACATATTTTCTAAAACTGGTATGAGTTGCACATATTTCCTCCCATCTTTGAATTGTTTTTTTTTACCCAGTTACAATGAATAGTTTTTGTGTGGTGTGTGGGCATATGTGCCATGTAGTGTGTGAGTGTATGTGTCATGTGGTGTGTGGGTGTATGTGTCATGTGGTGTGTGGGTGTGTTGTCATGTGGTGTGTGGGTGTATGTGTGTGTCATGTGGTGTGTGGGTGTATGTGTGTGTCATGTGGTGTGTGGGTGTATGTGTGTGTCATGTGGTGTGTGGGTGTGTTGTCATGTGGTGTATGGGTGTATGTGTGTGTGTCTTGTGGTGTATGGGTGTATGTGTGTGTGTCTTGTGGTGTGTGGGTGTGTTGTCATGTGGTATGGGGGTGCATGTATGTGTCATGTAGTGTGTGGGTGTATGTGTGTGTCATGTGGTGTGTGGGTGTGTTGTCATGTGGTATGGGGGTCCATGTATGTGTCATGTGAAAGGCACATACCACCAGAGGCCGATGGGTATGCCTTCCTTTATCATTTTCACTGTCTTTTCTGAGGTAGGATCTCTCACTGAACCTGGAACCTGTGATTTGGATAGACTATCTGGTCAACAAGCTTCCTGTTTCTGCTTTCCCAGAATTGAGATTATATTATAGGCATGTGTTACTGTGCCCAGCTTTTTTGCTGTGGGTGATGGGAACCGAACTCATGCTTCTGTGCTTGGACGCGAAGCACTTTACCAACGGAGTCACCTGCCCTTGAGGCTCTCCCCATTGCTGAATAAACGAGTCTGCTGTTTACCTTTTACCTGACTCTCTGTGTCTGGTGTCTGTGCTGTTGACTCCATGGCTTCTCACCCCGTCCCCCAAGGGAGCCATTAGGACCCAGCAAGAAAGAAGGAAAGATTGATCAGAACTCACGGTTTCAGAGGGATCTCAGCCATTACAGTGAGGAAGACATGGTGATACTCAGTCTCTGGCAAAAGGAGCTTGTGCAGAGGCATAGTATTTGAAGGGAGTTACTTCTATCACCTAGACAACATCTCCTAAAGGCTCCACAGGCTTCAGAATATTGCCAAAAGCTGGGGAACGAATGCTCAAAATAGGACTATGTAAGGAACACTTCAAACTCAAACTGTTAATAGTTCCCGAACACTTTCTAGATATAAAATATACTTTCCTGCCACTTCCCCCACAACAGGAAAAAGAACCTCCCATAAGTTGTTGCTTGAGAGGATCTAAGAGACCTCCAAAATAATACAAGTTATTACTATTGCCTTTGCTTGCCTTCTAGAACTTGAACTGAGACCCTATTGCTTAAGGCAGTGTACACTTAGGACACAGAACCTGGAGGAATCTGGCTGTATCGGACTCAGAAGCCTTCTCCCTGAGGGCTAGCTCTCATAGTCCTGGAAGAAGGTACCTAAGAAAAGCAATCCATAATTCTACCTAACTGAAAAGCACAAAACCATAACAGTGACAAGATATCAAGGTGTCCCCAATGATGAAATAGCAGCTCTTATATCTAGGGGTAACTAATAGGTATCTAATTAGAGTTAAGATCTGCTTAATAGGCAGGATCATGCCTAGTACTGTGGTTGGCGAGGTCAGAGGCTTTAGAAACCGCTACTTTCATAAATGAATGCACCCGCTAACTGCATTACAAATGCGCAACCTTTTAACCACAGATATGTGCAGTTCTCAGGTCTCAAAGGAGCTTCTTGCCTAATGTGTTTCCAACCCCATTAAGGAAATAAATAATCTATTCTAAGTTATAGTCTTAGGGATTCTTACCACAACCTTACCGGCGATACCACTGTCTTTTCTGCAATAACAGACCAGTTCTTTGCAATGCCTGTCATTTCTCCTCAGGTGCATCCCTTAGCTCTCATCATTGTAAAAAGGACGACTTTGTGTTTCTTTAACAATTTCAAGCATGAATACGCCATATAGTAATCATATTCACGCCTATCATTCTTTCTTCCCACCCTACCTAGACCCCTACAACACATCTCCCTCACATCTTCATGTCCTTCTCTCTCTCTTCTTCCTTCCTTCCTTCCTTCCTTCCTTCCTTCCTTCCTTCCTTCCTTTCTTTCTTTCTTTCTTTCTTTCTTTCTTTCTTTCTTTCTTTCTTTCTGAGATACGGTTTTACTACGTACTTCTGGCTATTCTGGAATTTGCTATGTAGACCATGCTGACCCCAAACTCACAAGGATCCACTTACCTCTGGAATTAAAGGTGTGTACCATTACACCATGAATGTCTTTTTCTTTTAAGGAGTTCTTATTACCCAAAAGTTCAACTAGTTCTGCCCATATGCACCTGGGTGTGGGGCCATCAGAGCATAGGTAACCTGCTAGTGGCCACACTAATGTATGAAAAAGGACTTCTCCCTCAGCAACCCATCACTTGCCAATAGTTCTTCAGCTAGTGATAGGGTCTTGGGAGCCCCTTCACCAGCCTTGCTGGGATGTTAGCAGATCCAGTCTTTATCAGCTCCTGTGCAGGTAGCCATCGCTGCTGTGAGTTCATGAGTCCAGTGGCCGTGTTGTGTTTAGAAGACAGTGTCTCACTGTGCATGCTCCTCTCCTTTGGCTCTTCTATTCTTTCTGTTCACCCTTCTGCAATGTCCCTCAAGTCTTGGGGACATTGCACAATTTTTGTCACAACCTTAAAAATGTCTTCTGCTATTTTCTAGCACCTCATATAGTAAAGACTTTTTTCTTTGGTATGATGCGTGTTCCTGAAAGCCTTGAATACCATAAACATGACACATTATGAGAAAAATGTGTTCAGGGTATATCTCTCAATCCTTAGGCAACTTTCTGCAGTGTGCTTAACACAACCAATAGCTGGTACCCAGGGAGATAATTTGGTCTGGTCAGGCAAGCTGACAAAGGAGATAGAAGAGAATATGATAAGAAAGGATGAAAATCTTGGCAAGTCTTTAATTAAGGCTTGGCTGGCTCCAGATGTAGAGTGTGTGGGTCAGTGGGATGAGGATGATGTAACGGGGGCTTGGGTGTAACCATCTACTAACCAAGAACCATGGAAGCCTAGTGGCTTACTTCACAGTGGAGATTCTCCATAGTTTATTTAAAAATGTTTAAACTACAGGGTTGCCAGTCCCACAGTGAAGCTGAAGGCCTTTTCTTCTTTACCAAAGGCTATAATTTTATTCCCGCTACTGTGAGTTCTCTTGCCGAAAAGAAATTCCGTATAAACCAACAAAGCTAACACATGTCAAGGAAAATTATCTAAAACTTAACAATAAGGCAAGCAAAGAAAGCATGTTCTCTTTATATTAAAGCACAGCATTATCTAACTGGTCAGGGAATACCTGGTTATCTAGAGCAGTGGCTCTCAACCTCACAGTCACGATTCCTTTGGGTCAAATGACCCTTTCACAGTACCCACCTAGGATCATCAGAAAACAAAGATATTTACATTATGATTCATAATAGCAGTGATATTACAGCTATGAAGTAACAACAAATATAAGTTTACAGTTGAGGGTCACTACAACATGAGGTAAAAGTTCTCAGCATTAGGTAGGTTAAGAATCACTAATCTAGAGAAATACATCTGCATGTTACTTTCTATTTTCTCTTGGTCAAAAGCACAGATATCATTATTATATGCTAATTTATATATATTTATCCAGCAGCAAAGAAAATCAAGAAAGTTATAGGTTTGTCATTCTATAGGCCATTCATGATTTTTGTATCTAATCCAGCAGTCTCATTAGAACATTCTCTTAAGAAATGCTTGTTAAAGACATGTGGATCAATAGAATTGAATGGAAGACCCTGATACTGATCCATATACCTATGAACACCTGAGTTTTGACAAAGAAGCTAAAACCATACAATGAAAAAAAAAGAAAAGAAAAAGCCCAAATGGTGCTGGCATAACTGGATGTCAACATGTAGAAGAATGCAAATATATCTACATCTATTGCCATGCACAGAACTCAAGTCCAAATGAATCAAAGACCTCAGCATAATCCAGTTACACTGAATTGATAGAAAAGAAAGTGGGAAGTGTAGTGGCATTTCAGTTACATTTTAATAAATAAAGACTGCCTGAAGATCTGAGAGTAAAACAGTCCCACTTGTCAGCCCTACAGACCAGGTTATGGTAAGATACTTTTAATCCCAATAGTCACAACACACACCTTTAATCCCAGTAGCCACAATGACACACACTTTTAATCCCAGTGGTGCATGCCTTTAATCCTAGCCCTAGAGAGGAATATAAGACAGACTGAGACAGTTCTCAGACACAATCTTCTGAGATTCCAGGAGGCAGGATCGCCATTTCAGACTGAGGTCCAGGTAAGAGCCAAAACAGGCTATCTGTTTTGTTTTTCAGATCTTCAGGTTGAACCCCAATTTTTGACCCTGAGCTTTTATTAAATCGTGCAACGGTTTTGAATGAATTGGCATGGGTGAAGACTTCCTAAATATAACACCAGTAGAACAGACTCTGAGAGCAACAATCAATAAATGGGACTTCCCAAAACTGAGAAGCTTCTGCAAGGCAAAGGATATGGTCAATAAGACAAAATGGCAGACCACAGAATGGGAAAAGATCATCACCAACTCCACATCTGACAGAAAGCTGATCTCCAATATATATAAAGAAGTCAAGAAACTAGACACCAAAATACCAAATAATCTACTTTAAAAAATTGGATACAGTTCTAAACAGAGAATTCTCAATAGAAGAAACTCAAATGATCAAAAGACGTTTAAGGAATTGCTCAGCATCCTTAACCATCAGATAAATGCAAATCAAAATGACTCTGAGATACCATCTTACACATGTCAGAATGGCTAAGATCAAAATCACCAAAGATAGCTTATGCTGGAGAGGATGCAGAGTAAGGAGAACACTCCTACATTGCTGGTGGAAGTGTAAACTTGTACAGCCACTTTGATTTCCACTTTGAAAATCAGTATGGTGGTTTCTCAGAAAATTGGGACTCAATCTACATCCATGCCTGGCAAATACCAAAGGATACACAATAATACCACAAGGACATTTGCTCAACTGTGTTCATAACATTATTTGTAATAGCCAGAACCTGGAAACAGCCTAGATTGCCCATCAACTAAAGAATGGATAAAGAAAATGTGGTACACTTACACAATAGAGTATAACTCAGTGGTAAAAGGCAGTGACATCTTGAAATTTGCATGCAAATGAATAGAACTAAGAAAAAAACCATCCTGAGTGAGGCAACCCAGGCCAAGAAAGACAAATGCAGTATGTATTCACTCATAAGTGGATATTAGATATGAAGCAAAGGATAACCAGGCTACAATTCACAATCCCAGAGAAGCTAGGTAGAAAGGGGGACCCTAAGAGGGACACACATGGAATTCTCCAGGAAGGAAAATAGTTAAGATCTCCTGGGGAAACTGAGAGTGGGGGGTAGAAGGGACATGATGGTGGATGGGAACCTGAGGGATCAAGAAGACCAAGCTGGGGGAGAAATTGAGGAGGAGAGAAATGAAAAAGATGTATAATGAAAGAGGGAGGCATTAAGGGGTTAGGGAGAAACCCAGTGTTAGAGAAATTCTCAGGTATCCACAAGGATGACACCAGCTTAGACTCCTAGCAATAGTGGAGATGGTGTCTGAAAGGGCCTTCCCCTTTAATCACATTAATGACTACCTTAATTGTCATCATCCAACCTACATCTAATAACTGATGGAAACAGATACAGTTATCCACAGCCGAGCACTGGGCTGAGCTCCTCGAGTTCAACTGAAGAGAGGGAGGAGGGATTGTATGAACATGGGGAGTCAAGATCATGATGGGAAAACCACAGAGACAGCTGACCTTAACTAGTGAGAGCTCACAGACTATGGGCCGACAGCTGGGGAACCTGTACGGGACTAAACTAGACCCTCTGAATGTGGGTGACAGTTATGTGGCTTAATTGTTGTGGGGTACACCAGGACCTACCCTAGGTGCATAAACTGGCTTTTTGAAGTTCATTCCCTAAGGATGAATTGCCTTGCTCACCCTTGATACAGAGGGGAGGGGCTTTGTCCTGCTTCAAGTTGGTATGTCAGACCTTGTTGACTCCCCAAGGAAGGCCTTACCCATCTGAGAAGTAGATGAGGGATAGGAAGGGGCTATGTGGTGGGGCAGGAGAAGGGACAGAAGGGGGAACTGGGGTTGGTATGTAAAATGAAAAGTAAATTTTTAAAGTAAAATATGTGAAGAAAGAAGAGAAATGCTTGCTAATATCTAGTCTCCTGAATACTTTAAGAACCAACTTTACTGTTTTTAATGTTGTCATTTTAGCACATGTTCATCCTTCATTTTTGTGATTCATATTTTTAAATTTTTGGAAAATTATACTTTGATACATTGAAGTCAGAGAATATATATGGAATTTTGGGAATTTGTTAATGTTTTCTTTACATAAAAAATGATATAGAGAGCTTACTTGGTTACTCACTATAGCTACATGATCTTGTTTCTGAAGACAACTATAGTCTATCTGCAGGAGACAGAGAAATCAACCTCCACCTGATTGGGAAACTTTCTCCCTCTGACTAGCTTTCATAGTGCTGAAAGGTTCTATGTAGGGTGCTGGGAACAAAATACAACAATGGTTCCACCCAGAGTTTGACTGTGCTTTCCCAGAACTCACCTGCTAGGTAAGATATGTCTATCAGTGTAGGCAGATTATTCTCTATCTTGCCAGCCAGCTTCCAAATAACCACATGGAAACTTCTTAATTATAAAAGTTCAGCCAATAGCTTAGGCTTGTTACTAACTAGCTCTTAAAACTTAACCCATTTTTATCTATCTACATGTTATCACATGATTTGTGGCATTTGCCTGTCCTCTTATATGTATTGTTCCCTCTCCATCTGGCTGGTGACTCTGCCTTTCTTCCCAGAGTTCTTGCTGTCTGGCTCTCCTGCCAATACCTTCTCCTGCCTAGCTATTGGCCATTTAGCTCTTTATTAAACCAAATGAGAGCAACATATCTTCACAGTGTACAAAAAGATTATCCCACAACCTAGCAGCACAACAGGGGCATGTCTGTTATGGAGTATACTGGTTTCTCTTCTGTTTCTGTGATAAAACATGGCCAAGCAATGAACAGAAGAAAGACTTTATTTTATCTTACTGTTCCAGAGGGTTAGAGGTCACAATGACAGAGAAAGGACAGCAGGCAGCAGGCAGCCAATCATGGTGGCTGGAGTAGGAAGCTGAGAGCTCACATCTGGAGCATGGAATATGAAGCAGAGAGAGCCAACTGCAGGTAGTGGGAGAATTTTAACTTTCAAACCATGTGACATCTGCAGCTCCCCCCCACCCCCCAAAGCTGCACCACCTAAACATCACCAGACAGCACTGCTAACTGGGAACCAATTGTTCAAATGCCCACTAGTATGAGGGACCTTTCTCATTCAAAATACCACATGGGGTAACTAACCACTTTCTGATTGGATTTGGGGCCTCTTCTTGAGAAAGAATTTCATTTCTGGTATTGAAATCCTGGGCATGAGTCCTTGGCTCATAGGTCCCAGAGTAGAACCCAGTATTCTTATTTCCCTAAATGGCTGTGTTGTTAAATTGCCATCTTAATATTTTACATTTATACTTAAATGTAACAGGAACGAGCAAGCTGCTTGTCGTCCCAGTCACCCCTCTAGCTTACACGCGAAATAATCACACAGAAACTCTATTCATTTAAACCTTGCCTGACCCGTTAGTTTTAGCCTCTTATTGGCTAACTCTTACATCTTGATTCAACCCATTTCTAATAATCTGTATGTCATCATGAGGTCGTGGCTTACTGGGAAAGATTCAGCATGTCTGACCTAGCATCTCCATGGCGGCTCTCTCTGACTTTCTTCCCAGCATTCTGTTCTGTCTACTTTGCCTACCTAAGTGCTGCCCTATCAAAATGCCAAGGCAGTTTCTTTATTCAGCCAATGAAAGCAACACATAGACAGAAGAACCTCCTTCACCACTTACAGAACTGGTATGTTCTCAATCTCTGTTAGAGAGGTTTCTCTTTGCAGTGGGCAGAGACCAACGCATAGATGCAAAACCGGTTAAATTACAGAGAAGAGACTGAGTGAATATTCAGCCCAAATGGGATACCTATATCAGCCCCATCAAAGCTTAGGGAACATTCCTGTAGAGGGGGAGAAAGAAGAAAGAGCCAGTAGATGGGAAAGAGTGCTTTGAAATTCTGTCTTCTGGACAGGACATGACTGTTGCATTCACGAACTCGCAGAGGCTATGGTTAACTGCATAAGATCTGGCCAGCCAAACTTCTGGCACAGATGAGAGAGAGGCTATCCAGGTACTACCCCTTAATGAGGAGCTGCTGGTACATGCTCCTGTTGGAGAGAGAATCATGATTTGTTTTGTCTTCTTAGTGTCTCTCAGTGGTAGGGTTCCTGTGCTTCAGGAGATGGCCCCACATCCATGCATCTATAAGCAGCACTATTTGGCATTAGAGTTAGAAAAGAAGGAAGGAGGGAAGGAAGAAAAAAGGGAGGAGAAAAGAAATGAAAGCCTGTAAGATTCAGGAGATCAGGGAGTTTCTTGTGAGATTGTGTCTCCTAGGAATGTCAGAAGCTACACTTGCAATGTCCCACTGACATGACCGCCTAGACATGAGCTGGATAAGGACAATGCTGACAGACATGCTAACCTGCGTGAGAACAGGAAGCCCAGGAGGCCTCAACCCTACACGAAGAACTGTAGGTTACTAAGGAATGTTAAGAGTAGAATAAAGAGTCATCCCAAGAAAGAGCATACCAAGGGTTATCTGGTACAAAATAACCAACCCTGAAAACATATTCATACAAATAAAAGGACTGAGCAGGTCGTATTTATACATTTAGTAATATACATGAAACAACATTTAAAGAAAAAGGGCTATGGATTTGAAAGAGATCAGAGATGGATATGGAAGAGTTTGGAGAGAGAAAGGGAAGAAGGAAATGAGGTAATTATAATATTAAAATACAAGAGAAATAATTTTTAAAATTTATATTTGTTATTATTGTGTGTATATATGTGTGTATGATATGTGCGTGCACATGCAAGTGTAGGGGTGTGTATAAAATGTGTGTGGAGCTCACAGGATTGCTTTGTGGTGTCTGTTCTTTCCTTCCACCAGGGATCAAACTCAGGTTGTCAGGCTTCTGCAGCAAGCGCTGGACACACAGATCTTCTCATTGGCAATAATCTATTTCTTATCCCCACACCTCTTGGGCTTTTATAGTTTACATTTCTTTGTCTTGCTGTGGCTCGCTATGGATGCATTTCCCAGTTTTTCTAGGGCATGCCTATTCTTTTGAGCTTGTGTTTGATCTGATAAACTGTTTTTGAACTCACTGTGTTTCCTGGGGGTAGCCCTGAGCTTTTTAATCTTCTTCTCAGCTTCCAGAATTCTGGGATTACAAACATACACAATCATGCCTGGCTTAATAGTCTTATGATTATTGATGAGTCTCTAAGAGCTGAAATTTTAATTTCTAAGTCTCACTATATTTTTACATTATTACAATTTTAAACTTGATTACTCCATAAACACATTTAATGTAATTTATATTTTATATCAGATACCTCCAATATCTATCTTAATATACACTTAAATTTGTACAGTGCCTTTTCTATTGACTATCAGTCATATTTCCTTGGTTTTATTTTTATTTATTTGTGATTTTATTTCACACATGAGCTCATGATTCTTTAAGGTCTTGATCATGTCAATGCAGTCCTCCAGAATGAGCTTGGATTTGGTCCCTCTGTGTGATTTGTGACATTACCAACCCGGGACTAGTTAAAACCAGAGTTCCAACCTAGGGTCTTTTTTGGTGATATTCGTAGCTGAAAATCCAGCAGAAGACACGTGTTTTCCTCCTTTGTCTACAACTGATAGTTCTGTTTCTTATGGATAATGGCTGTGAGACCGGCTGGGTTCTATTTTCTCAGCTCACACCATCTTCTGAGGGGTCTGAGTTTTGGAGGACTCACATCTTACTTGCCTCAGATTTTTGACTTTGCTGCCCATTAGTTCTCTTAGACCACACTTCAGTGACCATAGATCAGTGTGCCTAGGGGCAGCTGTCGGCTTCAAAGTTTAGCTGTCTCATAGATTTTCTTCATTTTTTCAAAAATACCTTAGACCATGAAGAAATCTTGTTACTCTCTTGGCAGCTCAACTGCTATGAGCTTGAAGAAATGCTTAATGTATTATTTTCAGCACTTTCTCTGGATATGCTTTTATGACACTTAACTTACAAAAGGTATAAATACATCTGTGTCTGAGTATATATATATACATATATATATACACAATATATATATGCACTGAAGGCAAATATATATGTATACATGTGTATATGTGTATAAATATGCACGAATATATACATTTAATGCACATATACAGCAAATACATGTATATATGTGTGTATGTATGCATGTATTTGTGAATATATAGCAAATGTATATGTATATATTTATATTTGGCAAATATATATGTTTATATTTGCCAGAAAGACTATATATATTTATATATATTTAAATATTCATATATCTATAAATATTTGCCATAAAAGTAAGGTTTGGAGGCCTCCTTTGCATTTTTAATTTTTTTTTCTCAAGGCAAGGTTTCTCTGTAGCTTTGGAAACTGTCCTGGAACTAACCCTTGTAAACCAGGCTGACTTCAAACTCACAGGGATTCCCCCTGTCTCTGCCTCCCGAGTGCTGTGAATAAATGCATATGCCAACACTGCCTGGCTTGTATTTTTAGTATATATAGGGAATAAAGTTTTAGTCTGGAATCTCTTTGTATTTCACTATTTAAGACTTTGATTTATAAAGGAATTTAATTGGAGGACTTCAGTTTTTCTCTAGAAATTTCATAGCGAGTGGACTTAAATTTTATGCACAGGACATCTAGCCTACATTAGTGTCTTTATTGTAAATGTTTTCGTTATTTGCAGAACCACTGATATTGTAATGGAATAATGTAAATGGGCTCATTTCCTGGAAAGCAGAGTAGGAAACAATTTTCAGTCCTAGATGAAGAGTGGTGTTGGGATACATTTGCCGAATGAGCTCTTGGGTTCTAGAGGCTTCTGGTGGCAAAACTGTCACTGCTCACCACAGACTTATTAAGAACAGAAATGCTGAGTGAAGTCTGAGGATTCAGTCTGAGCAAGCAGTCTAAGGACCCACAGAGACAGGATCACCCCTTTGGTCTAAGCATTAGTAGTGAATTTCATTCTTACAAGGGAGCGACCACCAAGGGAACAGGCCCAAGCTAGCAACTTCTGTCAGAGAAGGCCTGAGTCAGCAACCTCCAAGGCCTGAGCCAGTGACTTCTGCTAGAGCAGGCCCAAGGCAGCAACCTCCACAGGACCAGGTACAAGGGAGAGACTGCCAAGGGAACAGGCCAGAGTCAGAGTCCTCTGTGGGACCTGGTCTAAGCCAGGGACCTCTGTTTCCAAGCCAGTGGCCTCCACCGGAGCAGGCCTGAGGCAGCAGCCTCAGCAGGAGCAGCCACACGCTAGTGACCTCTGTGGGAGCAGGCGCTAAGGACCTCTGAGTTTGCAGAGCAACCCATGGGAGTGCTGAATGACCTTTGGGAACACCAAGTGACCTCCAGGGTGACTGGAACCATGGCCCTGACTGCACCATAAGGAATGACCATCTGGGTCGTGAATCCACTGGCACTGGAAGACTGATCACCAGAAACACAGCCCCAACTACACCAATCAGAGGAAAAAATGGGTAGACAAGGTATGAAAACACTCAACACCACAAAGAGCAACACAACACCAACAAAACATAGTGGCCCTACAACAGCAAGACTTGAACACCCCAATACAGATGAAGCAGAAGAAAATGACCTAAAAATACTTCAGGAGAATGTTTGAGGCCCTTAAAGAGAAAGCGAAAGACTCCCTCAAAGAAATGGAGGAAAAGACAAACAAAAAATTGGAAGAAATCAACAAATCCCTTACAGAAAACCAAGAAAAAGCAATCAAACAGGTGAAAGAAATGATTCAAGACTTGAAAGCTGCAATAGAGACAATAAAGAAAACACAAACTGAGGGAATTCTGGAAATCAAAAATATGAGAAAATGATCAGGAAACACAAATGCAAGCATAAACAGCAGAGTGCAAGAAATGGAAGAAAAAAACTCAAGTGCTGAAGATACGATAGAGGAAATAGACTGATGGGTCAAAGAAAACACTAAATCTAACAAAAGCTTAACACAAAATATCCAGGAAATATGGGACACCATGAAAAAAACCAAACCTAAGAATAGCAGGAATAGAAGAAAGAGAAGTCCAATTTAGAAGCACAGAAAATATATGCAACAAAATTATGGAAGAAAACTTTCCCAACCTAAAGAAAGATATGCATATGAAGATACAAGAAGCTTACAGAACACCAAATAGGCTGGATCACAAAAAATGTCCCCTTGCCATATAATAATCAAAACACTAAGCATATAGAATAAAGAAAGGATATTAAGAGCTGCAAAGGAAAAAGGCCAAGTGTCACATAATAGTAGACCTATCAGAATTACACCTGACTTCTTAATAGAAACAATAAAAGCCAGAAGGTCCTGGTCAAGTGTTATAGAGACATTAGGAGACCATGGATGCCAACACAGATTACTATAACCAGGAAAACTTTAAATCATCATAGACAGACAAGACAAGATATTCCATGACAGAAACAGATTTAACCAATATCTAGCCACAAACCCAACCCTACACAAAGTATTAGAAGAAAAACTCCAACCCAAGAAAGTTAGTTGCATCCACAAAAACACATAGACAATAGATGATCTCACAATAGCAAATCCCAAAGAAGGGAAACCACACACACACACACACACACACACACACACACACACACACACACACACACACTAACATCACCACCAACAAAAGCTAAGAATAACAGGAACTAGCAATCACTGGTCATTAATATCCCTTAATATAAATGGACCCAACTCACCTATAAAAAGACACAGGCTATCAGATTGGATAAGAAAACAGAATCCATCCTTCTGCTGCATAAAAGAAACACACGTTTCTTAAAGACAGACATCACCTCAGAGTTAACGGTTGGGAAAAAATTTTTCCAATTAAATGGACCTAAGAAGCAAGCTGGTGTAGCTATCCTAATATCTAACAAAATAAAATTAAAACTAAAATCAATCAAAAGAGACAAAGGGCATTTCATATTAGTCACAGGGAAAATCCATCAAGAGGAAATCTCAATACTGAACGTTTATGCCCCAAATACAAGGGCACCCTCATGTGTAAAAGAAACACCACTAAAGCTTAAATCACACATCAACCCCACATACTAATAGTGGGAGGCTTCAGCACCCAACTCTCACTACTGGACAGATCTGTCAGACAGAAAATTAACAGAGAAATAAGGGAACTAACAGATGTTATGACTCAAATGGACTTAACAGACATCTATAAAACATTCCACTCAAACATAAAAGAATATACATGTTACTTTGGAGAAGAGGTTTTGCTTTTGTTTCCACAGGAAAGGAGAGGCTATGGATTCATTGTTGGTTAAGAAAACTAAGGTTTGATTGAGAAAGACCCCTTGAAATATCTCCATTGGGAATGAATAGCCCAGGTGATCCAATGTTTCTAAGAACCTCTATTGGAGTTTCTTCTGAGTTCTGCATCCAGAAAACTACAAGGCTGCTGGCTGAGATGATCTAGCCTCACAAAACACTCCAGTAAGGACTGGACCATAATCTTATATTTTCTTTGGGTAAAACTGCCAACATCCCCAGACAACAGGAATTAGAAAACAATGCTTATATTCCTCCCAAAATGGATTATGGATGTTTGTTTTTGTTTAGCAAGTTGGTTACAAGTTGCTATGGATAATGGTCAGAATAAAAGCTAAACAAAAGAGATTTCAGGGTTTTTGTTTTGAAAAGAAAAAAGGAGAAATGCTGTGGGATAATGCTCTTGTACTCTTGTAAAAATTTGTCATTCATATTGGTTTAATAAAATGCTGATTGGAGGGGGCTGGAGAGATGGCTCAGTGGTTAAGAGCATTGCCTGCTCTTCCAAAGGTCCTGAGTTCAATTCCCAGCAACCACATGGTGGTCCACAACCATCTGTATTGAGGTCTGGCGCCCTCTTCTGGCTAACTCCGTACAAAATAAATAAATAAATATTAAAAAAAAAAAGAGAGAGAAAGAGCCAGGCGGTGGCTCACACCTTTGAAAAAAAAAATGCTGATTGGACAGTAGCCAGGCAGGAAGTATAGGTGGAACAACCAGATCTGGGAAGTCTGGGAAGAGGAAAGGCAGAGAGTCAGTCACCAGTCAGATGCAGATGAAGCAAAATGAGAATGCTTTGCTGAGAAAAGGTACCATGCCATGTGACTAAACATAGACAAAAATTATGGGTAAATTTAAGTCATCAGAGCTAGTCAGTAATAAGCCTGAGCAATAGGCCAAGCAGTTTATAATTAATATAAGCCTCTTTGTGTTTATTTGGTCCTGAATGGCTGTGGGACTGGGTGGGACAGAAACTTCTATCTACACAACCCCGATAAAGAATAATTGAGGATTTTTTTAAAAAAAACATTTAAAAAAATCCTTTATTTACAGTTCAAAATTTAAACAAGATCTTGGCTCTGATTTGTGAGACTTCCAGGTCCTGGTTCACACATTGTGGAGGCAGAGGTCAGTCGAGCTTGTCAGACTCAAGGGGAGTGTCACCCAACACTGAAGACCTGGTTCAGTCTTGATCTAGATTACATTTCCCCACACTGGGAGATTACCACTGGCAGTTTGGGCTTATTGTTAGGGCCCGTGGGAACATTCTCGATTTTTCTCATCACCAGAAGTTCATCAGTGATTTTTCCAAACACTACGTGCTTCCCATCCAGCCAGTCACACTTAGAACATGTGATAAAGAACTGGCAGCCGTTTGTCCCGGGACCACTGTTTGCCATGGAAAGCAGGCCTGGAGCCGAGTGTCTAAGTCTAAAATTTTCATCTGCAAATGGACCGCAGTAAATGCTAGCGACTCCAGTACCATCTCCATTAACAAAATCTCCACCCTGAATCATGAAATCCTTTATGACCCTATGGATGGTGCTTCCTTTGTACCCAATTGGAACACCACCTTTCCAAAACTCTCCAGTGCAGAATTGCCTAAAGCTCTCCCGCCGTCTTAGGCACCACGTCTACAAACAGCTCGATCTTCATGCGACCAACTTCCTGGCCACCAATGCTGACATCAAAGAAGACCACTGGATTGACTGGACTTGAATTTGCCACTGCCTAGGCCCCGACCCGGAAGTCACAATTGAGGATCTTAAGAGAGAAAGAATAGGGATAGAATAGATCATTGCTCAGTGCCCTTCGGTCCTATCTAATGTGCCAAGATGGAAGGGACTTGAGAAAATAACTGAGTTGTCGAAAAGACGAATTAATGTCATTTCTGTATTCAAGGGGGGTAGGATGTCTTTGTTCCTGACGGTATAGGAGTGGTGAAATCTGTAGAGGCTTGATCTCCTTGTCTCTGATACTCAATTTCTCCTTGCCGGATCCCAGGTAAGCCACTTGGTGGTAATAACCATTCTGTGGGGGTAGTTATTATAATTACTGTTCACAGATGAGGAAACACAAACCTGAGAGCTTGGGTGAGATCATGTCTAGAAGGTACTTATCAAGCACTTAGTAAACGAGAGCTGCAATAAAGGTCTACAATCCTAGCGTGTAAACTGTCATCACGAGAGTTCCCTAATCAAAGGTCTTACTAATATCTGGAAAAGATCCATCGTAAATGCTGAAAGTTAGACATGGAGGTATTTACACAAGGTTTATATGACAGATCCCAAACAAATGAAGCCACTACTTGTGTGTGTAAGCTAAGAAACGACTCAGCCGCACTATGTGTGTGTGTAGATTGCAATGACCTTATGAAATTTGCATAGGTAGGTATGACATATATCAAATTATGTGAGCTCTCTGTTTGTGTGCGTGTATATTAAGAAATGACTCAACATGGACTCACTCCTCTGTCTCGAGCTCGGCTAACACCATAACTTTGCCCACGATCCTGTATTTCCTCCAGCCTTTAACTTCTACTATTTCTGTTTGTGGAAAATCCAAAGGGGGTCTTGAAATTTAAAGTTTGATGGTGTTCTACATAGCTCTGGTTGAAAGTATGGTCTGTTGGTTATGTGAAGTAAGAACATGACCACTCCCAGGTATGGTTGAGGAGAAGGGTTTTTTTTTTATCCTTTTTTTAAACTGTAAATATGAGGGAGTACAGCCAGAGACATCTAGAAGAGTCCAGAGCAGGGACAAAAATAGTACACTGCACATGACCAGCAGATTAAATTGGACCATGAGAGGACGTAGACGTCCACAGAAGTGAGTCCACTCCACTTTGACAAAGGTCAGAAAGTTTAAGCCTGCTCTTGCTCTTTCAAGGTTTGACCTAAGGTGTGGCTACCAACAAGACATCTTTACCTAGGGTGTGGTTACTTGGTGTTTTGGTATTAAGAAGGCTCACAGAGGTGGATCCACTCCATTTTCCCAAAAGTCAGAGAATTCAAGTCTATTCTTGTGCCTTCAAGGATGTGACAGGAGGTTTGACCCAGGGAGTGGCTGCCTACAACACGCTTGGTCTAAGGTGTGGTCGCTGCACATCCTGCCTAAGCAACAGAATGCTCAACTTAGGATATAGTTGCTTGATGTTTCAGGTACTGAAGAGGTAATTGCTCTGTTTCTGCTTTATATCATGTTAAAGCAGTCTTTTGCCGTGCCCCGCCCCTTTGGGTTGAGGTATATAAGCATACGGAAAATAAACGCGGGTGAATTCAGTATTCACGGGATTGCCGTCCCAGGTCTACTCCGAGTCTCTGATCCTTTTCTTTCATATCTCTGCCCCTCCTAGCTAACATTTCTAATCCACATGCTGCCACCCTGGAACGTGTGAACCCCACTGAGGCTGGACCCCAAAAGAGGAGAGAGGGACTAGGGTAGGGTTAGAGAGGGAGATCTATAGGGGAAGACAAAAAGAGAGCACCAAGAGTTCAGGGTTGAAATGGAAAGGTTGCATAGGAATGAGAAGCTGGGGGAAGGGAAACCCAGGAGCTGGAGAAGTTCAGGATTGGGGTCAGGGTGAGAAAAGCCGTGGTGCCTGCATGGACTCTTTAGCAGGTATCTGTGATGCGAGAGAACATGGAGGCCAGCATGTGCTTTGGTATAGAGAACATGGAGGCCAGCATGTGCTTTGGTATGATAATAGACAGCACAGTTAGTCATTTGAGTTTTTTTTTTTGAACTGACATTGGTGAGATCTCTATTTCGTCCACTTCTGTAATTTGGAGAGAAGCAAACATATGCAATGGTGGCTGGAGAATGTTTAATTTAGTGAGAGAAGAGTCAAAGGGCTAAGGGCCTGAAAAGATTCCCTGTAGCCAGTTCCATGACATTTCATTAAATAGCTATTATCTTTATATGCATATGTTATTGTTAGGGCATAAATGCACATAGGTTACATAAGGATACATACGCGTGTGCGCGCACACACACACACACACACACACACACACACACACACACACAGAAATCTATTACGTACTTTGAGGGTATTCCCCCATACCTGTCTACTCTTTTTTATCCATGTCCTTTGGTCCAGTGTTCCCCCAGTTTCACTTTTACGTTGTTGGTCTGCATACATGATAATACATACTATCATAGTTTTTTAAAATAATTCCATGTATTCTGGTTAACTGCTGAAGCAACTCAACATTTTATTCTTTATATAAACTCAATATTATATAAACTAGTGGAATCTAAAATGTCTCAAAACGGTCCTCATGAAAACAAAAGAGCTATTATTTATATTTAGTTTCAGTTTCATTCATTAAAATTCTAAGCTTGGTATATTTTACTGTTTAATATATATGCATATTTTTATAAACACACAGTGTGAAAACATGCATCGTTTTTTGCTGATAAGAGAGTATATAAATTAATCTGGACATCATTGGGATAGGTTATATGTGCAGATTAAAATTCCAGGCCTGGCAGACTGTGAATAAGTGCACAAACTGAATTTTAGTAGTAATATTGTCTAATATTACTTCAACCAGCAATGGTTAAAGGTCCACTAGATAAAAATTTTAATTTTGTGAAATTACGTCTAGAACATGTCTAAAAGGTGTGGTTGAAGTGCTGAGGGAAATATTAGAGGTTAGATAGGGCTCAATTTCTCCAGAAACGTCAGCTAGTGTTGGGCATCTACAGCGGAATTACAGCCTTTGCCTTGTTAAGACTTGTTCCCTCAAGTAAAGCAACCCAAAGAAAGATGCAGCGAGTTTCTAAGAGACTCAAACGGAGCTGTCAAAGGTGTCGAATTTTAATTAAAAAAAAAACAAACGCTATTTTCATTTTTGGGTCTGTATCAGTCACTTTTTGTTGTTGTGAGGAAACACCACTACCAAAAGTGAATTATGGAAGAGTTGATTGATTTGATTCTGTGCAGGAGAGAGAGACTGTGGCGGGTAAGAGCCCTATTGCCAGCGAGGGACAGTCACGCCAGGCAGACAGAGCTTAAGTGGGAAGTTTTATTAAGAGAAAGGAAATCTGTGAGAGTTCCAGGCCAGCCTACAAGAGCGAGTTCCAGGACAGCCAGAGCCACAGAAAAACCTGTCTTGCAAAACGACAGAGAGAGAGAGAGAGAGAGAGAGAGAGAGAGAGAGAGAGAGAGAGAGAGAGAGAGAGAATGGAAAATGGCGGGTGGGGGGGTGGGGGGAGGTGGGGGGGTGGGAGTGGGGGGAGACCGGCCTCTGAGGACAGGAGAGGTGGATGAGAAAAAAAGAGAGAGGCAGAGAGAGAGAGACAGAGAAATAGAGACAGAGAGAGAGACAGAGAGATAGAGACAGAGAGAGAGAGACAGAGAGATAGAGAGAAGAGGAATAGGAAGAAGAGGTAGAAGTAGGCGGAGTTTCCACATTTAAAGGGACAGAATACCGCCTGCCCTACACACAGGCATGACCCTGGGGTGAAGTGCTCTGCCAGGCCCCCCACAAGGGGCGGGGTCAGGTGTGCCAGGACTCTGAACTTTAGGTTCACTAGTGATTCAAGAAGGGGAGAAGGATGCATGGCAGCCGGCGGCAGGCCACTGGATCTTAAGATTAGCTACAGCCTTTTCACCCAAGGGCAGAAAACAGAGATAGTGAACTGGACAAGGGTGAGATGCCTAGGGACATGCTTGTGCACCCTTCTGTAAGGATCTAACTTCTAAAGGTTCCACGACTCCCCAAATAGTACCCCCAACTGGGGACCACGTGTTCAAAGACCTTAACCCACAGGGACACTTCTCATTAAACCTACTGCTAGCTCCATCTTGCATCCCAGAATACCGAGAAGTGTTGGAGGTTGAGGGGCGAAGCCCCAAAGGAGTCTAAAGGGAGATGGGGGGGGGGCGGTGAGCTGTGAAAGAAAGACAAAGAAGGGAGGGAGGTCAAGCTTGTCTTGGTCAATTGTAAAAGATTTTTCAAGCTAATGGAGGAACGTGAATGAATTCTATTCATGTGCAGATCTGGAGGCTGACAGTCTCAAATATACAAGCGGGAGGAACAGCAGATTCTGGCAGGCCACGTGTGCTGTGTCTTACAGCGACTCCCCAGTTCCTGCTCCGGCTCAGGAGCCATCTTGCTTGTGTACCCCAGTTTCTGTTTGCTCAGAAGGCATCACTTCTTTTAGAAACCCATCCCCCTCCAGTCTAGCCCCATCATTGCGCGTGTGCAACTCTCTTGCAGACAAAACTACATTAGGAAGTCTGTGGGTTAGGAGATGTCTTTTTCAGAACACATGCTTTAACTCATTCCAGTTGCGTAGTCTGAGATTTCTTAGGTGAGAGGTGGGAATGATCAGTGACCCCAAAGGACTGGAAGGGGAAGCCAGGAGAATGGAGTAAAGATGATTTTCCTTAGGTCTTCTAAGTCAAAATAGAACTAAAAGATTTGGGCGGTGTGGGAGGGGGGCGGGGAGAACTGTTAGGGCACGTGGAAAACAGGAGGCTCTCGTATCCTGAACTCAGGCTGGGTTCTTCACTGAAAAATCCTGTAGGGAGGGGTTGCTGCTCATTGGAGCCCTCGGAGCAGCCACACTGGCTCTGTCTGGATGCTGCGAGTCTTGGCCATGCAAGACTCATCTGGGTTAATATTTCAGTTGAATGCCATCCCTGGAAATAATGATTTATATAAACCTTAGCTCTAAGTATTGAGAAAGAGGAGTCAGAGAGACAGAACAGAATTTAAAATTTTGGTAAAAAGGAAGTTAAAGTAGCTTGATGGGAGTGAAATGTTAAGAAAGGGGCAAGTGTGCACGTGTGTGTGTGTGTGTGTGTGTGTGTGTGTGTGTTTAAGTGTGGGTGTGGCTTGAATGCATTTACTCTCAAACAGGAGGGCTCAGTGTCCTTCTGTGGGCAGAGGAGTTTGCTGATGCTAGGTAAGTATCGCCAGGGAACTATAGCATTTCATTCCAGGAGACCTTTCTCGCAAACGTCCTCTGGACTCTAGTCAGAGCAACAGGGATGAATGTCCTAAATCCTGGTTGTTTTCTTTGTTTGGATTTTGTCCTAGCCATCTGGCAGGGGTGGGTGGGTGGGGATATAGCTGTTTCCTCCTCAAGGGGGACTGTGGATCTCGGGCACACGTACACATATTATTGCCAGAGGCAAGTGACTCAGGAGAGGTCTGAGTCAGTTTTGAATTCTGCCTCTTTTTTTCCACCTTATGTGTGTTAGTGGCCAACTGACCTAGTTTCTGAGGAAACAAAGATCCATTCACTTGCATTAATAATGTTTTTACCAGTAAAATTCCATCTAAGATCTGTGTGTTTCTCAGCTCATATAACTGATTTAGAAATTTTACATATAGAAATTAATGCAACAAGTCTGCAAGTGAGAGATAAGGATGTATTAATAGGGCACTTCTGTCCTATGGGCGTTTTAAAAACCTAATGCAATGACCAGAATTAAACAGCTAATATTGTTGAATCTCTCCTATTTTTATTGCATTACAGAACATTGGATTAGACAAGCCGTTGAGGACTCTCAGTGAAGATGAAAGGTTAGATAATACAACGGAGCTTCTGATGGTGTTCTGTAAGGCCTGGCTGCTCTTTAGGCTAAAACTTACGAAACTGTTAGCCCGTCTTAGAGTGTAGCTGCTGGAGTCCTGGGAGAAGGAGGATCAGACATCTTCCTCTTTGCCAAGTTCGCAGCCGAATGGGGAAAGCGGAAGATGTTGCTGATGCTGCCTACAGGAGGAAGGAAAGGTTGAAAGCGAGAACTAAAGTGGAGATGGAGAAATGTGTTGGGATGCACAGACACTTGCAGACGAAAAGAAAGGCCGGCACATTGCTCACTTCTTGGTATGGATGTCAGTTCTTGGAAGGAAGCTACCTGCACCATCCATTGAACTTTCTGCAAGGCTGATTGGTTAATTAGAACGCCAATCATTATGGAGAGGTTGGAATATTAAGAGTCCTGAGCCAAATTATCTTGGGCCATCTTTTGCCCTTTTCATAGTCGTTTATTGACCTCCTCTGTGTGGGAGATGATGTCTTTGGGGCCACTTGGTAAATCCTTTGGGATGTATGAACAGACAGCTAGACCCACTAACCAACAGGCTAAAAGTGTCATTAAAGACTGATTAATGAAGATTTTTATACTTTGCTTTAACTTACCTACCTACTGTTTCCACCAATATGTTTTAGGCGTTTGATTCATGGCTTTCTTTGTTCTGTTACTATAACATCTCAACGGAAGTGTTTCCACACTGGAGCATGGAGATTAGTAGTATATATTTTGAATTTTTTAATCACAGTCACTCACATTTGACTTGTAATAACCAATCCCTTATGCCCTTTGAGGTGGGTTGTGTGGGAGGGTTTTTATTTTATTTTATTTATTTTTTTGTTATTATTGACAATGGAAGGGATGACGGAAGGCTTACGAGGAGATGCGCAGCTGTGTGGAAAGGGACAGAGACACCTTGCTAAATTGTTTAGATATTATTTTTATGGGCTGTAGCTTTTAGGTACTAAAATAACTTTAACTGATATTTTGAAGGAGTTTTAAAATGGTCATAACG